>NW_028277125.1:65993124-66307394 GCF_059951505.1 Python bivittatus | reverse complement strand
CAGTGCTTTGAATCCAGCAGCACTTATAGGAGGGGGAGAAGGGGCCCTGTGTGTGTTGTAACAGGCAAGATGCCAACTATGGCAATGTAATCAAAGCAGCATCCTTTTGTGTGTGCATGCAATGGCAACCCACCTAAAATGGGGTAGAGCTTGGGTTGCACTGACGTGACCACCATCTTGCCTGTTTTAGCCCTATCTTGCTGATGCCACTCAGGCAACAGAAGTAGGATAGGGACGGGTCATGGTGGCAAAACATTTAATACCGCTATAGTTTTTTTGGCAGCACGGGGATAGGTGGAGAGCATTTCAGCTCAGTCATGGGAAGAAGGCCCAGGACTGGCTTAAGATTCTTTGCTGACCAGGGCTACCAAGAACATTGTCCCCCTTTTCATTCCAGGAGAAAACCCGACTGGATTGGAAGCTGTTTCTTCATCGATGACAGTGGGAGATTCTACACTAGTTGCAGATCAGACAAGTTCTCTCCTGTAGCATAAAACAGCTGCTGCCCCTAATCTTCCCCATGAGGTGATCGCTTTAGTTAGTTTAGTTTACCCCAGTGTTTCTCAACCTTAGCAACTTTAAGATGTGTGGACTTCAACTCCCAGAATTCCCCAACGAACACTTATTAAAGTTGCCAAGGTTGAGAAACACTGATTTACTCAATGCTAGAGCCACCTATATTTCTGCCATGTGCTTTGTGGAACATATTACACCAACTTTGCATATCAAATGCACTGGCTACCAATTTGTTTCCAGGCGTAATTCAGTGTTTTTCTTCTGTATATCCCTGAATGGTTTCGGGCCTGGATCTCAGCAACAGTGCTTCCTGTTACATATACCAACCCATAATTAGAAATACAATTTGAATATCCTTCTGTGCATATTTCTCCCTGTCCCTCCCAAAGTGCATGTGGCTTCTATTTTTAGAAGAATTTTTTTAAGTTAATTGTTTTAGTATGCATGGGATTAATTTTTGTAGGGCATGGTTTTATATAATGTTTTACTGTGCTGGTGTTATTTCACTTTTAAAAAATAAGAAATAGTATTGTTTTTATGATTTGTTGAGAGTTTTGTATTTTTAACTTGTAGCCCTCTTTGGAAAGGTTTACCATGGCTATAAATTAAAGCTATTAAATTACACTAAAAGGGAAATTCTAGGCTGGTGGGAACACAGTCCTTGGGTTGTGGAAAATCTCCTCCCATTTAAATTAGACTGGCCACTTCCTTATTTAATATTAGGTAGACCCCTAAAATTAATTTTGCTCCATATTGCTTCTGACTTATTTTAAATTTAACAGCTCTGCTCTCTATTTTGAAAACAGCTTCTCCTATTTTAATTGACTGTATTATCATGCTGTTTTAGAGTTGTAAAATTGCTCTAAAGGTTTAAGTATTAAGTTACTAGGGAGGTCCTTTTCAAGACTGAAAGATGATTCAGAAATAATTTTACAAATTCAAGCAAGCTACCTTTTCTTTAGTAGATGTATGAGAATTTAGTTATATCACAATTTTTGAGATGTCACATATCGATTGAAAAAACTTAAATGCATGTGCTGAAATGCCTAATTGTGGAAAAAGACTTAAATTCTGTAGTCCAGTGTTTCTCAACCTTGGCAACTCTAAGACGTGTAGACTTCAACTCCCAGAATTCCCCAGCCAGCCATGCTGGCTGGGGAATTCTGGGAGTTGAAGTCCACACGTCTTAGAGTTGCCAAGGTTGAGAAACACTGCTGTAGTCAGAATCTTTGAGTAAAAAGGTGCCATTTCATCCAGGAAATCTGACTCTGTGGGCGTCCACAGCCTCCTGCTGCTTTCATCAAAATGACAGTCGTGTGATGGTGCAACAGCTCCACTCTTTTTGGACGCATGTGCAATGACCTAAGACACATCTAAAAGGTATGAGCTTGCATCATGACAGCACAACATTGCTTTGGTCAGGCTGACCCATCTGATCACCCCTCCAGATGCTGCTGTCTGACTCCCTACTCAGTGCAGAAATCCAAACTGAAGAATTCCCAACAAATGTTATATGACACCTACTTAAACACATTTGACAGAAAGGAGACCACTAGGAAGGTACAAAACTCACCAATGAATGGCCTGGCTCAGGGGTGTTCTCTTTCCCTCTGGATCATGCTGTTCCTGCAGAGGTTTGGCAATATCCGGAAGCAAATCCTCCAGTCCTTTAGTGGTTAGTGGCATCCGGGTTGGTGAGTTTTGTACATCTCTAGAGCCCACCATCTACCTACATAATGGAGTACGCTGCTGAATTGCTGTTACTTTTAGGAGGCTTTTGTGAACATTCAATCAGAATCTGCCTACTTGTTAGTTAAGAGTGTAATTCCATCTTTTGTTCAGCTGCTTTTGTCCTTCTGTGTAACAACTTTCAGGTCTTTTCTCAAGGCTAAACACATCCTCATAGGACGAAGTTTCCCATCCCCTGATTGTTTTGTTGCCTTCTTTGTTCCTGTCCCAGTTTATCTGGAACTTTTTTAAAACAAAGGTAAATGGTTTCTGAATATTACAGGAGAATACACCATTTTATGTGGCCTCTCCGGGTCTCCTCAATCTATATTTGAACTCATAAAGAGATAAAATATTCAAGGTATTCCATTGCCTTGCCCTCTAGTTAAGATTCTCATTACAAATCTCTCTTTCTACAATGCAGCACAATAATGTAAAGAATGTAATTGCTTTTTAGTAATATCAAGTCTTCATTAATCTACTTTTTTCTTTAACTCGGTTGTTCAGTATGGACCCTGAAATCAACTCTGAAATAATACTTCATGTTCTTATGAGCATATGCTATATGAGCATGGTATTTCTTCTTGACGGATTGGCAGGGGACCAACTGCAGCTGTTCATTTGGATTATTCTTCATTTCCCCTTTTTCAGAGGCTATCTTATTTTTCCTACTTATCTTGATTCAGCTGAAATATCATGTATGGAAAGAAATAGATGATTCTGAATCTTCCCACACAGCTGATCAGAAATATACTGTATACTGTCCTTGCACATCTAGTGAGTAATTGTTCTGGCATGTCCATACTTTAGAAAAAAGGTATCAACTCAAGGTTGAATTTAAAATTCACTTAGCAGAGATTAGGTAAGGAAAAAAATCTGCTTCCTAACATTTCCTACAATATGTGCATTCATCGCATGCATTTATTCCATATTGTGGTTGGGCACCCTCAGTTTGCATGTTTATGTGTGTACATGTGTATATCCAGTTACTCGAATGGAGATGTTTCCACTGAAATGTGGTGTGTTTAGCAGCAGTTTCTGTGGGGTGCTGGTGGTGGTCAAAATTGGTAAGGTGGCAGAGTGTGGTGATGCAAACCCTACCCCCTTTGTACATTTGCACACACATTCAAAGGGGGTGGGGTTGCACTGCAATTCTTTGTTTACCCTCATGCTGATTTTATCACACACATAAATACTGCTAGTGTTTAGTGTAGCATTTATGGGGCTGTGCAAAATATTTGAAAGTATTTTGCAAAGACTATCAGCTTGACTGGAGCATCCCCCCTTAAACACGAAAGCAGCCACATTCTCCAGAAGAAATGGGCAGCTATTTCAAAGGCTTTCTCAGTTGTCCCCATATGCATGAGATGCACACACGATACTTTGTTGGGACTGCCAGTGTAGCAAAATAGTTGAGTTTCCATGTGTATTTGGACATAGCCAGAGAAACCCTTTGAAGCAGCTGTGTCTTCTACTCAGAGCACCCCTTTTAACTGCTTTGCACATGCCTACTATTTAACTCATTCAGAGAACAGTTACTTCTAAATTTGGGAACTGCTTAGTTCAAAATCATCTTTAAACATAAAGGCAACTGAGAATTGTTACCTGAAAAAACACTCGAATAACAAGGAACTTGGATTTATATTTAAATCCAAAAGACAGTTAAGTTTATTTTATTCATACCTGTGCTAACCAGAAGAAAGAAGCATTCAGATTATAGAAGAGAGAAAACAATAATTTGCCTGCCCAACATGTGGATTAGTATTAGCCAGTTGTAACTTAGAGGAGAGAAAAGGAAATAGTATTTGCCAAACAAGGAGTGGAAGGAAGTCTATGGAAATAGAGATGTTTGGCAGTTACACAGACCAGAAGTTTGAGTAATGGTAAAAACAGTGGATCACAGGAAAAAGGGAAATAGAGCAAAAATAATGACATATTCCACAGAAGGAATACCCAAGGGGGTTTCACTTCTGAATTGGTTATGGTGATTGAAAAGGTAGTTTATATACAGGCAACACTCCAGAGCAGGAAATAGGAAATCTTGAGATTGTGAGCCAAAACCAACCCCTCTTGTGGGCTTGCAAATTGTTGTCGCTCCAGGCACTACTACAACAACATCTCAATATGGCCTTCTCATGATTGTTGCCAGAGGAACTTGTATTGGAAAGAGTCAAGGTTTTCCAATGGATTTGGACTGTGCCCAAAAAGGATTGAGGTGTCTGCCTCATTTAAATGTGGATCTAAAAGCAGAAGATTCTCAAACAAGAGATGGGAGCTGGATACAGCCAGAGGGCCAAATATTTCCCTAAATTATGATATCAATAACCTAAGCAACAGCCAACCATATATGGCTATTTCATACTCCAGGACTGGGGGAGATGTCATACTGAAGTAGGAAGACTCCATATAATCTAGGGGCTTCATTCATCCTATCAAGCACAATATTGTACCTGATGTTGGAGAAGTGGTGTTTTGTGGGTGCTGTCTTAGTTATAACAATTGTTAGCCCCCTCTTCCTTAAAAGTAATAACAAAGCAGCTCATTTCAAATCAATAAACGATACAAAATTCAAAAGTTAAGACACAAATATTGAAATCTTATAACATTACAAAGTTAAAACCATAAAAGAGGTCTCTTACAACAATGACAGGGAAACACTCTATGATACAGTTGAGCCTTGGTTGACACCAAAAGCTAACTCGACTTAGTCCCAGCGATAATTGGACAGGGAGGGAATTCCATAATCAAAGTTATGGAATTCCCTCCCTGTCCAATATAGTCTGAGAACATCTTCTCCAGGGTGACCATGTGACAAATATTGGGCAAATGCTCACCCTTCAAGAGAGCACTCTCACCTGGTCTTAATTGCAGGCAAGTACTTAAGGAATCAGACATCCATTTCCCAGTCCTTATAGGGCTCCATATAGTTTGGGTCAGTAGCATATAAGCAGGTAGTGCAGTTCTTTCAAAAGAGGTACAACGTGTTGTATTGCATAGAATAGTGCAGAAATGGCTTTGAGGGACCTATGCAGCAACACTTAGTAAAAAATGAGTTTAGCCTAGGAAAACAGGAAAGTGTGAGAAGGAAACACAAGATTTTTTTTTTTTGTCTGCGCTCAGTCATTGCCGACCCTGCAGTGACTGCTTGGACGAGTCCTTGCAGTTTTCAAGGCAATTGTTTTTTGGAAGTGGTTTGCCAGAGCCTCCTTCCTAGAGCAGAGCCCAGCTGGCGAGTGCAGGAGGCGGGGTTTCTGTTGCTTCGCGCCCTTTTTGGGCGCGTGCGGTTTTTCGCGCTTACCGGCAACTGCTCCCGACTCCTTTTTGCAAGGCGCCGCCAGCATTTTTCCTCCCATCGGAGTGAGAGTACTCATTTATCTACTCACGTGAGTTTTCGAACTGTTGGGTTGACAGGAACTGGGGAGGAAACAGGAGCTCACCCTGTTTAACGCGAAGGCTGGACTCGAACCGCTGAAGCGTCGGCCATTTCTGGCCGGCAACTTTCAGCGTCATTAAGCCACTGTCCCACCGCGTCCCCCATAAACACAAGATTACCCCACCTTAACTCTCTTGGGTATAATAGGGAAGAAAAGAGAAATTCTGTCAAGATTTCAAGATTCTGTTTATAGCCTAAATCAATAAAGTAGAATTCTAGTATTTCTTGTGATGTCTGTTTCCACTGGCATATTTGTAAATGAGCCTGAGTCTGAATCACTGTAAATATTTAAGCAGATAGGAAAAGTTGGAGGTAGAAGCTCTTAGAGATGTGCTTCAGTGTGGCTATATGCATTGTTGTTGTTATGCCTTGTCAAGTTGTAGGTGACTCCTACAGCTCTCCAAGCTGTCCTGTCTCTTGCTGCATTACACAATTCTTGCAAGTGCATTTTTGTGGCTTTCAGTATTTTGCCTATCCACCTTATTGCTGTCAGCCTCTTTTTCTCTTTCCATTCACATTGCCCAGCATTAACATGTTTTCCATAGATGCATCAACATTAGTTTTTGTTTCATGAACCTTGCTTCCAGTGATAATTCTCTCCGTTCCTCTAGTATTGAACTGTTGATTCCCATGGCTGTCCGAGGAATGCAAAGTAGCCTTCTCCAGCACCATAAAAATCTTCTTCCCTTTGTACTTGTGCAGAAACTATCACTCACATCATACATCATGGCAGGGAATAATGGTTTGTTTTTTTTTAACTTTCCAGTCCAGCCCACAACCCTGGGATTCCCTTGGTAGTCTCCCATCCAGGTTGGTCCCTGTTTAGTTTTCTGTCCTGGCTTGGGGCAGGTATGTGTAATCAAATTTTCTTGTAACTCCTTAAGCAGCTATGAGCAACAAGTTCTTCTGGAGATCTTGAGACCAATCATGAGGTTCCTATTCTCTTATGAACATTCTCTCATGCCCCCTCCCTCGGGCCATAAAGAGCTCCTCACATAGCTGTACTGTCATTCAGAACTAGGAAGTGGAGTGGCATAGGGTACAAACTCAACCAATGGGCAGAAGGAGTGCCCAGACTCCTTTTGAAGAATGGACTGGTCATGTAGGAACTCTCCAAAGTAATATCAGATGGTCTGCAGTGGTTCTTAGACAGTTCTGAAAAATCAGGTTTCAAAGCACTTCCATTGCATAAAACTAGGTGCTGCAGCCGTATCTGCTCAGTAATCTTTCATTTGTTGACATACCAAACCAGCTTTCTGTTTCTCTGGATTCCCATCTTTGAAAATTAGTCTTTTGTGTACTTTAGTGCAATTTTGTTTTCAGCAGGACAATTCTCACAAATTCCTATTTCCAAACGACATTTGTCCAGGATTAACTTTTTTAAAAGCCAGCTCACCTTTCTTTGAATCGTTGCACTTGAAAAGCAGCTGGAAAACTACCTTAATGAGAATGATTAATTTCCTTATACCCTCTAGTGGATTTCAGAAATAAATGCAGCTGAAGTACATTGTAACAAATACAGCAGAAATTACCAGAATAATTTCCCATAATTTGTCTTCTCCCCTCCCTCCCCAAGTTATAGAATTAACTTCTAATTTATCTAGGACTATTAAACTGGGTGCTAAGCATCAGGGACTATCTGACAGGAGCAATCAGATATAAATAACTTTTGAAACCAAACACCAGTGAGCTCTTCTGTATTTCACACAGTTTGTGATGAATTGAGTTCAGATGCTGAGTTTGGAATCCTCTTGGTTTTTGAAGGGCCTCTTTTACACTGCAATAACACAGCATTTGTCCTTTGACAATGTAGGTCCAAGGCTTATATTGCTATGTAGCCAGCCTGTAGCAGCCATTACTACTAAGGTGGGCCCCATCTATATAAGAGAAGAAACCCCATACATGTACTTATAGTATATACTCATTCTTATAAATAAATGCACTCACCTTCTTATCACTCAAGAGCATCTGTTCAAAGGCACTGTTTAAAGTTACGATGAGAAACCAGTGAATTACTATCAGAGGGAGGGTATCTGATCTGGACTGCAAAATTTGCATGACTTTTCTATGTCTCTTTGTAGACTCAAGTGACAGTCTACATTTTTTGCAACCCAGATTAATAGCCGAAGCAGTGGGGGGAACTCTACTCTCTTCTTCTCGGTAACCCTACTCAGAAATGGTTGGGGGAGGGTGATCTAAGAAGGAATGTGAATGATATATGATAAGTGTGGTGTAGAGGTATGTAGTCCCATCCTCTTACCATTAATCAAGACAGCCCCCAAGGCTGAAAAAATTATCTATCCCTTCTTTAGAGAGGATGCAGCTCCTTCCAGAAGTTAAAAATGAATTAGTCGTGGGGAAAACATTTTTGCAGGATCTATTTTCTTTTTACTAGAACCCTAAAATCTACCAACTGGAGGCAGAGGCAAATATGATTCAAGATGCAAATATGATTCAAGATGTAGATCCAATTACCTACTGAATCTGTGTGGAGAAATATATCTTACTGACAATAGATCAGGGATTCCCAAACTGCCTATTTCTAAACATTGCAATTGTTCAACTACTGAAAATTTCAAGGCTCCCAGTTTTGCTGTAGATCAGAGCTATTATAGTGTGTGATCAAACAGCAATATACATTAGAGCTATAGCATCAGTTTTACTAGAAAGACTTCTTAAAATATAAAGACAATTATTGCTTTCCTCTGTGATCTTATATATAGTCTGATTTACTGACAGTTTCGATAGATAGTAGTAGATGGGATCTGAAAATAAAGTGTAATGTTATAACATTAATCATTAGCAGGGAAAGATTTTAACTGCTCCAATCATAATACATTTTAATTGCAGATAAATATTTATTATAACCATTTGCTTAAGGTTGTTTAGATTAGGTGGAAATTAGGACTGGTCAACCTTTTGGGGCTGGGCCACATTTAGAATTTTGAGAGTGGTGGTGGTCATATTCCCAAAACAGCCACAAGGGAGACCTGGCCTATTGACAAAAGGTCTTACCTGGTGGGCACGGCCCATCAAAAACACCTATTCAGTAGGGGGAAAAAAGTACGCTCCCCCTCCCCCAGTATACTGTCTATCATCTAGGTATATCCTGTGCAAGGCCCAAAGGCATTATAGTAAATAACTACAATGCTGCAGGATGCTACCTCCTTCTTATTTCATTTCATTTTTTAAGAAAAAAAAAGTCAGGTGGGACATAAAGCCTGGTGGGTTCCAGGAATATGGGAATCTGCTTAACCCTGCTTTTATATATATTGTTTTACAAATATACCATTAAAAAAGCTTTGCTAAATTCTCCATGTTGGAAGGCAGGCAGAAAGCTATCATTTACGAGTTGCAATACTAAAATTTAACACCTGTAATGTTTTGTTACCAATATAGCCTTGTGCAAGACAAAAGCACTTAATTAATAGATAGTGCTTAAATTTTACTAAATCATTCCTACCATTGTAGCCACATGGGATTGGTACAACCCCTTGCTTTATTGTTTGTTGCAGAGCACATAAAGAAATCACCAAATCAGAAGGATATAGAAATGTGCTATTTCAGAAAAGCTAACTTTGTGATAGGCATTGTAAATTTGGATACTGTACTTTAGTATCTTTTTAACAGAGTCTGCAAGGTCTTGATTGACAAAGCAGGAAGAAAATATTTAGACTGAACTGATGGATCCTGAAAAAAACATATCCTATTCACAGGATGAGCTGTGTGGCAGATATGAGGGCAGGGAAAGGCATTTTGCTGATATTTTAATGGTCCTGGGGAACTGAAATCCTGTACAATACAGTTTTAGGAGAACCTGAACAATACAATACAATATTTTCTTTCAAGAAATTTTGGCCATAATCTGAAAAAAAGTAATTAAGGAATACATAAGAAATTTTATAGATTGGAGTGGAAGAATATATCCTTTCCCAACCTGGTGCCTTCCAGATGATTGAAACTACATTGGTCTCAACACATCTGGAGACACTTGGTTGGAGAAGGATGATCTGGTATATATAGAACATGAAACACACTCATGTGACATTTGACAAACTGTACATTAATCCCAGTTGAAGCTGGCTGAGAGAAGCAGTAGCAACAGCTGCTGGTTTTAAATTTTTGCTTTTCAGAAAGATAAACTTTGGCTGATATTTATCTCTTATTGTTTAGCCATGTTCTTTAAAGTAGCTTGTAATTTTTCATCTATTTCCTGCTGTCAATGTCTCTGCAAGTAGCAAAGTTATCTTTAGAAATAACATATGCTAATCTAATCCCTCCCTTCACTGAAATAGTTCAAGAAATGTCCCAAAAGGATGTACTCCAACCATCTAAAGCCCATGAAAAAGCCAGTATGCTTCATATAAAATCTTGGGTAAAGTCTGTGGGAAGCACTCTAGTTTTAGATTTGTTTGCAAAATATTCATTAAAAGTAAAATATTCATTAAAAATATACAAATAAGTCATTGTGAAAGCATTAGGCCTCCTGTATTCTCATCTTGGATTTACTTATTCCAGCTTGGATTTATTTATAGATAAGTCATTCTGATCACCACAGATTACCAGCACCTACATTTTTAAAAAATGGTTAAGCAATGTAAGACCTAATACTTGATGGAACAGTTGTTGGCTAGAGTAGGAAGTAAAAAAAAGAAAAAACAAATTCCAAAAGAAACCAATGGAAAACACTTCATACTGTTGCCAAGAAAACTACCTTTAATTCAAGTAATTCTGGCATTTCACGCTGGCCGGCTTCCCATATTGATCACTCTCACCATTCCTACAGCCCTTGGTTACATTGGCTCAAAATAACAGTATTTGAAATCAAGACTTCTGGAGGGCATGAGATTAGGATAGGCTAGCTTAGATATTTCTTTTTCTAGGAAAATAATCCATCCTTATAGTTCCAGTGAGTAAACTCTCCAGCTTGTTACATCAGATGGCATTTCCTTCTGTATTATTAATTAATGATGTTTATTATAGTCTTCAATCAATATAGTTCTGTATTTGGGGCACAAACTGAATGAGCAGTAGCAACATCCTGGGAAAAAATTAAAGAGAAAGAATACATTTGGGGTGGGGGGACTCTGTGTGAATATGTACTTACATTCTATTCATTTCTTAAGTCAAGGAATTTACATCATTTGAATTAACTGTATTGTCCTACTTGGGTTAACTTGATTTTAGTTAAGCCCATAATTTTTCTGCTTCTCCACAATTTAATTGAAATTGGTTTTGTTTTAAGTTTTCTTCTGATTTATAACCCAAATGACAAAATTTTAGACCCTGCTTCTTTAAAAAAAGTGAAATCTCTGCCTACCATTGTTGATGTCAGTACGATTCCACCTTGGGACAGAGGATCTTGCTTCTTCCTTTCCTGCACCCTTAAAGGCATGACTTCAGTTTAGTTATAGGTGGCTTGTTTCCAGTCCAAATAGTTTTGTCTGGTTAGTGAGTTCCAGTATCAAGATCCTACCTCTTTCTTGATGAAAGCTACCTTGGTCATAAAAAACTGCCACCACAGTTGTCTGAAAAATATTTTCAAGGGAAAAGTGGAGCGGGTGGGAAATAAACATTGTCTAATTTCCTGCCGAAATATATTTTTCCTAATCTGTATTTTGTTCTGAAATAGTTAACAAACTATCAGGTCTGAAATATCTAACAATTGTTCCTACACATCATTCTCTTCCTGGAATACCACTGAAATGACAACAAATCCATATTTCAGTGGATTTACAGGACAATTGCAGGAATGTTCTCTGATGAATAACACCACCACTAGTTGCAGTTTTGCTCTCTAAACATCTTCTGAGTAGAATCAATAAAGCAACTTTCTGAAAAACTTGGTTCTTGGGTTTAGTATTTCCCAGAGTCCAAGCTACGTAAACTGGGACCTTGTAAAATAATGTGGCTGAGAAACAAATGAACAAATATGGTGGGAAAACACAGAGCAAGCAGCCCTCTTACGCTGATTAGGCTCTCACTGCTTTGACGCATTTCCAAGTTGAGAGATTTAGTGTTGCGCACTCATTATCTCCTAAATCCTTTTGACTGCGTGTTATGAAATTCTGGATCTGCTTATATTCAAGTTGCAGTCAAACTCTCTCCTGCTGCCTGGACTTATCAGCCATACTTAAATTCAGAAACAGAAACCGTTAAAAGGGAGGCATCACATTAAAGCAACAAGTAAGCTGGAAATGCACATCAGAAAACAAGCAGTTCAGTTTGGAAATAACTCTTCTCCCAGAAGGTACTGGTAGTCCCCAGTTTAAAAACAGGTTCTGTTCCCAAGGTCTGTCTTTAAGTCGAATTTGTATGTAAGCTAGAACAGTATTATTGTATAATACTGTATAGGTAGTATTGTATAATGAACTTGAACCATTGTGTACTTAACTCAAATCATGGTGCATTTAACTCAAATTTTGCTACAATAAGCTCATCTGTAAACCGAGCGTTCTTAGCCTGGGGACTACCTGTACTGCAAAATAGAAGGGGAGTGTATTTGATGGTCCCTCAAAGGCAAGGGGCCCCTTTGAACCTGCAGTCCTCCTAATGTAACAGAGTATGACTCCCCAACTGAACTCTGCAAAATGGGAATGATGGAGGTTGCAATCTGATCCTTCTGGATGAATGATAGTTTATGCTTAATTTGAGGTACAACATTACATAAATGATAGGGTTATATACACTTTACTGAACTGAGAGACTAAGTTCTCATTAGAAGTTTCACATAAATAAGGAACTAGAATCAGCAACTGTGGTGTGATGGTTAATGTTTTGGGCTTAGGTCAGGAAGATCCAGGTTCAAGTCCAGTTGTGGAGGCTACTGGATGATTGTCCCTGCCCAACTGATTTCACAGGGTTTTTGTGAGGACAAATTTGGAGATACAAGTGCTATACATGCCACTTTGATCTCCTAAATAAAATGTATAATGTATAACAAATGAATAAGCTTCAGCATTATGAATGGGGCAATGTTAGGGAAGATTGCTATAGAAATAATAATACCCTGAGGTGGTGCATGCGTTTACAAGCTTGTTGTGTATGTTTAAAGAGGAAGAGATCATAACAAACTTTGTCTAAATAAGGTGTTTTTAAAAAATGAAAACACTGTATTCATTAAACTTATAGTAGGATAGGGGTGAGGAAGAAGTGGTTCTCTAAATTTTGCTGACTACAATTCTCAGCAGCGCCCCCCCCCCCACCTAATGAAGAATCGTGGGAATTGTAATTCTGCAGCATTTGGAGGGTGTCAGCCTTCCCAGATAGACCAGACAGGAAACACAACCAGATGAGCTAAATCTATTTTATTGTAAGGCTACATTAACAGAATCTTGCAAGTCTGAAAGTACAAATCTCCCGCCATCTCCTTTACAGCCTGAGAAGATAAGTCCCTTCTGAGCCTCTTGTTCCGCCCACTATCCAGCTGCAGGCTATGCCCTCTCTTATCTGACTGTTCCCTAGGCAGCATCTCTTCTCCCCATCTCCCAAGGTCTTTCCCATATACCATTACAGAGGGTCATACCATTCTCATTCCAGCAGAGGTTATAGCTCAACTGTCATTCATTCTGAATTTATATTTATTTATATTTCAAATTTGGTTACCACCCATCTCACTAGGATGTGACTCTGGGTGGTTTACAATAAAAAAAAAGTAATAATAATTAAAATACAGTAAAAATGTTATAAAAATACAATAAAAATACAATAAAAACCAAATACATCCATAAATAACAATATCTTCCAAGGTGCTGTTGGTAGAAAAGATGTTAACGTACAGGAACATCTTCAAGGTGCTAGCCACCCCCAGGGTTGGTTGCCCCTTTTATGTCTGTCTTCTAAAGTTTTAGCTTTCCTATCAAATTTTGAGTCATCTGCAGATTTGATAAGCATTCCCTCTATCTCTTCACCCAAAACATTAATAAAAGTAAGCCATGTGACACACTACTCAACACCTTTCACTAGTTTGGTAAGGAACCTTGAAGATTACTCTCTAACCACAAAGCCAGCTATGCATCCACTTAATTGTTGTGTCATCTTCCCCACATATATACTAAATCCAAGATATATTATGTCTACAGCATTCCCACAATTCCTGATAAAAAAATAAGGTTAGTTTGACAAGATTTGCTGTTAACAAATCCATGCTGATTTAATTACTGCTTTGTTTTCAAGGTACTTACAGATTGATCTCTTTATGATCTGCTGTAAAATCTTCCCAAGTCACAATTTCAGACAGAATGACAGGTAGTTGCCTTACTCCTCTTTTCCTTCTTTTGGAAGATGGGACAATGTTTGTGCTCCTCCGGTTACCTGGAATTTCAGATTATTTTTCAAATGCATTGTATAAGGATTCAGCCAGATCATTACCCTGGGAGCAATTCCTCTGTTCCTGATGTTTTAAACTCATTCATGGTTACTCTGTCTTTATTACCTATTAGTACTTTGCCATCTTTTTTTGAGCAGTTGATATACTGATGCTTTTCTTGCATTTGATTTTGAACATGTCTAAAGAAACACTGTTTGTTGTTCTCAGCATACTTTGCTAGCCTCATCTTATTTTGAGCTTTCAGCTTCTTGACACCCACTATACAGTTCCATTCTACTTATCTGTACTCTTTATTGGTGACATGGCCCTCTTTCCATTTCACATATGTTTTCTTTCTTGTTTTAGGATCTTCATTAAGATCCTATAGCCACATTGGTTTCTTCTACTATATTGCATTTTTTCCTCATCAGAATTGTTTGTAATTGTGCTTTGAGTATCTTCTTTAGGAACTCACATCCATACTGAACTCCTTTTCCCATGAACAACTCTTTCCTACTTATTGCTCTGAGTTTAATCAAGTGTGCTTTTTTGGAAATGTATTTGACTATCCTCAATATTAGTTTTCCTTAAAATTAAGAAACCCAACATTATATCCAGTGTTTCAGCTACTTCCATTTCCTTGACTAGGTCTTCCCTATTGGTTAGGATCAAGTCATAGTTGATCTCTTTATGTTTTCCTCTACTTGCCAACAAGACAAGAAGAAATTTCCTGAACACCCATGTTTGCTACAGTTTGTCTTTCAACAGATGTTGGGATAATTAAAATCTTCATGCTTCTTTGAAAGTTATGCAAAGATTTGCTTTTGGGAGACATCTTCCGCATCTTCTCAAATGGGTGGGCAATGCAGTGTTATTTGTATTTGTTCCTACATTTATTTTAACCCAAATGCTCTCCATGGTTTTGCCAGATTTGTTCATTTGCATTTCTAAGCAGGAATGAATATTTTAAGGTAAAGTGCAACTCCTCCTTCCTTTCCATTTTTTGAACATTTTGTGTCCTTTAATTGCTATTGTCCAGTCATAAGATTCATCCCAAAAAGTTTCCATTATTCCTATTACATCATATTTACTTTTCTGTACTAAGACCTCAAGCTTATTTTGTTTTTGTTTATTTTCTATATGCTCGGCATTAATATACAGACTTGGAGAAACTTGGAGAGCCATTGCTGGGCAATGTAGGCCAAATTAAACAAAACAGATCAATAGTCTGATTAGAAGGCAAGTACCTTTGTTTCGTCTTTAACAATGCAAATTCTGTGCATTGTCGTCGTCTTGTACTCTCAGACATATTAGAATTTACAAGTATCAGAATGGTGAAATGCCTTGGTTTTACTGTAGCGGATGAATGTACATGTTCCAGTGGATTTGATCATAAGAGAAATATTCCATTTGTGTGAGAGGGTAGAATGAAA
The DNA here is from genome assembly GCF_059951505.1 of Python bivittatus. Classification (NCBI taxonomy): domain Eukaryota; kingdom Metazoa; phylum Chordata; class Lepidosauria; order Squamata; family Pythonidae; genus Python; species Python bivittatus. The sequence continues at coordinate 66,291,976 of NW_028277125.1, read as the reverse complement.
TATCTTTTGATCATGCTTACCATTTGCAGTTTTTTGTAAGTTAAATTAATCTTTAAAATATGTGTTGCTGAATTCAATTAGGCCCCTCTCCTCCTTTTTATTTCAACTTTTATCCTAAAAGTTGAAGTTCTTAGCGTGAACTCACACATGAACTGACGTTCATTGATGACAGTGGGATTGAATGATGTCTTGCTAAATGAAATAATTATTGGAGATTAACTGCCACAGACACTCTATTCATGTCACTCCTAAAACAATACTTTCGAAAAAAGACAGTCAACATGCTGTGTATTCAGTGTTTTGCAACTGAAACATTAAGGGATGTATCCTATCAGTGCCAATCAACTCAACACAAGGATATTCAATGAAAGTAGTTCAGACATTGAAGGTAATGGTAACTCTTGACCAAGGAAAAACTGGGTGAGGCCTATGGATGTGCAAATCAACCTTGAATATTATATCAAGTGGCCTATATGTAAGTCTGAACGGATTTATATACTGCTTTCCATTCTATTCAGTAGTAGGGTACTCAGTGCCAAGCTGGGGACGTGCAGATTGGGTGTTATTTTAGACCAGCCTGATCGCATTCGAGAAAAATCTGAACGAATTCCAAAACTCCAGAGTTAGACAATGGGACCTGCCAGGGACAAGATTAACATTTGCTTTGTTTACTAAATCCTGTCGAAGGCAGCTTTTCTTTATTCCTATTCACAGTAAATAAACCTGCAGTCCTTAAACAAATGACTTCTGACAGCAACCCCCACCCTCTTCAAATTAACAATAATACCTTGTCTTAAAATAGATGGGTGACAACTCACAGGATAAAGCAGAGGGGTGCTGTAATGACCCCTCAACACCCTCTTCCAAGAGAAAGAGGCTATTAGCAATGTCACAGTTTATAACCGTTGAGTGGAAGAAATGCAGACTGTAGCTCAAAATATGCATAGATGTGTAAATATTTGTTCCTTGACATTTCACTTAAGTGACTGTTATTATGATTAATAGCAATCTATGTTATAATGAAAATAGATCAAAAGAGTTGGAGACCCCTAAGAAAACAGAGGAAAAAGAAAAGAAATAGATTAGTATATTTAAAAAATCAGGTTGGGGTAGGCTGAGTTGCCACATAAGGCAACCCTATATGGTATCCCAATGAATCCCTACCAAGCCACATATTTTAGAATCTACAAACGTGGCTACTGAAAAATGGCCTCATGGGCCTAGCTATCCATGCTGCCCTTTGACCCTTTCTTGATAGATGGGCCCATCATGTTCACTGTCTAAGAAATCTTTGGGAAGTATTGCTGGAAGTAAACAAGCAACCCCCCCCCCCATTTTTTAATGTAAAAAGTTATTTGAGGAAGAAAAAGGACAGGCATATAGGGAGGGACCATGGGCACAGCAGTTTAGATTATTCCTACTGTCATTCTTTTATAGGAACCTTGATCCCATCGGCGCAATGAGACTGGAATGCGTGATCCCATGCTCCAGTACATATTCTGCTGCTTCTGAAGTTCAAGTAAACAGTTAATTTCAAAGTGTACCCATTCATATAACTAAAAGCTATGGGGATGGGGAGGTCAAAATGACTCTATAGTGCCCTACATCCTGACCTAAAATCTTGATGAACTGTCAGGGTGGTTGTGTAAAGCAATGACTCTAGCAAAGAGGCAGCTGGTAGCTGAGTTTATATTTTGATGGAGGAAGAAGATTGTTGATGCCTACTAACACCCTGGTGAGTTTCCAGTATGCGTTGGGATGGATGGAAGTTATTCATTTTTCTAATCTTCCACTCATCTTCTCTACAGCCAGAAAATACTGGCAGTAAAAATGAATAATAATAAATTGAATACTTGACAATTTGCACCTCTTTCACAATATCCAAAATCATCTGCCCGAGGCAGCTGCCTCACTGTACCAAATGCTTAGGCCATCATTATTTTAGCAGTGGAAACTGAGAAGTATATTAACTGATTTCAGGAACCACGTATAAGCAAAGTCCGTATGCTGAGTAAAGCCTTTTTCTCCTCCAAATTTAAATGACTCTTCCTTAGCAACCAGATTTTTAGATTTTAAATACTTTTAAATGCTCCTACTCCACAACAAATCAAAAGTTTCCAAAACATTTATTTGTATAACGGTTCCATTGGATTTGGGAGATCTGAATCCTTATAAATAGACTTAGAGACAGGAATGGTTCTTGTAAGCTTTAAAGAAGAAGGAAAACAAGTGAAACATTCATATAAACAACAATCCAGATTCACTTCAGTTGTCTTGCAACTTCAGATAATACATTCAAACTGAGCTGATTTAAGGGAGGAAAGGTAGCTGGATTGCTTTAAACATGGATGTACTCATTTCACTCTTCTTTTGTTGGTGAAGATGCATTTTGTTTGCTTTAATTAAAATGCTAATACTGCCATAATGCTTTTTGAAATATTACACCTCTTCTCTTCTCTTCTCTTCTCTTCTCTTCTCTTCTCTTCTCTTCTCTTCTCTTCTCTTCTCTTCTCTTCTCTTCTCTTCTCTTCTCTTCCCTTCCCTTCCCTTCCCTTCCCTTCCCTTCCCTTCCCTTCCCTTCCCTTCCCTTCCCTTCCCTTCCCTTCCCTTCCCTTTTCTTCTTCTCTTCAAAATGGATTGTTGTTTGGTTGCTGTAGTGAGTGAAGGAATACCCCCCAAACTGCCTGAGGAGCTCTGGATGTCCATTTTAGGAAGTTCTTGCCTCTCTGCTGTGTACATGGTGCTACGCTCTACATCGAACGACATTCCCATCTCATACATGCAAAGGAAAGCTGTTCCAAATGCCTTACTAATTTTAAACGACTCGCTTATTTGGCTCGGATTCTCCGTGTGAAATTTTAATTTATTGATGTTCACAGTTAAGAGATTTTATTCTTCCAAATGTCCCAGAAGCAGGACAGTGGGATTCAGAGTGGATATGCCTCCACAAAACCTGCCTACTGTCTGTTAAAAATGGGCTGACTTGACTGGATGATCACAAATTAAAGGCCATCGGGAGTATTTGATGTGATTTCACATCCTGTCAAAACCCTGTGCTTTTCAGTGGAGGCAGGTTGAGAACCAGACCCAGATTTTTGGAACCTGAAGAAAAGAATAGGATTCTATCCCCCCCCCCCCCCCACTCCTCCTATTCCATGTTGAAAAGCAATTAGGAACAGCATTTCAAAGCAACTCTGGCGACAGGCTATGGCTCTTCGCTGCAGCTGAAGGCAGCCAGACAGCCAGTCTAGGGACAGTACTTTGCTGCCAGCTTCTTGGACTGTCCAGTTGAGGTGACCCCGTCACTCACCAGTCAGGATGTATATTTCCATGCACTTTACACATACCAAAAGACAGTAAGCACTACCAGATCTGAGCAAAGGTTCACCTATTTACTATTTATTGTACTTTTAGACCACTCGGTAAATCAGTCGATTGGATAATGTGCAAATACATTTAAATTTATCATAAAAACGTTTATTCAAAAAAAGTTACACACAAGGCAGCCCAGCAATATAATATACAGCCAGTTTGGTCTAGTGGTGAAGGCACCAGGCTAGAAAGCAGGAGACGGTGAGTTTTAGTCCTGCCTTAGGCACAAAGCCAGCTGGGTGACCTTGGGCTGGTCACTCTCTCTCTCAACCGAACCCACCTCACAGGGTGGTTGCTGTGGGGGAAAAGAGGAGGAGGAAGGAGTATTAGGTATCTTCACTGCTTTGAGTTATTTATAAAAATAATAAAGGCAGGATAAAAACTCTAAAAAAAACCTACTGGCAATAAATATAGCATACGTACTGAATAAGTGACAATAAAACAATATCCTGTTCTTGCAAGAGCCAACTGAATTCCTCTGTCAACCCTCTAGACAAGAAATGATGGCAGGGACTCTCTATAGATATTCACAGAGGAGCAAGTGGGGAGTGATAAAACATGCATCACAATGTTTGACATGAACGCCACTCCTAAAGTACTTGTCAGCAATGTTGCAACACAAGCAAAAAAAGATGGAGCTTTGATTGTGACATGATGGTGCACTTTTCATCATTTTGGTATCATCTTGGTTAGAAAGAGATGCCCCTTCTGGTATTGTTCTTCAACACAGATCATTCAGGGTGGAGAAAAGGGTAAGCAAAATGATCAGAGAGTTGGAACAATTAAAAGACTTGAACGTCTGAGAATTCTTAGCTTAGAGAAAGGATAGATAAATCATGCAAAGCATGGCCCATTTTCAAATGTGATATTTCTTTTGCCAGCTTTTCTCCCGCACACCAAATAATAATTTGGACAGTTATTTTGCTGAAGGACACACTCCCAAACCCCTTTATATAATTTCTTTCTCACATTCTGGTCAGTTGGAAAGAATAAAAAGCTGACTGAGCAGGAACATGCCTGGGGTCTATAAAGTCAGTGCAAAGGATGAACCATCCATTGATGCTGAGTGGAAGGAAACTTAGAACAGGCAAAAGAACAAACGTTTTCATACAACACATTAGTTCATGCAATTCATCACCACGAAGGGACATGCTAATGGCCACCAACTTGGATGGTTTTAAAAGGGTCCTACCAATAGTTATTCATTCGTCTTAAAGATTTAAGTCCCTGTTATCTCCAAGTCAGGGGCAACATGCTTCGAAATACCAGTTGAAAGGGAACCTGTCAGGAACAAAGTATGTTTCCATCTCCTATTTGTAAGCACCTCAAATCTGGTTGCCACTGTAAGAAAGAAAGAAATAAAAACACTTAAAGTTGGCCTTTAAGAGAGCCAGTTTGGTATAGTGGTTAAGGAGACCATGAGTTCTAGTCCTGCCTTAGGCTCAAAGCCAGCTGGTGACCTTGGACCAGTCACCCTTCGTCAGCTCTGGGAAGGAGGCAGTGGCAAACCACTTCTGAAAAATGTTGCCAAGAAAACTGCAGGGACTTGTCTAGAAAGTCACCAGGAGTCAAAACTGACTCAAAGGCACAAAAAAAAAAACAGTTTTTGTCAAGATCTGGCCCTCTGAAGAGTGTTACTGGGTAGAAAAGAAGGTATGAAAAAGAAGTACTGTTAGAAGAGTTGTGGTATAATAACCTCCAAAAGTCATGTATTTATTTATTACATTTAGATTGTACTTCTTCTCCAAGTTCTTCAAAATTATGTACTCTGCACTTAGTCTCCCCAACCCTTCCCCCAACATTTTACTCTCAGAACAACCTCATGAAGCAGGTGAAGTAGGAAGGTGGTGACTTGCCCAAAATTTCCTAGCACGTTGCAGGCCTAAATGGGGATTTGAGTCTGGTTTCTCCAATACTAACCTGATATAATGCCCATGAAGTCATTGGCACCCAAAAGAAGAGAGAGCTTACGTCTCTCTCCATTTTGAGAGAAATGGTATTAATTATAGCTGTTGTCAGCTATTAATAGAGCACCAAAAACCCTTCCTGCTGTTCAGCACATTTTGCTTTCTTTCAAGTCTTCCCACCCGTAATAAGATAATTTCCAACTCTCAGTCTCTTACAGATGTGGCTTTTGTATTTTGATTTATTAGTTTATTTTGAAAGTAGCCTTTGATGGTTGGAGGATTGCTAACAGCCTTTGATAACCACGTCCTGTAGATGAGTGTTTCTGAGACTGAAGGTGCAAACAGCAGACAGGATAGAGTCCTTTTGTGCAAGAAAACTTGTAATAGCCTGTCCCAACTCTGAGTGTCATCCTCCTGTGATGTAAATTGTAGAATGTGAAGAGTTGCATTGTTTTCTTCAGTAACAGGGGTCTTTCCTTTTTTTTTTTTTTAAAAAGAATATGAGCTTCTAGATGAAGCATCTTTCTAAAACTCTCTTGTAATTTTTTGGGGTGGGAATAATATATCCTTTTTAGTCTTTTTTTCTCATTTTTTCTTTTCTATAAAAGGTGAGATGCTTGATGTACAGCCACCCATTATATATTCTACTTTTTTTTTTTTAAGATGGCAGTTTCTTTTTAAAATAGATCTTATGTTGTATGTATGGAACACATATCCAACTTTCTTTGACCACATGTGCTGCATATGTGGACTTTTGCTCTGCAATAAATGTTTATAAATTAATAGTCGTTTGATGAATAAGGAGATACCGTATTGAGGCTGATTTGGTCTGTTCTTTGATCTAGGGATTAGCTGTTCTCCAAAAGAACATTTTGTTTCTTCTCCCTTTCCCATACTCTCTTCCATATAACATTCAGAAACAAAGCCCAAAATGTGGCACAGATACCCACAGAGTTCCCAAAGTTTTGATACTCAAAGCCTCTTCCCTTGCTAAACAAACAACAGGCATAACATTGAAAAGCACCTCTCCCCTCCATCCCCTTCCCTAAGGGATCTGAATATCCAGAGATATACAAGATTTCTTAAAGGGAAGCACATTAGATGATATGGAAATATAAAGCTAATATGAACATTGAAACTCCAGGCTCTAAAAGACTGTGTTTTCTATTGTTTCCTTCAAAAACATATTTCTAATTTGGCTCAGCCTATGATCTAGATTGCTGATAAAATTTTAGAAAAGAATCAGAATCCTATTGCCCATGATTCATACTAGGTGGCAGAACCTAGCCAAACCTGGCTTGAACCTTGAAAAAGCTAAGCAGAGTTGGATTTAGTTAGATTGGAAAACCTTACAAAAATCCCAGAACAGAATCACTACAATACCATATTATTGCCAAAGAAATCATATGAATAACATTGATGTATTCATGCAGCCCTAGAAGCTGAGCTTGACCTGAGGGTGATTTTACCTTTACTTTTATTGCCCACAAATAGATATTGCAGCTATGCAGAAACTCCAAATCAAAACTATCACCCTCTTTTTAAGCAATTAAAAATGTCCTCATTAGTGATGGCACTCTCACTCACAACCCAGTTAGAATGAGGCCATTGAAATGAATTCATTTTTATCACACTTACTAGGGTGCTCCCTCTGCCCAAACATATGTTCATCACATAAAGAGATGATCAAAAAGTGCCTGACCACTCAACCCACTATAGCACAACCAACACAAGATATGAAAAGGATAACACTGCCATACATCAAAAACATCCCAGAAACAACCAACAGACTATTTCAACCACATGGCATAACTGTAGCACACAAACCAACTAAAACCCTTCAAAACATTTTAAGTAAGCCAAAAGACTCAGTAGCCCAAGAAGAAAAAACAGGACTCATCTACAACATACAGTACAAGGACTGTAACAGCCACTATGTAGGACAGACGGGCAGAAGACTAACAGAGCACATCCATGAACACCAGCTAACAGAAGACACAATGAAAATTCTTTAATCTCACAACAATGGACAGACTCAACCATAGGTTTAACTGGGAAACTCTGAGCATCCTATGCTACTATATTCATCTGGGAAATTATTTTTGCAGGTTACTAAGCCTAACTGATAAGCCTAATTGATCACTAGGTATACAGTTTCATTTTCCTATCTGAAAATCTACTCATACAACAGCTAAGATTTTATCTCAGTTATTATGTCTTTTTATGTCTCATTATTGGTTTTTATAGGTTTGTATACAGCTCCCAAAACAAGGACTAATAAGTGATTTATAAGTATTATAAATACATTAAAACGGTACTTTCCATAGTTTTAAAATATCCAGATCTAATTCTATTTCTAGAAGACTTTAAAAAATAAAAAAATAACATTTTGAAGGTAATCTATCTATCTATCTATCTATCTATCTATCTATCTATCTATCTATCTACCTACCTACCTACCTACCTACCTATCTTTTCCTGCCAAACAGAACTCTTCTTTTGAATGTCCTGTAATAATAATTGCATAAGATTTTTGTTACTAGATTGTGCTAAACGTGGACTGATTATTCAATATATTGTCTGTTACATTGTTTAATTAAATTCATAAATCTAAATATGATAACCTGTAAACAAATACAAATTGCTGTTTTTAGTTATGAAGTATGGCACCCTTTTTCATACTGGTGGCCTGTAGATGTGCTGAGGCTTCAACTAGATTGGAATTCTGGAGCCCGTCATTCCAAAACACCTGGAAGATATGGGGTTGGGAAAAGCAGTCCATGTACTCATTGGTGCTTCTGGTGAGAAGTAACCCTTTCTGGGTTTTCTTCTTCTTGTTGTTACTTTGTATTATTTACATTAATTGAATTAGATAGTTGAATTCAGTGACAAGCCAGTTCACATGAAAGTAAGGGTTAACAGCTTTTTCTTCACAAGAAAAGCCATCTTGGGAAGCCATCAGATGAAATGAAAGGCCATGATCAGAGCCAGACCATTTCTTGTAGAAGTGTTCTTTCAGTCTGTGAGGACTTCTGAGCCAACAGTCCATAACTCAGTCTGTTGTGTAGCAGTGCATTACCAGGAAATGCTCTCTGCATGTTAAAAAGTCTAATGAGCTCCATTTCTCTATCCACTGCAGCTTGACCTTCTCAGCAGTTCAGACACTTAACTAATAGGTTTTCAAGCCATTACTACTTTCCTAGGTCCTAAATTTAACTTAGTAACTTTCCTAAGTTTATTTCCAAAAGGAAAAAAAAAAACCCTAAGTTTTTAAACAATTCTAACTCTACCCAAAGGTGACTTATAACCAATTATGCAGAAAATAAATGCACAGGTCTATATGTATATAAAGACAAAGGTGAACATTATCTTGACTATCCATATCTGGCTGGACTTTGTTTGTTTGTTTATTTAATCAAGGTATATACTGTAAATGCCCATTCACAGTTGTGGCTCTGGGCCGCGAACGTAAGATTAAAGCCAACAGACAATAAAGCAAAAACTAATTAATAGCAGTGATAAACAGCAATGACACAATAATGGCATAATGCCACCTGAGGGCAATCTAACTCCGTGCACACATACAACCACAGCCAGGTCTTCGGGGACTTAAGAAATGGCAAAATGGTCAGGGCCAAAGGAATGGCGGGGGGGGGAATGATGTTCCAAACGGCAGGCGCTATGACAGCATTATCTTTTAATCTCCATGGCAACGCGCTACTGGACAAGATGGGAAATCCACTTAAATCCACGTTCAGGTACATCCTATGCTCTGTCATAACATCCAGCTTTCAGCTGAAGTAGAACAGCAAGTTTTAATATACTATATAATGTTTTAAGTTTGCGAGAACTTTATGTCCGCTTTATGTCTTTTCCAAATCTGAGATATCCTCACTTCCTCTCACAGAAGCAGGAAGGGTAACGTATGTACGTGTTTGTGTATTATGCATCTGTGTGGGGGAGAGGTTTGTGTGTGTGTGAGAGAGAATGATTGGTATAGGTAGATAGGAATTAATTGATTCTTAAATGGTTTACCTTCCCTTACACTTAGTTATTATCAGTAATTACTAATTCAGTGCATATACTTTTTAATTCTCTGTATCAGAGTTTCTCAACCTTGGCAACTTTAAGATGTGTGGACTTCAACTCCCAGAATTCCCCAGCCAGGCTGGGGAATTCTGGGAGTTGAAGTCCACACATCTTAAAGTTGCCAAGGTTGAGAAACACTGCTCTGTATATTCCAGCAGGTATATGTGTAATGCATTAACTGAAGGGAGGGAATCTCCAGAATGGTTTTGAGCTAGAGTTGGCAACCTTTGGTTGACAAGATAGGCACCAGGCAATATTTTTTGTGTGTGTTTATAGTGTTTTCTCTCTCCTTTTCCTTGAGGGATGGGATTGTCTTAAATTCAGGTAAATATGATACTTTCCTTTCAACTTTTTCAGAGGCTTTCTATTAAGTAATAATTAGCTAACAGCTCCTTGGCAGTTGCAGTTGTGCTGAGTGTCACTTAACAACTTCACCTTTGTAGTTTAAAAACTATGTTTTGAAAAAACAGCTTTCGCTTGATAGATTTATATTATGATTTGGTCATTTATTAATCAGGGGCAAGTTAATATTTGTTGCAGTTCAATAACTGTGACTACAATTCAGTATATGCTCACATAGTATTTATTGCTCCGCAAAATTTCTAATAGATATAACACATACATCTGAGCAATTGTTGTTGTTTTCTTTTATTATATAGAAAGTTAATTAGAGGTTTTCAGCATGAGGTAAATGTCAATTGTGGCTGCATTATAGGATCAAAATCAGCATTGGTAACTATGGGAACCCTTCAGGCAGGAGCAGCTGCAGTAATAACTTATGATGAAGGAAAACAAGCTATTTATTTTATTTTTTATTTTATTTTATGTGCTGATGTGTGACAGGATCACTTAAAATGATATTTTCCAGTGTGGAAATAAACTGTTTTTCCAGAGATGAGGCATTTCACACCAACTGAAATACTGCATTATATAGTACATGCATATTGTTTATAAGTATGTCCTAAACATGAAAGTTGAAGATTCAATGGAATAATTTTACAACAGGAGAACTTCTGGGTGGAAAACTGTGACTTTAAAATCCAAGAATATCAAAGATTGTATAATGGTCTTAGTGAGCTGATCACAGTGTTCTCAATTAGTTGATTGAATTTTCTGGAGAAATTACATTTTCCTTTAACGGAGCTACCTTTAAAACAGGAACCATTATAAATGTGAATCAAAAGAAAACAGAGACACATACAGGTGGTCCCTGGGTTAAGAACACCTGGTTTACCGACGATACATAGTCAAGAATGAAACCTGTTGTAGCAAAATTCAAGTTAAATACACAATGGTTCGAGTTAGTTACACAATAGTACTTATACAGTATTATACAATAATACTGTTCTGGCTTACATACAAATTCAACTTAAAGACAGACTTTGGGAACAGAACTCGTTCTTAAACTGGGGGCTACCTGTATACTTTTGTGTGTGTGTCTCTGAGTCAGTTTTGACTCCTGGCAACTGCTTAGACTAGTTGCTGTATTTTCTTGGTAAGATTTTCAGAAGTCGTTTGCTGTTGCCTCCTTCCTAGGGATGAGAGAGAGAGAGACTGGCCCAAGGTCACCCAGCTGGCTTTGTGCCTAAGGCAGGAGTAGAACTCAGGGTCTCCTGGTTTATAGCCTGATGCTTAACCACTACACTAAACTGGCTCTTATAGGTATAAGTTACCAATGTATAAATTACCAATTTATTATTTCCAACAGTGAGCCTAAAGAACTGGTTGTGAATTCATTTAGAAAATTGTTTTTATCTGTGTATTGTCATTTTATCTGGGCTATTGTTGGTTGATTAAGTATGCCAGTGACCTTGTACCATTATCTGACTATATTGGCCTGCCTGTATATGTTGTAATTCTTACAAACTCATTGGAATTAGTTCTCCTAGGAGTTTCAGTAAAGCAAGCAGCAGAAAAACCTACACCTGACTCTAGTAACTTTTGTTTGACATAACACTATTTCTTGTGATTAAATTATAAATATCAGCATGATTGACACAGTGTCATTTTTTTTTAATGTGGCTATTAGAGTGACTCACTTATTTTTTCAAAAAAGTGAAGAAATTCTAACGCTTCTTCTTTTTAATTTTCTGCACTGTACAGTAAGGGTGTGGCCAATGATCATTCTGCCTTCTCCCTTCTTAAATGGATCTTCCTGGCTTAGCCAATCTTGGAATAACTTTGACTTTTTGGAAAGGCCCAGTTACTATAAGACTCACTGATTGCAGAATCTTCCCAGTGCAAATGAAACACTAAGCTTTTTAAAAAAAATATCTCATACTGGCTGCAAGATTGCTAGGCCTTAACATTCCCTTCCCAGCAATCTCAGCTGTATCACTCACACTTGCAATGCGGAGGTTTTCTGTGTGTTTGGGCCTGCCCAGATATGTGTGTGTGTGTTTATATAAGCCCCTGACCACTACCTAGCATTGCATGTACTTTTCAGCCCTGAAAGTTTTTCCATTCTTTCTGTGTCCTTCTGCAGATTGGTTTTATGCTAAGAATAATAACAAACCCAGCTTAAATTGGTGCTAGGAATATGGTTGGACCTTGTCAGGAAGCAGATCAAAACTAATACTGCTTATAGTATATAAGGTAAAAGACTGCCTTTACCTATATGGACTTGCACAGACTTCAACATAATCCTCCCCTAAAAATCCAAACCCCAAATGAACAATGAAAACAATGCAATGAAACTTCGGGAAAGGTGGATTTATTAACTAAAAAGTTCTTCACATGTCCCCTGGACTCTGTACCTCCCCAAAGTGCAGTTTGGGAAACCCTGCTCTAGAGAGAGGGGCTTCCAAGGGGATGGCCCCTAGGCTATGGAGTTCCTTTCCTAGAGCTCTGTGTCCAGCTCCATCAGTGCCTGCTTTTAAGAGGGCTTGAAAAACATGCTTGATCTCTAGATTTCATCTGTAAACTAATTTAGTGGAATAATAAGGGGTTATGTTTAGCTAAGAAGCAGGCATGAAAATGAATTTTAATAAGTGGTATCTATTTATACTAGAGACATATGGTGCAATCTAAATTGGTATGCCTATCATGCTGTTGTATAGGAGCCTTATATAATTCATACTGTATATAAACTTGCCTAGTCTGGATTATGCATTATATTAGACGTCAATCTGTATGGAAATTGCTCTGTGAATGTTTACCCAAACAAGTTAACTAAGTTAACAAAGCAGAGAGCTTATTTATACATTAAGCTTTATGATTCCTCTGTGGGGGCTCCCCTCCTAATACAATAAGTTTTATGTGCCTCCAGTAGAACAGCCTGCCCCACAAGTTGAGGGTGCCTTCCGTAAGATTTGAAAATACTTGTCTCTTTAGGAGGGTTCTTGGGGACTGATTGTGGAACCACTGACCCTGGAATTAAATGTATTGACAGGGCATGCTTCAAAAATGATTCAGGAATGCTTTGGACTTGCACAACCTCTGTGCTATTCATTAAAGCAGCCCAACTCTTTCAGGCATCCATGTCATTGCTTTAAGAGTTGTATGAACTTTAAGAAGTGAATTCCTTAAAGGAGTGTCTTCTTCATTCAAGCTTGTGTGAAATCATGAACAAATAGGGCTTCTTTACAAATAGGACAAAAGTGCTGTGCTTGCATTATTTGAAGCCTGAAGCCCCTCTTAAGAAATGTTTTCAAAGTGTTTAATAGCCCTAAGGACATACATACATATTTAACAATCACACCATTCACTTTTGGGATAAATAGTGTTGTGCCAAGCACATCACTTCCATTTCTAATTCCATGCATTCTTTTGGAGGCTTCTCACTTAAATGTTTTTAACCATAACTGTTTGGCTAAAAAATAAATGATGCATTTTTCTCATCTTCATTTTCTAAACATGTCATTCTCCAATATGCACTTGTTTGTCATTCACAGCCTCTTTCAGTTCATCATTCTGCCAAGCATTCTTTTTCATACTTCCCATTAGCATAACTCAACTTCTGTCACATTCAGTAATGCAACTCTTTTCATTCTATTCCAATCAGCTTCCCCACTATCTTTCCTTGCTTCCACTTTCCATTCATTCTGTTGGGAGAGTAATCTGTCTTGTAGTGGATTTTCATACAGGGTTCATACTTTCTTTTCCTGTACAGGTGGTCCTTGGGTTATGTTCATTTGTTCTGTAACCATTCAAAGTTACGATGGTGCTGAAAGAATGGACTTACGACTGGTCCTCAAAGTTCCAGCTGTTGCAATGCCCCTGCAGTTATGTGATCAAAATTCAGGCTCGACTGCTCACTTGCCACCTGCAGCACCTGCCCACACTCCCTAGCACTCACCTGTGGCATCTCTCCACAGCACCCGCCTGTGCTCCCTAGTGCCTGCCTGCAGCACCCACCCCTCGCCAGCAGCACCCACGCACACTCCCTACCACCCACCGGCACCACACCCCACTCATGGCACCCACCCACTGCCAGTGGCACCTGCCTGTGCTCCCTAGTATCTGCCCATGGCACCCACCCTCCCGCCTGTAGCACTCACCCATAGCTCACATCTGCCAGCCTGCTTGCCTGGGACTCCCGCCTCTTCCCACCTAACGACTGGTGTGGTCTTGGGGTTATAATGCAACTGGCACTGCCAGGATTGCCATTGCTACGTGATGCAGTCATGTGACACCACACGTTACAACCACATTGCTTAGCGACAGAAATTCCTGTCTCAGTTATTGTTATAACCCGAGGACTACATGGGTCGTTAAGTAGGAATGATTCATTACACTTCCATTCTAATTTCTTTTTTCTTTCTTCCAAGTCTATTTTTCCCAAGATCCATTCGGGACACCACCAAATGATCAGAACCTCTCATTACCCTTGTATCCTCTCCATTTTTCTTTCACTTCATTTCAGTTCATTAGTGCATTTATACTCTTTACCATTCACAGTTCTTCTTTTACATTCCAGGGTGTAATATCATAATATGCCACGATCATCACCAGATGGGCCCACACAAATTGGCATCTGTCACCTTCTGGCTTTGGTCAGTCAAGCCTTTCACGTGATGCTTTTCAGTAAGGTAGAGAAGGTGTGGAGTAGGTTATAATATGCCATATGCAGCATTGCCTACTGATGGTATAATTCAAGCCCAGGAGCAGCCCCTGCCCTGTAGAACACCCTCCCCACTGAGATCTGACAAGCCCCCACCATTTTAGCCTTCCGGAAGGCCTTAAAAAGTTTGCTTTTCCCCAGACATTGGGATTGGGTGAGCCTGGCGCCCCAGTGATTGTGATTTTTTATGTGTTGGGACTGTTTTATGGAGTTCTTGGTGCTCTCTCAACTTGGTTGAGTGAGTAAATGTTCCAATGTCACCCAGGGAGTGTCCGACGAGTGCCCTGGGTATCTGTGATCCTCATCCAACATCTTATACCAACTTAACGATGATATACACTGGCTCTCAATTTTTTAAAATAGGCAATTAAAAAAAAAAAAATTGTCCCTGTATAGAAAGGACTATCATCAAAAGAACAAAACGTTTAAAAAGTAGTTGACATTTATAAGTTAAGATATAACTTGCCTTTTTAAAAAATTGTCATTAAGAGGCCTTTCCTCCTTTATGCCTTCTGGTTAAATCTCAGTAGTCCTTGGAGAAAAGAAATAAGTTGGAGAAAATGTTTAAGATATATATGTGAAGAAAGCATTAATACCTAAGCATTAATACCTGCCATGCATACCTAAGTTGCACTGGTGCATGGCAGAACTGTTGGACTACAATTTCCATCATCATTCAGCTGACGTGGTTGTGGTGGGTGAGGAAATGGATATTGTAGTTCAACATATTTTGAGGGCACCAGGTTGGGAATGGCTACTTTAGAACAAGGTGTCAAGACAAGCTGTCACCTTGACTTTGAGAAGTTATTAAGCTTCTGGTGATTCATATATATGCAAAGAAGAAACTAATTTGAAAAGTACTGTTCAGGGAATTGAAATATAAAGTAGGCCAATTCTCTAGGAAGAGATTGAAGGGGAAACTGCCAATTGTTACTGGCAACATAAGAGGCTGTTTGCAGAAACCATTAAGCAAGGATTCCTTGATGAACTCTATTTCAGATCCAGAACAGATATAATTTTATTATTGCTAATGGGACCGGAGGTTCTCTGACATAACTTTCTGTTCTCTTCTATAACAGCAGTGGGGAAATGATGATTGTGCTAAGTATGGCCAGGAGGGAGGAGGAGATTAAAGCCTCTCATTTATCAGCCATCTTTAGCAAGAATGTGGGAAGGTGAAGTTACAGACTTGCACATTTTAGATGAACAATTGAAGAGGCTAACAACATTCCCTACCACCCAGTTTATGACAAATCCACTAAATTAGAGGCCTCTAGCCCTCATTCACAGTCCCAGAGCATTCTCAATGACGTGCAAAAGTGCATACTTGGGGCAACATACTTTTCCATTTTTTTCCCCATCCCAAAAAATGCAATATTAAACCCTTGAGGCTTAGCATACCTCTTTTATTATTTTATCTTTCCCAGCTTTGTTTTAAATGATATTAGGCCTCTTTTGAGTGGGAAACTGTGTCACTGATTTCCAGAAATTGTGGGCAGAGGGGCTCTGGGGACATAAACAAGGGATTCTGGGGCCATGTATAGCCCTGGGACTCCTATCCTGAGAAAAATTGTTGATAAGTAACAGATCACTAAATCCATAGGCATTTCTGTGCTTGGGCAGACTCTTTATCAAGTTATTTTTATGCCAGGACAGTTTATATGCCAAAGTCTTCACCATCTTTATTTACTGTATTTCCATTATCCTGGAATACATTGTGATGCCAAACAGCAAGAGGTTTTCTGCTAGCACTTGGGTAAGAGTTCACTGTGCAGCATAGAAATAGCTTCTCTTTTCATTAATTCTTTTTTCATCCAAGCCATTGTTTTAAATATAGTTTTTATGAACCGCATGAAGAGGAAAACCCATCTCTTTCTTTTTCCTAGAAGAAGATTGCTGCTTCCAAGAGTGCATTGTGTGCCCCTGGGCCAACCTCTCCCCAAACTTCAAAAGAGTAGAATAAAGACTGAATATGCTCAAAAGCATGAAATGTTGAGCATCGGGGAAAAAGTCAACAGTGGCAGAGGAGAAATAGAAGACTTGGCTGGCTAATTGTAACTTTCACTTCTCTACAAGCTCAAGATATTCTCCCTGTGCATTCCAGTCCTGCCTTGTCTAAATACTCGGACAAGGTTTTATTAGATTTCCTATTGTGGGATGCATCCTATGATCCTGTACTCAGTGTTTCTCAAATGGGGGTACACAGATGAAGTGCTAGAGATTTTAATTCAGTGGGAGCTCTCATTAGAGGATGTGTTCTTAAGTAGATAAACAATGCTAAAAAAATACCCAATAATTAAGTAGCAGCAGGTCCCATTCAAAAAGAAAAATGCTCATGATGTAATTGTCTTGGATGGAGAGCATAGGCTCAGCTCAGCTAACAGAGTTTCATTATATTTGAAATAAAAAGTAGATTTATTAAGAAACACATAGGATACGAATGCTTCACTTCGATCATGGAGAAAAAGGAAGTTCCTAGAAATTCATTTTAGTAATGCTAGGCCACCTGAGGAGCAGACGCAGGAACCATGTGTAGAGAAGCTCCCTCTTATCAGTTACTCACCATTTGCCTCAGTGGTCAAAAAACTTATACAGTAGTTGCAAAGAGGTAATGTAGCCTCCAATAAGTGGTCTAGGCAAATTAAAGTTTGGGAAAGTGCCTAGGAGAGAGAAGAATAGCAGAGCACTAGTTTCAGGTTGAAGCAAAGGAACTAAATATTTTAGTAAAGCTTTTCTTGGTCTAGAGTTAAAACGTGTAGAGAGTAAAGAGGATGACCTTGATGGAGATAGGGGAGATCAGTTACCAAAGCAGTGAGGAGGGAAACATTGCTTAATCCCAAACAATGAAGGAGGAATGTGAAAACATCACAGAGAGACACCTCCCCAATTCACATTAGTACAAGGGGGGGGGGGAGGTAATGCATAATCAGATTTGCAAGATCCTGTTACTATAGCCAATCTTAATAAAAGCAGTCTTGATCTTAATGTGAAGTTGATTTCTTGGTCTGTTTTACATCTTGGAGCTGACAAAAACACTTGTGAGAGTTTTGAACTTAAGAGACAAAATATAATAGCAACACTTTGCACTAATTAACTCTCTCTCACAGTCCCATAATATCCACTAAGATTTTATGCCCAAACTAAATTCCCAGTCACAAATCACGCAAATTGTTAAATTTTTAAAGAATGTATTTATTCATTATATTTATATACTGCAGAATTGGATTCAACGTTGATATAGAAATAAAAATGTAACTGACTTCTCTCTTTCAGAAATATTGTATATATCATTATATTCTTGGGTTTAGAAGAAGCAAACACTGTTTCAATCACAATTCTCTCTCCTTCTCTTTTTCAGTTACAGCAATATTGTCAATATTATTTGTTGCATTTTTATGTACTTAAAAGATACATAATGGAAAATATAGTAACAGGATGCCTGTAAGCATATATATTTACTTCCTGAAAAAAGTATGCCCTTTTAAAATATTTTTTTATCTTAGTGGGGACTAGTTTCTTTGATAGTGACCTGTGAGCTTTAAACTATAAAAGGTTGAGAATCACTGATATAATCAACACAGGGAGATTTACTTCCCAGTAAACATCCACTGGATTGCAGTGGAAGCAGAGTCTAAAACCTCATTTATAGTTCATCTGTACCCTTTACCCTGAAGATTGAGCCCAGAAATAACTTGGATATATGTAACCTGTCAGTCTCACCAAGACCAGACCAAGAATCAACTCCACAGGAAGGCTAAGACTACTTTTTTTGAGAGTGGTTATAATAAGAGAATCTCTTATAACTCTGTTATAACTCTGATTGTGCTGTGTCTCCTCCCCTTCTTATACCCATGTGAATTAGGGAGGTGTCTGTCTAAACCACTGATACATAATTTCTGCTGCTTTTGGACTTAAGCTATGTTTTTCTCCTCATTGTTCTGGTAATGGATCTGGCCTATCTTGGTTAAAGTTGTCTTCCTTACTGTCTACATAATCACATCAAAATCATGGTTAGTCAGGAATTGCCAACTATATTATATTATATTATATTATATTATATTATATTATATTATATTATATTATTTATTATCCCACCTTTATTTCTGGTCAACTCAAAGTGGCATACATATCTAATGCTCTTGCCTCCCATCTTTCCCACAACATCCCAGAGAGGTGGTTGGGCTGAGAGAGAATGAGTGGCCCAGTTACCCAGTCAGCCTTTATGCCTAAGGGAGGACTCGAACTTACAGGGTCCTAGTTTCTAGCCCAGCACCTTAATCACACCATCAACTAGCTATGCAGTTGCAAATTATATCAGATGCATAAGATCCAGATATGTATGTACCAGTATCTAATTTCTGTGTAAGGTTTTGATCCAAAAACAGGAGCTCTGCAGGATCAATTTTTTCAGGTACAAATCTTTCCTGCTAAATAAAAATAAATGTGTGGTCTGGTGTAGATTAAAGAAACCTGTGATTTCTTTCCATTTTCCAGCTGAGTCACAGTTCTTTCTAATCACAATTAACATGCCAAGGAACATAATGACCTAGCGATAAACTCCCCTCTTTGTTTCAGGGGAAGGTCTGGAAAAACAACTTTTTGCTACAGAAAACTTTGACTAGTCAAATGTTTAATGTCTCATTTGCTATTTATTTGCTTTTAATTTTCTCAATATGGAATATTACCTACAGATCAAAATATCTGCATAACAATTCTTACTACAGTCAGTACTTCATTTTGTACTTCGTTGGATGTGCCAGCTAAAAGGACCAAAGAAGTTATTTTTAAGTTACAGTATGTCTAATGCCCAACTTTAGGATATGCTGGTATTCTTCTAATTTAAAGTGTAATATGGGAGAAAAATAATTAGATATTTCTGTCTTGCTCTATTTATATTAAAATTGAAGGAAATGTTATAGCAAATCACCTAGTATAATTTCCCAAGTCTGACACTTTGAGATGTTGTCCCATAATCCTCATTTAAATACCTCACTTACAATTCCCATAATCCTCACTCAATTGTTGGGTACTATAAAAATATATATATATATAATACACCTGGAAGGTACCTGGCTGTGGATGACTTAGATGTCATATTTCCAAGAAGGGTAATTCACATATTTGGGTTAGATATATTTAAGATTAATTTAAGGCAGCAGGTGTTTGGTAGAACTAACATGAAGCTCAATCTTGTCCTCATTATAGTTGCCAATTCTTATCTGAAACTTGTATGAATGCAATATCTGAATGTTTACCAACATTCACCATGGACATGCAAGAGAAGTTGTCACTTACTTAATGTGGCTCTGCATGAGCAAGGCAATAATAGTCTTTACCAGCTCATAAAACAAGGTAGCGTAGCTAGACTCCATACACAATGGAGGCATGGGAACTCACTCAACAGGCCTGCCCTTGTGACATATGAACATAAATCTCCATGCAAGAAGGGAATTCTAGGCCAATCTCATTCCTGTACTATAATGCAGCTGACAGGATCACAAATAGTCTGTCTGCCAATCCACAGTCCTCAATAATACTTTTGGAAGAAATCAAGTTGAATATTCTGAGGAGTTATGGCTGGGCAGGTACAAATGGCCAGGAGGCCTTGCAATGCCTATATCAGGAATCTGAGATGATCATATATGCATGAACCCAAACAGATATACATATGAAAGCCACGCAGAAGATAAATATAAGGGATTCCACAGAGCAGTGACCCTTGTAGCTAAACAACAGTGCCACTGCAAAGCTGAAACTTCAAATTTATGAATGTCATAAATACAGTCTCATCTTCAAGGCTGTTAGTAAATCAAATACTCACTGTTATTATAGAAGTGATAAACTATACATAACTCAGATAAATGTTTACTGCAAGCCTGAATAAAACCGTTGCCCTTATCATAAATACACTAAAGTCTCATTTATGGTTCTTTGTTATGTTAGCAAACTATTGCTTAGAAATATAAAGTATTTTTATAGATTTACTCTTAGGGCTTTACTCTCAGGGCTTTTTTTCTTAAATAAAGGATGCTTATTATTGTTATTTCTCCTATGTTATCCTAATGATCAACAGCCTAGTTTGATTCTTCACATTGATATTTGCTGGCTATGCAGTCTGAGACAAGTGAAGGCTAGGAGATTAGGATGTGTATTTCGAGTTTCTTAATACTCACTGGCAAGCATGCCCTAATTACTTCAGTTGTTAGGAAAATTACAGGTAATGGCCTGGAATCGCTAAGAAATAAGTGGGGATTCCAAATGACATTTGGGAAAAGGAGAACCATCTATTTTTCTCCCTCCCAGTTGAAGGAAAGGAACAAAATGTGTATGTGTGTGTTTGTGTTAGTGGTGGTGCTCAAACAAGTAGGCTTGCCTCTTTGAGCTAACACTGTCCTGCATACTCATCTGTTGGAGTTAAAGGAAAAAAGCAGGTCTGCTGGCTTGAGGGATTTGCTGGGTTAACATGTGTCACAAAGATTTCTGGAAAGGCATAGTGATGAAACAAAGTGTTTTCTATTTTTTTTTTTAATTTCTATTTTTGCTTTGCTTCTGTTTTTCTTAAGGAAGAGGGAAGGCCATTTGCTGATTCACAAAGGGCTGGGAGTACTTGTAAGGAGTGAACTCAGTGACTCTCTTTGCTGACTGGCTTGTGATTTTAGTGCTGTTACTGGGGAGAGGGTGCATAGAGTGAAGGTGCTTGTTATGAGCTCTACACCATGCCAAACATGGTTGGAATCACTGGGTACTGAGGACTCCAGGACAGCAAGAACAAGGTGTGGGAAACATACAGTAGCTTGAAGGTGCCTTCAAGATTACTTGTGAACAGAAGGGCATAGTGGTGTGGCAGAACTCACTATTAACTGAATGATACAATGAAGGGTTCCTGATATTTGTGAGTCACTACTATAAAGAACTGGAATGGGTGTGTACCAGTCAGACCCATCTGTTTGTGAAATGTCTTGTTTGCTAGCAGCAAAGTTCAGGGATGTGGCAGAACAACCTCCAAACCTTACCAAATCCATAGACAATTATCCTTTCCTATTACTCTCCACAGGGACAGAGGATTGTGCAAAGAATTGCTATAATCATACCACCATGGACTCAAGAACCTGGGGCTTCAGGATGTCTTCTAGTCCATGGAAGAGAGTTGGAAAGAGAAGGAATAATATTGAAAATGTATGGTTTCCAATGCAGATGATATTGCAGGAAGAGGTCTACTTTCTGAGACTATGATCTGAATTATCTGGATGATGGTTAGCTGGCATGAGAAGGTTGCACCTCACAAAAACTTACAAAAATGTGTCTGGCCAAAGGTTTAAAACTGAATCCCATGATTGTTGGAGATGAAAACCTGAAGTAAAACTCTCAGATAAAGACTTGTGTTCTTTAGAAAGAAGTGGGTGTGTTACTGTATGGGGCTTATTAGACAACTCAGTAACACATAAGAACATTGGTTCATAAAGGTCATGGCTTTCACTGTCTAAACATTAATACTCAGAGTATGAGCAAGATGAGTTGAATACTTAGCAGAGAAAGGCAAATATGATTTAATAATGGTGATCTGATAAAATGACTCCCATGTGTGAAATTTAGCAAATGAAACACAGTTAAAAAGAGGAGTTGCACTGTATGTCAAATTATCTGTGCTGTTCAGAAATCCAAGTAAATGAACTTGGTGAGGCTGTCTAGAGCATCTGGGTTAAAAGAGGTGGAGGAATGAACAAAAACAGTGCTGTTTGGGGAGTCTACTATTGTCAACCCAATAAAGGAGAATATATGGATGATGCTTTCCAAAAGCAAATTGCAGATCTTTAAATATAAATAAAGTAGTAATAATACAGGATTTTAATTACCCTGGTGTTTTCTATTTATTTTTTTTAATTTCTATTTTTGCTTTGCTTCTGTTTTTCTTAAGGAAGAGGGAAGGCCATTTGCTGATTCACAAAGGGCTGGGAGTACTTGTAAGGAGTGAACTCAGTGACTCTCTTTGCTGACTGGCTTGTGATTTCAGTGCTGTTATTGGGGAGAAGGTGCGTAGAGTGAAGGTGCTTGTTATGAGCTCTACACCATGCCAAACATGGTTGGAATCACTGGGTACTGAGGATTCCAGGATAGCAAGAACAAGGTGTGGGAAACATACAGAGGCTTGAAGGTGCTGGTATCTGTTGGGAGTACTTGTAAGGAGAGGTATCTGTTGGGAGTATCTGTTGGGAGACAAATTCTACCAAGCATGAAATTTCTACCGATATCTGTGGGAAATTCTGGATACAATTTTCATTCTGAGGGTGAAGGAAAGCATTTACCGTATTTTTCCGAGAATAAGACGCCCCCATGTACAAGACGACCCCCACTTTTCCAGCCCAAAATTTAAAAAATCAATATTTTAAAGATAGTGCAGAACACATTTTTATTTAGTAATTAGTTAACATTGACCTGATACACTCGGTGGGAGGAGGCCCAAACCGTCTCTCTGCAGCTCTATTTCCAGGCTCTTTTGCTTAACTGATTACATTCAAGCACGACTGAAACTGCAGATAGCTTGTCTCTGCAATCAGCCTTCCTCTAATTGGTTTGTTCAGCATCAGCTGACGTCAGTTACATCAGGCTCGTGATTGGAGGAAGTCTGTTTGGGAGACAAGCTATTTCACTCGTGATTGGAGGCTAGCAATAGGAGGAAGCCTCTCTGCAGAAACAAAGTATGGGCAGTTTGGAACTGCGCGATTCTCGGCTGACTTCCTTGAATAAGACGCCCTTCAGTTTTTAGGGTGAGGATTTTAGAAAAAAGTATCGTCTTATAGTCGGAAAAATACGGTAGTTAAGAATGGGGGAATTGTGGGGGAAAGTGACTGCGTAATGCTAGAATTCTGGATTTTACAGGAAACTAAAGCTGAGTGTAGCTGAATTCATATCTTTGTCTTTAGAAGAGCAGATATTAATAAACTCAGGGGAATGATAAAATGAGGAACAGCTAATGGAAAAAGGAGCCCAAGGTGGATGGGAATCTCTAAAAGAACTCAAATACAAACAATTCAAAGGAAATTTTTAAAAAATGAAGCACAAGAAGAAGCCAAAATGAAGATCTGAAAACAACAAATAGCATATATATAGTGGGAACAGGAACAAATCATAAAGGGAAATATTGTCTCTATCTTCAAACGTGGAAAAGAGCACCTGAAAAACAACAGTTTGATCATCAACACTTCTAGAATAAAAAGCGATTGTTCTATAAGCCACTGGTAAAAATGCAGTAATTATCAGAGGTCAGCATAGATTTTTCAAACAACCTTCTCTCTCTTTTAATCAAGCAATGTGTTCAATAGATACCAGGAATGTTGTGGGTATAATATAGCTTGATTTCAGCACAACCATTTGGCAAAATATTCCATGACATTCCCATACCCCAGTGAGGCATTTCAGGAGCAATGTTTACCTGAATTTGACCCCCTTTGGGAGAAAAACACTGCAGGAAATTAATGAAATTTCTGCAATATTTGGATTAGAGCAAGCAAGCTAGAGAGCATGATGCATCTATAAATAACAAATTAATTGTCCCACATTGGATCTTTTAAGAAAAATTATTGCAACTCAAAGTTGGCTTGTAGATATAGTTCATACATTCTCTATCTTTCATTCCATTCCAAAACATGTTTCAGAAAGTTCCATGCCCCAGCATACCACACAGATTAGGAGAATGAATGAATGAATGAATGAATGAATGAATGAATGAATGAATGAATGGTTTTTGGAAGTGGTTTGCCATTGCCTCCTTTCTAGGGCTGAGAGAGAGTGACTGGCCCAATGTCACCCTGCTGGCTTTGTGTCTGAGATGGGACTAGAACTCATGGTCTCCCGGTTTCTAGGCTGGCACCTTAACCACTACACCAAACTGGCTCTGCTATGATGTACATAAATGGTTGTACTTTCTATTGCCCCAACTGTTCTTTGCCTCCTCATCACCACCTTTCTAAATGCATCTCCCTTTTGTAAACACAAGTGTGGGTATGCATGAGTGAACATAGCCTATGACCTTGTTTATTTCATATGCAAGTGCTTATTGTTATTTTCATTTGCTACAGAAATTTATTCAGTCCTTCCATTTATATTTACTTTTCCACATGCAAGTACCTATTCATGATCTGACCATGGAAGTATGCAGAAGGATGCTTTATTCCATTCCCCCCCCCCCGTTTACTGTGTTTTACTTTGTCTCCTGCACAAGCTTCCAATTGATTGATAATAATTAAGCTGTCACAGGCACCTCTGCAAGGACCAATCCAGAATGGAGTGGTGACAAATTGGGCTGTTTATGTGCCTGCAATTTTTCTTTGAGTTAATGGTGTGACACAAGTTTTGTGCTCAACAGCCCCTAAATGAACTGATGGGCACAGCTGTTCTCAGTGACAGTTTTGTGGCTTGAGGAGGAATTAAGGTTGTGAGGGAAGTTTAACAGCATCTATTTAGGGCAATCCACTGCTAACTCTAGCGTGCAACATAAAGCCATGTGCTCAGAATTGATGTTTTGCTATCCAGGATGACAGTTTGAATATTTAAACAAAATCATACTGCCCCATTTGCTTTGCAAACAAAGTGAGGTAAAACAAGATTCTCTACCTTTCCAGTCTTATGATAAACCACACACTGGTGTATTTTTTTCCACTCAGATTGAAGGAGGTGTCTGTCTGTCTGCCTGTCTCTTTCTTTCATTCCTGCTATTGATTCTAACATTTTATGTGTTGTATCCTACTTTATCACATAGGATAGAGATACTGGCTTTAGATGGTTTGTTTCTTATTGTGGTTGTTGGACACTCATCAAGAACTACACATGCTCATATAAATTATACACTGTAAAATTTCTGTAAGTTTTCTTTCCTTATTTTTTCCATAACAATTAACAGTGAAGCACTTAGCCTGATATAAAATGTTTCTGCAGAAATGACTCTTTTGTGTGCAAGAGAGAATGAGCAGGAGAGAGAAAGGACTAGATAGATTTCTGCAGACAGTCACAGATTGCTTCATATTTGAATTTTGGAGGGCTGTATCAACATTTGAAAGGGTACTTCACTAAATAGCCTTTCTCTGCATAGTACTGAGATAGTCACATCTTCTGTAAGGCTTATGGTGGGCTCTTTGAGGGCTTTCCCAGATGTAGACTAGATGTCCATGAATGGACTGTCAATGTTTCTGCTGGGACTGTGAATGCTGATGTGCAGAAAGGAGCTGAGAACATTCTTGAAGTGATCCAGCTAAGCCTTCTGCCTGTGGCTGTCTCATGCTTCTCCTTAAAATGCTTTGCCATGCTTTCATGTTGAGATTGTATGTGGGCAATCCATAGTTTGTGAGTGGCATGGGGCCTTTTCAGGGCTTCATTCAATGCACCCCTTGAGATGATCAAGCCCCCCTCTCCTGAATAAGGGTGCTGCTGAATTCTGAGCCTTTTTGCCAGCTGAGCCTTACAGTTGTGCTGTGGGAAGTGCTAAGAAGATGGTACATGGGAAAAAGCAACCATATTTAAGACACGCTGCCTGTGATTTAGGTGGTAGTAAGCAGCTATCAATACGAGTAGCAAATGAGAGCTGAACCTGTAAAACCACCAAAATTGTCTGTTATTACAATTGGGGACAGTGAATTCCACAAGTTAACTATGCCCTGAGTGAAAAAGTATTTCCTTCTAAATCTTTTTGCATTTAGTTTAATAGGATGCCGGGTTTCAGGTTCTAACATTGTGAAAGAAGGAAGAAAAGATCTATTTTTCTCTAGCTCTTGTGTTCTCTATGCCAGGCATGATCTTACATTCTTCCATTACATCTCGCCTTCTTCATTCCAAGAATGAATCCCAGTTACTGGAACAATTTCACCTGATCCAGTCAGTGCACTATTCCTGGCCTGAACAGGTTCTTGCACAAAGTATGTTTTACAGACACAGAAGCACAATGGTCTTTGTGGATGATCCTTTTTCCTCACATAATCAGGTGGATCAGTTCTAGATTTTGTTTGTGACTTTTTCTTCTACTTTATGCATAGAACTGCATTGGGTCAGGGCCTATTACACTTGAATTCAATGAGTTTTCCAGAATCTGGGGGGAAATATTATACATCCAATACTGAATAACTCCTACCCCTCCTCATCTCTAAACTGGAAGTGAATACTCGTGCCATCTCTCTCAAATGGCTTCTGGGTTGTTGGGAGCAGCAAGCTGATTAATATGAAGTGATCTTGGATGAGTCTGATTCTTCCTTGGTCAAAGTGTAGCATTAACACAGTGTTTTAAACAACTGAGAGTATAGTAGTATCTTAAAGCAAGCACATCATAATAACTTACATGGTTTATTGTTGTTTCTATTGCTGTCCAAGAGGCATCTCCAGTGGGCCAAATGGCAAAAGAATGTAGTTATGTCACACACACATATATGAAAAGGGCAGAGCTTGCATTGCAATGGAGACACACTCTTTTAATCACTTTGACCATAGCTTTGGGTCTTGCAGATGTCTCTGAACAGGCCCACATGTTAAAAGTACATTATGTTGACCCTGTGACTTTGGGCCATGTCAGAGTGTTTCTTAAACTTGAATCCTAAATATGCTGCACTTCCTCATTCCCAACCAAATAGTGAAGAATAAAACAAAGAAGTTAAGTTTCCTCTGTAACCCTGAATTGGACAACATTTGCTCCATCATATTCTGCAATTAGCTGAGAAGATTACTTTTCTCCCCCTCCTGTTTGTCTAGTGACTTTGTTCTGGTTTCAACACATCTCCCAGCTCCAGTATTAACTAAGCTCTTGTTCAGCTTCACTGCAACCAAAATATGCAAGGGAATGGATACAGGCAATCTTATCAAGGAACAGGATCTTTTCTAGTCAGTTTTGCAATCCTGATTAAAAGATACAACAACCTGCCAGACTTTATTTTCCCTGCATGTATACGAAATTTGGAGGTGACCCTATGTAGCCTTGGGACTCTGTCATAAAAATGGTTAACTGGTCAGATAGGAAAAAACCCCACAGCTATTACACAAAACTCCCTTATTTCCACTAACCACAGTTTAGGGTAGTAGCAGTTTATCCAGATTTAGATTATGCGTATAATCAAAACTAGAAGCAAACATTTACCTTATCATCATTGGGTACATGCCAGGAATAGGGAAGTGTGGGCATTTGTTCTCTTGTGGAGTCGTTGGTGCTCTCTGAGCTTGGTTGTTTGCTTGCAGACATTTCATTACCCAACTAGGTAACATCATCAGTGCTAGTGATTGTGGGGTTTGCTCCCTCCCACACTCACTAGCATTGATGATGTTACCTAGTTGGGTAATGAAACATCTGCAAGCAAACAACCAAAAGCACAACGCTCCACAATTCAACCCTGAGCTACATATATTCCCTTCTATTGGATTTGTTCTCTTATACAGCCCTCTGTCTGAACATAGATTTTGGACAGTGTCCTTTCAGGTTTTTTGTTTTTTGTTTAATTTTAAGAGGACATGCTTTCTGTTTTTCTACTATCCTGAAGCAATCTGTCTGCGAAGACCATAGAAATGTGGAGGAATGGTGTAGAACCCAAGCAGGTAACCTGTAGCAAATAACAGTAGCGGTTTCCAGTTTATTGTATGCAACCACCAGCCATATGGATTGCCCATTCCTCATCTGTATGAACAAACAATTTCAGGAAGTCACAGTTGCATACTCTTCCTGCTTCTCCCCACATGTCATTGTGTTTCTTCAGAGATCAGTGACATCTGAATTTACTTTGTTAGGGAAAAGCCTTAAATGGAATTCTTACTCTTCACCTTTGGAACTCAGTGAAACTGTGATCCAGCCATTCACTATGTAAAGTTATCAGAGGTTATTACAAGTTCAGGTGACATTTCACTGATCATAAAAATAGATCTTAAGGGCTCTTATTAATGTTCCTCTTGCCCTAAGATCAATAGACTATAATTTAAAGGGCCATTGTAAGCCTTACAAAGTAGAACAGACTAGGTAACCAATGTAGGTTAATACTACTTTTATTGTAAAAGCATAGTAACAGAACCTTGCGAGTTTGAATGTGCTCCCCCCCGCTTTATCTTTGTGTGAACTAGGGAGGGGCTTGTGTGAGAGGTTTTCTCAAGTTACTTTCTTGGCCTGGGCTCAGGCCCCTTTTATCTGACCATTGCCTTGGTAGCAGCTCTTCTTCCTATCCTTCAGGGCCATTCTCTCTGCCCTCTACAGCCAGTGAGATATCTGTATTATGTTTTCCCCAGATATTCAGAATATAACTATTCCCTTTTGAGTAAGGCAAAGAGGTATCTACTCCCTTGTGTCTAGCAGAGCAATGAGATATCTCAAGAGGCTCATTACTAGACATGTGGAATAGAGTTCCCCTATACTGTTTTTCTGAGGTCTGGCATTCAAGAGAAATACCCTCTCTCAATGTAAAAATACCAATGACAGTCATGGCTATTAATCTTGGAACTGTATACTATTACAGAACAGAGTTCAATTTTTCATTTACCCTTGACATATCTCTTAAAATAGGACACAGAAACCTATAGTCTATAGCTTAGAAAAGAAGTAATATTTCACCACCTAGAAAGACAAAAACTTAGAAAAAGAGCTGTTATTTGGAAACAAAGAGTCTATTTCTACTTTTTAATCTCCTGCCTTCCATCATCAAAGATACTGTAATAGTGAACCGTCTTAGTTGAATTATCTTTAGAACTGTAGTTCATAGTTCTTCATCTTAATATTGCCCTGGGTCTCTGAACAACCTCTGGACAACCTTATTCAGATAATTAATTCTGGATTTAGGGATAGATTAGAGCCTCAAGGTTGATTTACTGCTTGTTGGCTGCAGTATGAAATGACGGCTTTCATATGTGAACGAGCAATCATAGGTCATGGTGTTTAGCACAGTATCATTCAGGACAGCTCGACTGAGAATAGTCAAGTCTTACATAACAAACCAAAAATTGAGAAATGAAGTGATGGACTTGTAAGTGAGAATCAGCCGATTATCTTTTTTCACTCTAGTCTGGGAGTAGATCACACCTGAGTTATTGCCAGAATGCATTCTTCAAACATTTCAGACTTGAGATTTATCTTGAGTCCACACATGTATTTGGAAGGCACTTTTCATACTGTTCCATCATATATATGTAAGGTATGATATCAATGCTGCTGTTGTCCAAACTGTTGATGAAAAAGCAATATATTAAGGGATAAATATATTGCAAGCCAAGATGGGAGTTCCAATTTGAAATAGGAAAGGTGGATCATTTGCCAAATAAAAGAAATAGACTGAGAGCTTCATGGGTCATTCCCAGATCGTTTAAAGTGCTAGCCACCCATCCTTGTGCCAGCAAAAACCTATACTGCCGTAACACTTGCTGCCCCCATTATCTACCGTATCCTGCTCCAAGCAGAATGCTACCAAATGGGGATATCTTTATTTACTGGTGCAGGGAAATGTTTGTGCCCTGGTTAGATGCAAGTGAGGAATGACTCTTGAATGGGAATATTATAGCACTCTTAAAGTATTTGCAACATTGACCTTGACCTTTTCTCTGTCATCCCAGACAATAGGAGACAGAACAATTGATTTAATTTATAGGAAAACAGATACCACTTGAACATTAGTAAAATTTCCTAATAATAAGAGCAGTTGAACTGTAGAGTCAATTACTCAGAGAGGTAGTTGGCACCACTTCACTCCCCTTTGTTGCTGATGCTTCATGTGGATTCCTGCCTAGAAGGGCATTGGGCCCAGTCATATAAATGGCCTGACTCTATGATCTGATGAGATACAAGCACATCTCGTGGCCCAGAAAATAAATATGAAGATTCACCGTGGGAGAGAAATAGGAGCGGCCTTAGCTGAAGCACCAAAGGCTGAGATCATTAAGCAATATTGCTGCCTCACAGAATTCTAATTGAACATTAGAAGGATGTAATAAAACCTAATGTCAGAGTGACACCAGAGTTAAAGGGATAATTAGGTATGGATATACGACTCAGTGATATTAATTTAAGCTTGCTAGATGTATATTGCTTGATAGCCTGCAATATAGCAAAGTGTTGCTGGTGATTTTATGTTTGTGGTAAGCTATCTTGTTACAACTTATTACCAAAGAATGATGGCTGAAGGGAAATACTTTTATCATTATTTTCTCTTTCATCCTTTATTCTCTAAACTGCCTCTCCACTATAGAGCTTGAGAAAAGAAGCCTGTGGATTTATTTGCTCTCAGTCGATATAAATCATAACCTCTAATTAAAGAGGAAATGCTAACCTGGGAAATCTGACCTAGGATGCTGTAATTCTTGAAGACTGCTTAAGATGTTTTCTTCTGTCATCACATATCACCCTACAGAAATGCCATACCAAACTATTAAAATAAAAAGATTTTACTGACGTGAGTTTGAAATTCTGCATTGAAGTTGTAACCTGGCGCACTGTTACCTGTTGAATGTGTTTCTTTCTACTGGATTTAAGCAGCCTCATAGAGTTTCTTTCTGAGCCATATCATTGTCACTTTTGCTTAACAAAATTGCCTATAGTACTAAGTCTAATTCCATGCTTCATTCCTTTGGCCCACAGGTTTTCCAGGTTTTCAGAGCAAAAGTCAGAGACTAATTCTTAATAGCACTGGTGTGTAACCGTTGTTCCACTGTGGCTTTAATCCATATTTCACATCAGTGTAGTAATACAGAAACCAGAGGGGAAGGGCAAATTCATGCAGAAAACATATCATTGTCACTTTCATTATTTTGGTTTTTATCAGGCTGCCTGGTGGACAGGATTTGGTTAAGGCTGAACAGCTTCAAGTGGGCTTATGGATATAATTAAGGCTTATTTATTAAGTTATTTTTGTAACTTGAGCACTAATAAAGCAAACCGCTTGCTCTGATTTGGATATGCATATAATCACTCATGAAAGGGAATGGGATTCAAAGTTCAAAAATAAAGATGTTTGGGACATATTATAAAGAGCTATGGTTCTCTGTCTCTCAGGTTGGTTCTTTCTAACCTTAACATCTGTGATATCACTTTTATAGATCCTTGCTTCAGGCCAGGGATTATTTATTCCCCCCCCCCCCCATCAAGCCTTATATTTCGTTGGGTATGTATCCTTTCCAGTATTAGGCTCTCATTTTTCCAAACTTTCAAAAAACACATGGAGGGATCGTGGGCTTCTGTCTGTTCTCATTCATTGAGAGTCTAAAGAGGATGGTGTGAATATTGATGTAGAATCAGAGCACTGCATCTGTGAGTGCCAGAGGTTTGTTTCTCAGCTACAGGTACAGTTGTGTACATGGTGTTCCTTCTCAGGCTTTCAGCAAGACATATACCTCAAGGGACAGAATATGCCCTTCTTTTCCATGTCCACTCAACACATGGAGGAACTAATATCTGAA
This sequence comes from Python bivittatus, assembly GCF_059951505.1. Taxonomy (NCBI): domain Eukaryota; kingdom Metazoa; phylum Chordata; class Lepidosauria; order Squamata; family Pythonidae; genus Python; species Python bivittatus. Next base: position 66,260,152 of record NW_028277125.1, on the reverse strand, counting down.
TTTTTCTTTTAAGTTTAAAAAAAAAATTAAATGTTTTAAAAATCCCCCTTCCCACAATATATGAGAGCGGGCTCATGGTAGCTGTGCGGATGGAGACATTCAGATGAACACTTGCACGAAATTTATGCAAGAACAATTATACACAGAGCTCTTTCTTTGCATTATGGATTTAGTACTTCTGATCGCACAAGGTGGGTTTAAATGATCTCCCCATGAATTAAAGGAACATACAAGGACAAGGCTACAAAAGTTGCTCTTTCTCCTTACTGACACATCATCTTCGCCATTTACAGAGTTGAGACAAGGGAGAAAGGACTTGGTGCTTGAACTGTGTGTCCTTCCAACAAAGAAGGATCCTTGCTGGATCTGATATTCTTTCACTACATAGAGTATCTCTATATGTATGTATCTGTTTGAATGTAGAAAGTCTGAACTGTGTGAAAGGGCATCTGAGGAGCCATTCCTCCACGCTCATTTGTGAGAAGACCATGATTAATTCATGCAGTCCAGAGGACCCAACCTCTCATATCTTCTTCAGCTTCCTTAGAAATTTATACCTATACATTTCGTTCTTTTTACTTTTTGAATCAGTATAGATCATAATATCACAGGTTCAAACCTCTCTGGCTGGTTTTGGCAGGAGACAAAGCAGATTCCCAAAGGCAGAGCTCTATTGGGGGAAATGGAATTTTTCATGGTGCTATTAATCTAAGATGTCAAGTCTCTTCTTTCATAATGAAATTATCACCATGTAGGCAGAGAATAAAAAGGTGTGCAGTAGACACTATAATTGTCTGAGGACAAAAATGTGCAAAGTGAGATTCTGAATTCTACCTACCAGATTTGTAACCCAGCTTTCTTCTAGGAGCAAAAGTAGGGAACATAACACTCCCTCCTCGAATTTCCATTGTGATCTTCAGAAAAGAAATCTATGGGAACTCAGATTATTCCAAGTTCCTGCCCCATTGCTGCCTTTTAATTGTGAAAAATCAGTCATATCAAACACCTTAAGAATCTGATAGAGATAATGATCAAGTATTTCTGATCATCTTTAATCAACTTGAATGGGGTCATATTGTTTGATGGGAGATATGGTTTCACGCATCTGGATGGCAACAGGTTGTAGAAATCAAGATGATGGCCACAACCACACAAAGAGATGCCCCCTTCTTAAAACCTACACATCCACACCCCGGTGGATACTCCTGAGCCTACACAATATTTTAGAAAACATAAAACACAGGGATAGAATGGTGTGCTTATTTGCCAGTAATTTAAATAGCTGATTTAAAAAACAAAGTGTATATGTATTCTAAAATAGAGTAAAGTAGATTTTCCCTGTAGGTTTCTACCCAGGATAAAATTGGAGATTTTCCATCTATGCCACCTGGTCACTTAGGATTTTTGTTATTTGTGGATTTTTGTTAACTAATTAGGTCAGTTATCATTTTGGATCCACCTTCAAATGCCCCCAACATCTAGCTAAAAAAAATTATAGTACAAGATTATTCCCATGTACTCCAATTTAGTTTTGAGCCTCTGGGAGTGTACTTTTTCACCTTCTGATACAGCAGTTTTTTGAAATGGTAACTTTAATTTCCTTCCAGATCTTAATAACTGGATGAAATTATGCAGAAAAAGCAGTTAATAGCACAGCATAGCATAAGATTAAATGTCTAGAATTTTGAATCCCCAATATGTATTTAAACAAGTACTGTATCACAGAATTTAATTCATACTCTAAGGAAAACAAGACAGAAAAATGCAGTGGATTTTATAAAGTTTGCCTCTGCCCCTACAACATAATTAGAATGAAGTGGTTCATAGAATCTGGATTTGGAACTCAGTTTACAATTGCTCTGTCATAGGTCCTGTACAATAATTGCAACTACCATAGTAACATTATTCTTACTGTTGGCATAGGAAGTAAAATTTGAACCTTAGCATTATAGACAAGTAACATTGGTTCTGAAGGATACCAATGTTACTATAATCTAAAAACATAATCCAGTGATGACTGATAGTATAAACGTTATACGTATACCAGTATGGTTTATATATTATGCTAAACTATCCTTCTCTAGCCTGGTGTCCTTTACCATCTGGATGGTTTAAGGGTGGGGAAATCTGTGGTAGATTGTAAATAATGGCCTCACATCTGACTTGACCAGACAACAATTTAACACAAGAGAACAAGCTATTTCAGCTAAAGTATCCATAAGTGTCTATATCTGTTGCACAGATGGCATTCAGAGCAGAACAAAAAAGAGCCACTATGGTATAGTGGTTAAGGTGTTGGATTAGGAGCAGGGAGATCCAGGTTCTGGTCCACCCTCAGTCCCTGAAGCTCACGGAGTGACTTTGGGTCAGTTGCTAACTCTTTCCCTAATCTATTTCACAGGGTTCTTGTGGGGAAAAATTGGAAGAGGAAGCACTGTGCGTACTTGACCTTCTGGAGAAAAGGTGGAATATGAATAAAATAAATAAATCCACGGGAGGTAGGAATTTAGAAAGCACATACTTTAGCTATCCAGCTGGTAAAGATACAGCCCAGTACACTTCCAAACCATGATGCTTATCATGGAAACTGTCTGGAACTCACTGTGTACGTTAAGTGGTTTATTGTAAAGTCATTTGCTTAATTTCCTGATAGGCTATTTAATACGTTCCAGCTATTCAAGATGGCTTCCTCTTTTCCCAAGAGTTACACTATTTTATGCCTCACTTAGGAATTTCTTCTTTCCTGTCCAACTACATTAGCCTCAGCCTCTTTCAGTTTGACAGAAAATGTACAGCCCTGAACTGACATTATCAGAAAACCCACTCCAATGTCCTGTTTTCAGGAAGCATAATTGCTGTGGTGTCATGGGAGTCACTCACAAGTCTGCCATATCATGATAAAGCAACATGAAGAGATTTTAAAGCAGAGATATATGGGGCTGGGGTGGTGTGATGGAACGGTTTGATGAAGGCCATGCTCAGGGAGATAAGCATTTCTGTAGCCCCCAACAGGAGCGTGGGAAGGTTAAGAAGATGAGACTGGCACCACCCTAAGGAATTCATGGTGTTTTGGCTTGCTGGCTTGGGAAGTGTAGATTCAGTCTGGAGAGATTCTGCCTTTGAGGTGGAAGCTAATAAACGCAACAGAACTGTATCTGTACTGTCTCGTGGAGTTCTTTGGGCTGAACCTGATAGGTGGCTTCCACCAAGGCCATATCCAGGATTTGGGACATCTGGAACATCTGATTTTTCTGCAGTTATGACTTATCATAAAGACAGATCCTGAGATATACAAGGAATGGAAATGACTCCAATGTAGTGCCTCTGGACAAGTCACTGCAAGTGGGTGGGTGGCATACAAATGTATATAAGGAATGATGGAGTTGCACTACCCAGTCCAAGTTTTAAATTTCTTATTAATAAGACCCATGGCCTTGGAAACAACCATTTAGAGTAAGCAGCAGGATTGGGTATAAACAATAATCACTTCTAAACCTGGTACAGTGGGCTTCATTTCATCATTTGGGGGGGGGGTGGCGGGAGAAATGAATTTCTCATTCTGTCCAGATAGTAGCAGAGAAGTGCCACCTCAAAGGTTACAGGAAATAAAATATTTTGCTTTAAAATGTTTCAGTCAATCATTGTATTGAGGTCTTAGAAGCCTTCTTTAAAAGAAAAAAAAAGATAGGGTTACAGAGAGGTTGAGATATTGCTAAGTTGGTGGTCTTATTGGATACAAAGAGAAAAATATTTCAGTCAACCCATTAGCAGCACCACAAATTTCATCTCAGGGTCTTTGGGCCAAGGTTTATTAACAGCTGCACCCAATTTTTTTTTTTTATGTTATAGGACATACTGAAATACATACATTCATACACCATTCTCTCTACTTCCACATGCATGCACACCATTCATTTTAATTTTCACATTCTACAATCAGGAGTATCTGCAGGGAGAGGTCAGAAAGTCAAGATGGTTGCCACAACTGCATGATCAAAGCCCTGCCTCTTTTTAAAATCTGTGTCACATTTGCAGTAGGGGCGGGACTTTGATCACACAGCTATGACTGCCATCTTGACTTTTCTGACAGCCCTGACTAGATTTTACAAAGGTCTCCGCTAACAACAACGAAAACTATTTTAAAGCTTGATGACAATATTAAAGGGTTGCAATTAGGGAAAATTGGCACAGCTCCCTCTGCCCAGCAGTGAGGTCCCCTTAAAACATCCCCCATAGATCTTAGATTTTAAATAACCTTTGATAGATGTCCATACAACATGAGGAAGCAGGGCAAAGAGAGAAATGGATTGGGAACCTAGCTGTTTCTGGATATGCATTTTGTAGCAAGCTTCAAATGCAAAAATATGGCCCACTGGCCTGATCTTTAGTGTTAAGAATTAGTACATTCTTTGAGCCACAAACAAAGTGGGACCCCATCTTCAGTCAATGTCTTGAGCAATGTTGTATATACCCTATCATGGTGTGATGCCTAAATTAGGCCTGTTGCCCAAATGTACTTTGGTTAAATTGTTTCCAGTGGTCATACTATATATTTTGAGTAACAGCTCTGTTTTAAATATTTATATCCAGAGAATTTTTAATACCTCCTAGAAAGAAAACGTTTCATGAATCATAAACATTATTAGAAAATAAATTGCAAAATGGAAATGTATATTCCAGTTTAGTCAATGCTCGATAAACAGTCTTTGTTAAAAATAGAACCCAGAAACACTGGTGGCCATTTCTGGAGGAAAGAATTCCTGTTATGGTATAGAAACCGCCTATTAAACAGAATTAAAAATAGTGCATATTTCTCTTCCTGCCCTTTGGTCCAGAAAATCTTGGACACATTTAGGAGAACTGATCTATGGCCAAAACTGTAAGGAAAACAGGAACATCTGTTCACAGCTATTTCTTTACTCAGCAACAGTGCCATCTACTGTATGTTGTGACTTATATCAGAAAAAAGTTCAGAATTGTGTTGTAGTTATGCTAAAGTCCCTAAGCAGTTTCATGTCTAAGTTTGTTTGTGTAGTACAGAATGTTTAGAGTTCATTTTTACATTTTTAACTTTATTCTTTTCTCATACCTATGTTAACCATTAGGCCTTTTATATATAATCTTGTGTTTGAATTGATTGATTAATTGATTGATTATGTGCCATCAAGTTGTTTTTGACTCCTAGCAACCACATAGATTTTCTCCATGACAATCTGCCACTAACCTGGTCTTTCAGGTCTCCAACAGTGCACTCACTCCAACTGTCCACCTAGCTGCTGGTTTTCCTCTTCTTCTTGTAATGGCATGTGAGAATGACCTTGGGAGACAGGAGGAAGAGCTGCAGACTAGACAATGGTCAGACAAGGGCAGCTGAGTCCACAAAAGGAATGGGGACGTGGCAAACATCTCAGAAGGGACCCTCCCTAGTTTCTTGGACCATAAAGATGAGGGGGAGAGATGTACTTTCTGACTTGCAAGATTCTGTTAATGTAACTTACAATAAAGTTAGAGCTAGTACTTCTGGGTGTGTTTCTTGTCTGGACTACTTTGCAAGGCTGACACATGTTTTTCTTTCCATGTTTCCTAGCATTAGAGCCTTTTCCAGAAAGCTAGGTATTCACATAAAGTGTCCAAAATAGGATACTTTGAGCCTGGTCATTTGTGCCTTGAATGAGAACTCTGGGTTGATTTGTTCGATGATCCATTAGTTTGTTTTCTTTACGTCACAGTTTCCTGTTTTTAAATTTTTATCATTCTTAAGAAAAATAAGTAAAAATTATTAATTAAAAAAAAACAGATTTTACTTTTATATCCTGCCTTTTCTCCAGGAGTTCGAGATTGTGAACAAGTTTTCCCCTCCCTCATGTTATATTCAATATACACCCCCATGACTGGCCCAGTGTCACACAGGGAGCAGTGTGGTTGAGAATTTGAACTTGTGTTCCCATAAAAATTTAGATACTAATCATTTTGAAAGCTATAAATTTCATGGTAATGTTAAAGTAGATAATATACTGACATATTTATATTCTTTTGTTTGTCAGTAGCATCAAGGTAAAAGGATGCGAAGGTGCTTCCTATAGGGTCAAACTGCACATCAGAACAGCTAGCAAGAATCTATTTTTTTCATTTTCATTGCTAAGAAATAAACTTAAGAGAGTTTGATTCAACATTAAGATTGTATCCTTGTCCTTCATCTCCCAGGAGATGCTTCTCCTGGAAAGTAGTTCTATTGCATAAAACAAGTGCATTTTAAAATTTGATTTTTGTTTGTATCAGCAGTCTTGAGTTTTTGAAATGGTGTGCTTGAGCCCTTTTCTGATAAATGTCTTCAGCTTTTCAAAGTAGTGTTGGTGAGGCTATTTTCACACAGCAACAAAAATAGAGAACAAGAAAATATTTGTAACCGATAAACTCACTGGAAACAAGGAAGCCATTTTCATTTGTATTGAAACCATATAAATGTATTTAATTTAAGATTAAATGTGAGGATTTTAAAGAAAAACTTTTGATGAATTTTAACACAATAATGTTATATATTAACCTGCGATATTTAATATTTTTATATTAAATTGATTTTTTTTCTTGGAATCTTTCAGTATCCATCATTTAAATCTATGTACTTGGTGAATATAAATTTAAAGTTTTATAGCAAATTTCTGTAAAAAACGTTTGCAAATTACAACAGTTTTTTTTGTTTTTGTTTTTTCTTAATCTATAGTTTGGCTTAAAAACCAGGTTGTGATCATTCAGATTTGAGCATCCCAGGAACAATAAATGGGAGATACTAATGTCAGGAATATCTGCAAAGCATGACAAAAAGGTCAAGATGGTGGCTGACCTCCAGTGATCAAAGCCTCACCCTTTTTAACGTATACCATGCATGATGCTTATAAAAAGGGGTAGGACTTCAAACTTGTGGGCGTGGCTGCCATCTTGACTTTTTTATACCCCCTACACACACCCCGGTGATAAAATCCCAGCCAGTAACGAAGAACAAAAGAAACAAAAATCAATGGTCTGTTAGTAAAGAACTAAATATTGTTGACAAATTATGCTCAGTTTGGGGAAAGTGATTGCAAATTGCATGCAAGATTTCTCAGGCCACAAATGGTTTTTCCTAGTAAATGCAAAGAGTCACATGGCTTTAATGCTTTGAAAGCTTTAGAAAGCTACAGATTTCTAGCTATTGAGAAGTGCAATATAGTAGGGACTGTTCATTTTGCACAACAAGTCCCTGCTCATGCACCTTGCATTTTATTTCATTATGACGAAGATGAAAAAATGGGGGCTGCATATGGTCCATTGGCATCTCTTTTATGGCTACAGAATGGGCAGCCAAAATAAAATGGCCTTTTTGCATTTGGGGTAAACTTTGCAATTTTTAAGACAAAACAGGTACCTTAATCTCATGCATTTCTTCCCTTAAAGTCATGCATTTCTTCCCTTAAAGCTGCTGAGACCCTCCCAAAATAGGCCCTGACCCCACCTACTTTTGGAATGTAGTCTTCAACATGCCATACAAAAACTGGTAAGGTCCTTGAGCTGACAGTAGTCCCACATCCATCTTCTATGGCAAAAGGAAGCTCTAACTTATTGATAGGAGCTTCCTAGTTGCAAGATTCCCACAGACTGGGTCCTCTTTTACTTTCTTTCATACAGCAGAGAACACCATTCTGTTCCATTGTGATTTTTTAAAAATCCTGGGTAATATTTTATAGTGGTAGTTCTGTGGTTCAATTTTTGTGCCTCTATCTTTCCATGGATGCCTAACGAATAGAGAATGTAGTTTATATATCAAATAATTTTGTGTATCTTTCACCAGCTTTTTGTGAAAGTCACATAACTTAGGAAACATACATTCTTTGCTTGCATTCTTTATTCTACTGAAGATTTGCTCTGTAATTAATACATACCTGGAAAGTGTGTGATGTGTTTAGTGGCATTTGATCCAAATGAATGGTAATGATTATGTTCCATCAATCAGTGTTGACTCTTAGTGGCCACATAGATAGATTTTCTCTAGAATGCTCTGTCCTGGACCTGGTCCTTTAGGTCTTCCAACAGGGTGCCCATCACTGCTATACCTGAGTCTACCCACCTTGCTGCTGGTCACCTTGCTCTTTCTCTTTCCTCCCATTGATCCCAATAGATCGGTATTATTTTGCAAAATTTAAATTTACAACATAGAGACTTTAAACTTGCGGATCACAGAGGAGAAATCTGATTACTTGTGAGGTATTCAAAATAACTTCTGCTCATTCTGCAAAGTACTCAGTGGCCTTATGCCCACATAAACATGTATAGGATTGCCTATTTTATTGGCAAATATATTGCCTATTTTAACAAAAGAATTTGCTTCTAATAATGTGTGTCTGTACTGTGTGCCTGAGTTTGTGTTTGTGCATGACTTTTTAAAACCATAACAATGTATTGTACCAAAATATTTGGACTTTGTTTTTGTCTGCCTCTCAAAGTTGTTCCCAGTTTCCAGGACAATGTAATCAATTTAATTGCTGCCCCCTTCCCCATTTTGACAGTGCAAATTTTTAAGGCAAGAACTTGTTAGTGTTTGGAAATAGTAAAAGACTAAATTGCAGAGAAGCTTTAACAGCCAGTAGTCTGATGTGTAGTAATTAGATACTCCCAAGCTCTTCTTCTGGTACCATAAAATGCAATAGTTGGCAACAGCCAAAGTAGACTAACGCAGGCAGTCATTCTTTTAATGTGAGAAGAAGTTTTAATGAGCACATGGGCTTGCATTATCTCAGTAAATTGCAGCCTGTAATTATCATATTACAAAAAACATGCCTGTTCCAACATCTGTGTTTTTCATAGAGTATAAATGGCAGGTTTGTAAGTCAAGGAATTGCTTCTTTTCCTTTTTGGTCAAAGGCTGAAAGAGTCCCCCTGGGTGTGTCCCTGAATATTTCTAAGATAAAGTATATATAGAAATCTCATGAAGTTGCTGGGAATAACTAAAGTCAGAACAGAAAAACATTTGGGTTCCTGGAGTTAACTGCCAGTCCAAAAAAACTCAAAAATTCATAGGTCGTGTAATCCTGGCTTTCAAGAGCAATTGTAGTCAGAAGGGAGAGTGACATTTACTAAAAATGTTCTATTTTAGTTTTTAATTGTTACAATCTTTATTTTTATTTATATTATACTATAACATTATTTCTCTTCTGTGTTTGCATGTGTAATCAGCTCATAGGTTCTGGAAGAGTTTTAATTCTTAATGTAATAAGATCCCTGTTTGATCAGGTCAGTGGCCCTTTGAGTTCTGCATCATGGTAGCTCACCAGGTACTTTCAAGAAACTGATAATGTGGACAGAAGGTCAGTCTGTTTACACTGTTGGTCCCTAGCAGCTGGTATTCAAGGCTTACTGTCTGATTATGGAGGTAATCACAGTGACTTTTGCCTGATTCCCCAAGAATTTATCCATTGTGGCCATCATCACAATGGGCAGCAACGGATTCCACAGTTCATCTGTTGTATAAAGAATTGCTTCCTTTATTAATCTTGAATCTACCCACAATTACCATTAATGGATTACCCCAAGTTCTAGCATTGTGAGAAAGGGAGGAAGATATATTTCTCTCCATGTTTTCTGCATCATGCATAATTTTATATACTTCTCTCGATTTTCCTTTATCCATTTTTGCTCCAAACTAAAGCAAATAAACAAAAAGGTGCCATAGTCTGCCCTCAGGAGGGAACTGCTCTGTCTCTCTAATCATTTTGACTGCTCTTCTTTGCATGTTTTCCAGCTGTGCAGTAATACTTTTTCAGACTGAAGACCAGAACTGAACCTAGTATTGCAAATGCAATTTCAGTAAATATAGTATATTAACTTTTTTTTTTATCCTTTCTTAATTATTCCAATCATGGATTCTGCCTTTCTTTTTATAGCACTGCACATTGGATTGACCTTTTCATTGATCTAGGCACCATAACTCAAGATCCCTTTTCTGATCAGTCATTGCTAGCTCAGATCTTATTGTTATATATGTGCACTTTGAATTTTGGGGGGATAATGTGCATCACTTTGGGCTTGCTCATACAAAACTGTATTTGCCATTGTGGCACCCAATTACCCAGTTTTTGAGAAATCCTTTTGGAGCTTTCCACGTTCACTTTTTAATTTTATTTCCTTGAATGGTTAGGTAACTTTAGCAATTTTGGCAACATCCCTGCTTCCCTCTAAATCCATACTGTTTATAAAGCAAATTAGAAGTACCAGTTCCAACACAATCCCCAAGGAATGCTACTTTGAACATTACAGGTCAAGAAGATTTTTTTTCAAATAACTTAGGGGGAAAATGCTGTTCAATACATTTATAATGTGTATTGATTTATGAACTTAAAGGCAACCTCAGAAAAATGTACAAGACACTGCCATGTTGATTGGACTGAAAGTAAAACAAGAAGTAGGCTTTCTAAATAAGAAAAAGAAAATTTAGGTGGATAGTATATATATAATACATTTGGAATTAGCATATTAGATTAGTTCTAGAGACACTTGGATTCAATATTTTTTTCTCAGCCTCATTATTTTTTTCTTAGCCGTGTTCCACATGTTGCTAAGTTTTAACACTGCTAATTTTGCTCTAGTTTATCCCGTGAACCCATCAGTTTATTCAATAAACTGTGATTAAAACTAACAAGGCTTAGTGCAACCCAGTCATTCTATCTTTTTTAGCCTAATACGTGGATCAGATTGTTCCCCGGGTAAGAAGGGGAGACGATAGATGATCGCCTGGAATGAGTGTTGAATGATGACTAACCTGTGGCTGTAGCCATCTGTCAAAACCATCTGCCAATCAGAGTACCCAAGTGACTGGCAGACAGTTTACACCAGCTGGTGAGTTTTGGTGTGGCATGTAGTAGAATATCTGGAATGTCTTAGAAGCCAGTGTATTTGAGCCAGGGTAACAAGAGTGTGGCTTTGAAATTTATTTTTTCAGAAAAGCAGAGTATTTTGATAGATGACTGACTGACTGAAAGATAGATAAATAAATATTAATATATACATTTTAAAGAATACTTTAAAGGAACCACACATACCTACTTACCTTCATTTAATTGGTGGCAACAAATGTGTTGCTTTCTTTTTATAACAACCTTCAATAAGACTGCTGATGCCTTTGCCCGTGGGCTCAAAATCTTCTAAAGCTCACATTTTTCTTCTCTCACACACTTGTGTGCCATTTGAAGATGAATCAGTTTTCCAACAGAAATACTTTATTTTTTCCCTACTGGGCATGTATGCAGTATAGCAGGTCAGCCTAACAGTTGACCAAAACTATCTCTTCATGAGAATTTCCTGCCTTTCCCAGGTAGGGGATATAGTTAAAAAAAAGAAAAAAGAAAAAAAAATAGACCATTATTTCTGTTAAGTTAGGCTCTGTTCCCAGAAGCATTTTCATCTTTATCTGTTGTTTAGTTGCTTTAGTTGAATTGCTTTATTTATCTGTTTTTAGTTGCAAAAGGAAGTTAGAGCTGTAACAATCATGCCCAGAATTTACTTGAAATATTTGCTGAGCTTAGCTGTTTGTGGCTGGAGAAGAGTTGTAGCAGGTAGCTCTTTTTAAATTCTGGGAGACCTAGAATCTGAAGGTCGAGATCTACATTTGAGGTGCCCACCTTCCCTCTCACTGCAGCTTTTCTCACCACTTCATGTTCCCTTGGACTGGCAAGCCGTTGTAAGCTGTTGTCAACAGCCAGAGCTGATCAAGCTCATCAAACACGCTATGCAAACCATTCCCTGGAGCACTTCATGGAGAAGAGGTATAGTAAGAAAGTCGGCCTCTCCAATGAAGAGGAAAAGAACAGGAGAAACACGCCAGAAAGTACATTCTTGCCAATGTCCAGTTGTGCGGGAGGAAAAAAAAATTGCTGATTTCATTTATCACTTTGCCACCCAGGAAAAGGAGAATAAATTGGTTGGTAAGATATGATGAGATGGGCCTTGCCCTAACATGAGCCACCCTCGCAGACATCAGATAACTGTTTAAGAATGTGGCAGTGGATGACAAAATGAGTGCAACTCTTTCTAGGTGCCCCTATTTGGTTGTATCCTGCTGTGCTATTGGGCGCCACTCAACTCCCCTACTGATATCCTGATTCCAGGCTGTGGGACTCTACTGCTGAATCATGTTCTCTTCTGGCTGAAAAACAGCAGCCACCTGACTTCTAATGGAATAGAAAGACAAATAGGCAGCTAAAGTTTAGCATCCAGCCAGAGGCTGAGACCGAACTGTATGGGCAGATGCTTCATACGGACCTCCCTTGTGTTTTGCCCAGGGAAGTCATATATACTACTGTTCCTAAAGGTAAGAAACAAAGTCAGCTGCACAACACCCTGCTCCTTTTCACACATGAAAAAAGGATCAGGGCTTTGATCATGCAGCTGTGGCTGCCATCTTGACTTTTTTGTCCCTGTCCCCCCAACCATCTCCTGTGGACACTTTTGGCTGTCACAAGATTGTACAAAAAAAATAATAAAAAAAATAGCAGGATCTTATTAAGTATTGCTATATTTCATCCTAAGTATGGCAAAATCAGCTAAGACTGGTACAGCCTCTCCACCAACACGAGGAACAGCTGGCCATGTGCACTGCTAAATATGGCAGTATAATTATGCAGAGAAATAGCTTCAGCTACTCTGGGAGTAGATGATTCTACTTCCAAAGTAGGAAATCCCACATGTCCCCATTACAAGTAGCATTTTGGCAATTTGTTTAAATTAGGTAATTCTGGGCCAGAACTTATCATCAACCCATCCCAGAGTTTGGTAACTTTTTAAAATAATTATTTAGTGGTTTCTTTTTTAAAAAAAATCCCAAGCAAACAGGAATCTGATAAAGTAGCAAAGCTGTTGGAATTTTTGGAGGATGCTGTTTGACCACAAACATTGAAAGATGAGGTATGAATGCTCTGTAGGCACATTTATGAATTGTGATAGGCTAATTTGGTAGGTTAATGCAGTGCTTCTCAACTTTGGCAACTTTAAGATGTGTGGACTTGAACTCCCAGAATTCCCCAGCCAGCATGGCTGGCTGGGGAATTCTGGGAGTTCAAGTCCACACATCTTAAAGTTCTCAAGGTTGAGAAACACTGGGCTAATGAATCTTCCCTTCCTTAGGCATTTTCCAAGGGATCCTCAGTGCCAACCACTGGCAGCATCTGCTTCTGTCCTACTCACTCCTAGAAGCATATACAGTACTACATTATCCACTGGATAGTAAAGTATGGATTTTTTTTTTTCTGATCTACAGATGAGAGCAGGACAACAAAAGTCACAATTCCCTGGCATAGAATGAGACCCTTGGCATAGTTTTCAGCTACAGCAAAGTCCGCAAAGAAAAGAGACTCTTCCCTGGGGTTATAGTTGCCTTTATAAAAATATGTATTCATCTACACAAGGCATTATGGATGAACTAAATCTGTTTAAATGTATTTTATTGGCTCATCATCCAAAAGTTTCTAAATGATTTGTTAGGTTTGAAAGTGCAAACACTTGATTACCATCGCTTTTTAAAACAATGTTGAACTTTTCCTGGATTTTATCCTGAAATGAATAAACCATTTTAGAGGGTGGATTCTTTCCTTTGAATAGCTTTGTGGCAGGATCAGTCAAGTCCCAGGCTGGCTGCAATGTTTATTTGTGGCTTGTGGTTCACTTGTCTTGCCAGCTCAGACCCTGTTTGCCGCATCTCCTTTTTTTACATTTTAGATGAATAGTCAGGGTGGGCAGAACGGGAGAGAGATGATCCATGCTATATGGAATGACATGTGCTGTTTCTCCATGGAAAAAGTGTCTCCTTCTTCCTCCACCTGGAGAGACAGGTATGTATAAACCAAGCCTCTACAAGTTGTGATCCATCAAAATGAAAATACCAGTCATGTCTGTGGCCAACCAGATACTGTGCTCTTTTTTTTTTTTTGGCCATATTTATTGAGCTCTTGTGTGTCCTCATACAGTACCTGTGTGTGTGTGTGCACACGCGCATGCGCATTTGAGTCCATCTTGACTCCTGGCACCTGCCTGGACTAGTCTCTGCAGCTTTCGTGGCAAGATTTTTGGAAGCGGCTTGTCCTTGCCTGCTTCCTAGAGCTGAGTGAAAGGGACTGGCCCAAGGTCACCCAGCTGGCTTTGTGCCTAAGGCAGGACTAGGACTCACGGTTTCCTGCTTTCTAGCTGGCGTCCTTAACCACTGCACCGAACTGGCTCTTCATCTATTACGTACTTTAAATTAGATTTTGTTTTATGGGCCAACAGTTGAATCCTGTACACATTCAGCTACATGTTTAGCTATAATTCAGAGTGATATGGGGAAGAACATTCAAACTGAAGTATTCCTGTATCAGTTATTGTATCTCACTAATGTTGGCAATGTAATAACAAAACCACAAGATGGCATCTCTTTATAATAATGTTTCTGCTCTCTTTTAGCTCAGGGAGGCTGCAGTGAAACAATATTCATCCAATATTATTAATGGACTTGCTGTTCGCAAAAGCTTGTGCCTTTTAATGCAATTTGTGAGTCAGAAAGACTCCTCCTGATTTTTAGATATAGAGAAGGGCAGGGATAGATGACTTTGGGGGCCTAAAGACACATATCTAGGAAGTCAGGTTTTTATCAACTAGCAAATAAGGCCATGCCCATAGATATGTATTGTACACTTCCAGAGTCACAAACCTTACCCCTCAGACACACCACCTTTCCTCAAACACATGCAACCGCCCTTAAACAGATTCAGGCGCTTTCAGGGAAACGCACACCTTCACATGCAAACAAGCAAACCACATCCACAACACTGTCTCTGCTCCTGCCTAGCTCATTCTCCTGCCACTTCCCATTGCTCCAGCTCCACCACCATGAAAAGGAAGAAGAGAGCAGACTTGGCTTCTTTTCTTGCATGCAAGGAGGGCTGTGTGCTTTCCTCTGGCCAGACAGCTTTGTGGCTTCTTTCCAGCAAAAGAGTCAAGGCAGCCAAGGTTTCCTGCAGTAGGAATCAATACCTCATCAAATTTGCCACTTCCTCCTGCATTGCTGCCCCATTCCTTCTGTTTCCTCCCCCTCCTCCTCCTCCTCTCATGCTACCTTGCCTTCCCTGATGTAGCTTTCCTTCCCTCCCACCATTTCACTACCTGCCTGCCTCAGACAGGCTATAGCAAAACTGTGCCAGCCAGCTGGTTGGAAAACTAGCCACACCAGCAGTGTTTCAAAATTCTGTTTACTTCCTAGCCCAGCAGTGAGCTGAGCAAATTAGCTGTTGCCTGGGGGGGTGTGCACAGCCAGGGAAATAAACTCTGTTGCCCTTTAAAATGGGGCATGAACACCATTTGTGTTCCTGTCTGAGTCAGAGTGTGAGCTGGGGCCAAGAGCTTTGGAGGTGCCTCAGCAGACTTCTGCAGGTGCCAGTGATATCTGAAGGCATGGTACCTTTGCTACTTCGCAAATATGCCTAATCATGCACACTTGTCAGTTTCTGAATGTTCTTGTAGCAGTATGAAAGTACTGTATACAAATGGAGGGGAAAGAAGGGTAAGTGCCTTTCCTGTCATTTCCTCTTTGATATGATTTGAAAGATAATTACAGAACCTTGAGAAATATAATTTTCCTAAGGCTCCTGGCACTTCATCTGTTGTGGCTGCATATCAGGCACTAGGGAGAGAAAAGATTTTCCTCCTGGAGTTACTGCTCAATAGCACTGCTTAGGAGAGGATGGCTGTGCTCTCTGGTTCAAATTAAAATCACGTTGAAAGCAAGCATGAATGTAGACAAGCATTGGCAATACTGTAGTGTGCATTCTGAATAAGAAATTGTGAACTTAAGCAACATCACTATTCAGAATTGGAAATGTTAGGACTCCCTACATATTTAGTCTCTAATACAGCTCATATTTATTGGGAGGGAAAGCATATGTTCATAAAATAGTATCCATCAAGCTCATATCTTAATACATGTAAGTTTCCCTTCCCTTCCCTTCCCTTCCCTTCCCTTCCCTTCCCTTCCCTTCCCTTCCCTTCCCTTCCCTTCCCTTCCCTTCCCTTCCCTTCCCAACAAACACTATCCATTAAATTAGTGCACCAAAACACAGCATACAATATATTCTGTTTTCTTGTCTTTGCCTACCAAGCTGCTTATTTTACTCAGTACTGTAGCAGCCCTTTCACATATCCAAAGTTCCTGTGTGTTATGTAAGGTAACAGGAACACCACAGTTTCTTGGCATAAATGAGGAAGACATTTGGAATGCAAAGAAGATTAGATGGGTTAAAATAATCTTCTCAGGAATTCCAGTATACGTGACTAATCAGTAGAAAGGTGTAGGGAGACGTGAGGTACAGATTGAGATACAAGTCTTGGATACAAGTTACAGACTGATATGAGACATATCAAGGACTTTGAAGAAGCGGGATAGGAAGAATATTGACACCTTTGAACTTTGGTGTTGGAGAGACTCCTGAGAATACTGTGGACAGTCAAGAAAACAAACCAATGGATCATCAAACAAATCAACCCAGAGTTCTCACTAGAGCTACAAATAGCCAGGCTCAAATTATCTTGCTTTGGACACATTATTCCAGAGACCAAGCCCTCTGGAAAAGGCTCTGATGGTGGAAAAGATAGAAGGAAAGAGAAAAACAGGATGACCAGCAGCAAGGTGGATGGACTCATTTACAATGGCGATGATGCACCGTTGGAAGGTCTGAAAGACCAGGTTAAGGATAGATTATCATGGAGAAAATCTATCCATGTGATTGCTGGGAGTTGAAAATGACTTGATGGCACATAATCAATCATATCAAGGCCCATATAAGGCAAAAAAGAAAATGAAGATTCCTTGCAACATTCCAGATTGGGACAAGTTTTGTTTCAGATAATTAGTCTTGAGCAAATAACTACTCAAATAGAGAATGTTGAGTTGACTTTCACAACAATAGGAATGTCAAAAGATGATCTGGGTGTGAATTCTAACACAAACATATAAGTCTTATTGAAGTTAGTGTCCTCTAACTGGGTTGTGCTATAATTCCCAAAATATCTGGAGGATACCTGGTTGAGAACTATTGTTGATTTGTACTGAAATGCACACCAAAAGATTTTGATAGATGGTGGAATAATATGTCAAATAAATAAGGTAATTGCAAGAACATTTGGTTCAGATATAAAGAAACCTTGTTCATTAAAGGCAGAATTGCTCTGCCTTAGGTTTTGTCTCTAAGCCAGCATTTCACAACTGGGCGCCCCCCAAATGTGTTGAAATACACTCCCTTTTATCTCCAGGTAACACAGCTATTGGTTGTACTGGCTGGGAGATTTAAGAGTTTAAGTCCAACACATCTTGAGTGCAACATGTGAGAAATGTCTTTTATATTTCTTTATCAGAACTCAGCTGGAAACTGAAAGTCCATCTCATACCTGATTTTCACAGCTTATTCATTTAATGCTGCATTAAATACATGTTAAGAAAATACAAAATTAAGAAAAAGGGTGGCAGACATGGTGGATACAGACCAGGATTTTTCACACTGTGCTTCACTGAACTCTATGGCTTCACTAGAAGAACTAGATAGGGTTCCACAAGAAACGAAGGGTGAATGAATACATAAAGAAGAATGGATGAATTCTTGGACCTTGCAAGATATAGTAACTTTGTTGAGGGGGCAAATAAATAAATCCATTGAAATTTTTGTTAGAAAAAAAGACAGGAGGAAAGATTTAAATTCTCTTTTCTCATACCAAGGGTCAGTCTAGAGCAGGGATCACATACTGTAGCTGCCTTTGGTAAAAGAAAGTGAATAGTTGTGACATATTTCTTTAAAGGGCAAGTGTTTTAACACAGAGTACGAAGGAACATTTCCAAATTCTGTGATATTTAAAATATATTCCTATGCGATGAGGCATAGGAACTGTTAATAGAGTGAAAGTCTTGTGTGCTATACACAGAGAAAGGGCAATAATTGGGGCAGGAGATAAGAGAGACAGGAAGAGAAGTGAATTATGTACAGGGAGAAAAGAGGTGGCCTGAGACACTGGTGGGAATGAGTGAGACAAAATGACTAGTGGGACAAAATGAAGAAAAAGGGTGGCCGATATAGTGGATTCCGACTAGGGCTTTTCCCACCATGTTTTGTTGAACTGTAGGGCTTCACAAAAACTAAGACTAAGGGCAAACAACAGCAATGGGTACAGAACACAGCCAGTTTTCCATCACTAGAGCTTTGCCCGTTGTGCTCAAAGGTTCCAGGATATATTTTTTTTAAGCAACAGGTTCCACAGCCTAAAAGGTTTGAAAACCCCTGATATAGACAATATGTGGTTAGGAGGAAGGAGAAGGCAGAGGAGTGGAGGAAGCAAATATACAGGAAGACTTATGCGTAGAAAACCAGAGGAGAGGATAATGGAAAGAGAGGGAAGTATTCTGCAGTGGAAAGACAAAATACTTCAGAAACATTTAGGGTGATAATGCAGAAGAGGGGGAAAAAAGACATACTGTACTATGAGATGGAAAATGAAAAAGTTTAAAATTATAAAGAAAAGAGTGTACTAATGGGCAAGAAACTATTTCAATCTACTCTGAGTTATAAAAAGAAAAAAGAGCCCAGAAAATCATTTGGGTTGTGTATCCCTTTTCTGTGTTTCTATGCACATGAACCTTCTTCCTGAAAACTAAAATAAAATGAAGAGCAGTCACTGAAGGCGAAAAACTGAGAGCAAAGGTCTAACCCTGTGCAGGGGTGCCCACGGGGTGTGGTCATAAAGTCAGGATGGCAGCCGTGGCAAGCGCTGCATTTTTTTTATGTGTTGCACACATGACACACTTAAAGAACGAGTGGAGCTTTGATCACCCTGAAGCGGCCACCACTCTGATTTCAGGACCATAACCTGTGGGCACCCTTGGCCCTGTGGAAGAGTTCAGTGTGGTCCTTCCTCTTTTTTTCTCACCTGCAAAATATTCACACAATATACTCGTTCATTGAATTAAAGCATTTTCTTGATATACACCCTACGCTGAATGAAACAGGCTGGGTTTACACAACAAACTCAGCCATCCAGAAAGGAATTATGGTTAACACTAACCAGGTTTAGCATATTGTGAAAAGGTAGATTCTATGTTTTACTTGTCCTGGTCAAGGTGTTGTGTGAACACAGCCATGATCTTTTTTCCACCAAGGGGCAGAGAAACAGCCAAGGGAAGATTCTGAGTAGCAAAATAGCAGGAAAGGAAAAGGTTTAATTGGCCTTTGCTGACTCTGTATTCATGATTTCAGTCTTCTGTATTCACATTTTCAGTTTCCTTACTGTTTATTTTAAAAAAAACCCCAAGAAAACAATAGCAAAAGGGACTCTTGATTTAAAAAAGAACAATAGAACTGTTCATTGCTTTCACCCCAAGTTGATTTATTTATTTAAATTTGTTATAGCCACCCAACTTCAATGGACTCTGGATGATATAAAAAAAAATCTATAAAAAACGATAAAACATAAAACCACCCAGACATCCGGGACTGTTCCAAGAACCATTTGAGTATTTTCATTTGTTCCATGGAGTTTTTCAAATGACCACTAGGGGGCTCCCATGACATTTACTAAGCCAAGTCGAGGCCAATAGAACTTCCTTGACTTGAAAAAATTTGAATACCAGAGGTACAGACTATATTTCAGTGGCATGATTATTAAAACTCTGAAAGCGAATTTTCTCAAAAACATTGACTCTATCCCTATCCACTGAACATTCCTTAAAAGCAAACATTACTAGATATACATGCTACAGACATAGTAATACAGCTCTGTTGAATCTTTGTGATGTGCAGTTTTTTTCATATTCGAAACCAGTTTAACTTAACATTAATTTTCAGTGACTGCACCCAACAACTTCAGACATGATGAAACTTTCAGGAATGTCCCATTGTATGAAAATCAGTAATAGGTACAGTATAGCACTTTGGTTCATAGCAGTCAAAGGAAGATTTATTTATATAGCGTACTGATGCTGCAGCAAATTAATGCCTAATCTAGAGGCTGTTTCTGGGGTATACCTTCTCAGAGAATCTCATTGTGGCATGAATTTTCAGTGAAAACAAAATAATATAATACTAAATATCCCTTTCTAAATGTTAAAACCAAACGGATCTCATATTTTAAGTAAATGTATTAAATATTAAATGAGCAGGGGTATGAATCATAGCCAAAACAATGTCATAGTAACAGAAACTATTTGAAAGCTTGGACATAACTCAGTGGTATATCTAAGAGGACTAATTTCCCGAGCAAAATGAGAAATACATTGAAATACATTCTGAGACCTTCCTAAAAAAAATAGGCAGATCTCTGGCTGGAGCAAATTCTAGCAATCAGGGTCCAATATCTTGTCTCCTGTTGATCAGGAGACAGTGATAAGGGTCAGGCAAGTTCAGCTATGCATTAGACCAGTCCACCCTCCCCACTGGCCCCTCTACAGATCTAACCATTCTCCGACAACATATCCAGTGCAGACAGAAGGCAACAGATAAAGTAAACCTGCATGGATTTGCTTCTGTTCTCTGTTGGTGGGCTAGACTTCACTTGTACTTTCAGCTGGAAGTTTGAAAGCAAATGCTTGAAGAAAGTCAAGGGGAAACATGAGGGATGGGGCCATTTTTATCTTTTTGGAGCTTTAAACCAACAGTACTACGTTCTGAAGTGCTGCCCTGTTGGACACTTTCTGCTTTCAAAGTGATGACATTTTAATTAATTTAGCCTTTTAATCTTTCTCTTTGTACTTTGGTTTTATAATCTTTTAATTATGTATTGCCAATTTTAGTTTGTTGTAAGCCGCCCAGAGTCCGCCGTTGTGGGGAGATGGGCGGGGACAAGTCAAATAAATAATAATAATAATAATAATAATAATAATAATAATAATAATGATGATGATGATGATGATGATGATGATGATGATGATTACAATCTGTAGACAACGAATGCTTCCATAGACTGGAAACAGAATGGTAGTTGCTTAAACACTGACCCAGGATAGCTGGAGATATTTTAATGAGAACAAAATGACAGTTTATCAAAACAGCATCTGATGTGGATTTCCCAGTAATATTTTATTTAGAGAAGGAGAAGGAAAGGGAAAAGGAAAAGGAAAAGGAAAAGGAAAAGGAAAAGGGAAGGATGGAAGGATAATACGACAAGGATCGAATAATACTGTATGTGAAACTACCTGGAGCTTATTTGATTACAATGGTTTCTAAACATAACAAATAAATACAGTTGGTGACATTAGGCCCGTCCTTACCAGACTCAGACTGTCACACAAATATGAATCAAAATCCATTTTTACATGAAATATCTTCATGATGTTGCCTTTGTCTCGTTCTCTCAACACAGCTGAGTCATCTTAAAGTTGCCTTCAGCTGTTCCAGTTTTAAAGAAGTCTTTTCCCAACACATTTCTTTGCTGTGGACACAATCTAGGATGATATGGTTGATGCCTCTTGCTTCACTCTGTGCCCTTCTTCTGTGCTGATAGATCATGAGTATTGGGGGGTGGTCTGGGGTAAAGTGGGAAGAATCCTCTGATGCTGCTCTCCATCCCTCTTCCATACCTGTAGTCAATCTACTTCTTCACTAGGATCCAGTGCTCTTTGAGTACAAAACCACATCCCCAAATAACCCAGCTCACAGGTCACTGGTTTGGAGTGTATCTTTGTACCGGCAACCTGTTATTTGGGGCCACTTAAGCTGCATGGGCTACACCTTCCATCTCAGGCACTCACCTACCCTTGTCCAACCATGTCCCACAACAGGTTAAAGACAGTGATGGTGGTGGTTCTTCCCACCACCAAGTGACATCAAATGTGAGGAGAAACAAAGCCAGGGGACTCCACTAATTGTTTTCCTTAGTTTGTTCTGTCTTAAAACTGCCAAGATAGCACTGTTCATCACCCTCATTCCTGAAACCAGAATACAACTCAGCAGCTGGAGTAATGCAATTTAGCCTGGCATACCTTTCTGCCAACTCAAGGGTTGGAGGATAGCATGTTAATTTGATCATCCCTCCATGCCCATTGAGATAACCTGAATGTACACTTATCTGCATATTTCTGCTGTAACCACTTCAGCTGAAATTCCTGGACAGAGTACTCAGCTTAGTCATACCTTCAAAGGATTTAAGCAACTGCCTATCTGTATGGCATGCAGACTTTGCTCTAAACTTTCTCCTAGTTGCTATGTAACTTTATTCTAAGCTTTTAAGGGATTACTACATGACTAATCATCTGAATCATTCCAGAACCCATTCTCACAGGAGACCATCAGCTGATATTGTCCCTTTAAATACATGATTGGAAGGGAGAAACAGGGCCTCCAGGGAGAGAAGACACGTACATACAGTATGTGGAAAGATACATCCATATGACTAGAATACTAGTATTCACAGATGGACGGCTTGCTTCCAAGCAGCATCTGTGTGTAAAGGACATATCCAACCCAGATCAGAAAAAGAAAGTGCAATCCTTCTGGCTTTCATAAATAACATTAGGTAAACAAACAAACAAATAAAAGACATTTCAGTAAGACAGGCAGCTGAAGATAAACCAAACCTGCAGAGGAGGGAGAAGAGTATTGCAGAAGAACAATTGCTCAGAAGTCTAATCCAATGGTGCAGTTTTAATTATATCTGTGAAGACTGTTTTCATCTTTATCTGTCATATTTTTCTTTCAGCTATGAAAACCAAAGCCTATTTGATTGAGTAATCCTTTTCATTTTAGAGCTTGGGAGGGAGGGAGTTAATGCTTTTCCCTGTTGTGCCCAGTTTGAATGACAAAGGGATTGTGTTCTGTGCTTCGTAAACAGATCTGACAAATGATTCTGATCTTAGTTGTCCTTTTCACCAATGTCCACCAGTGCAATTCTCAGCCTCAACATTCTGTTTTATCTAGGCCTGCTCTGCCCATGTGCTTCTCAGTAGCTGCTGAGGTTGGTTGGGCCCAGCACTGCTATGAATTAAGAATATTTGGTTGGTTGACAAACACTTCTCAAGCTTTAGAAAAAGGTTAGTACAGAGGGGCAGACAAGGATGCTCAGATGCAGCAACGTCTCTGTCCTTCAGATGAGCAGGATCAAGGTTCCTAAGCCTTTAAAGCAGTGTTGTCCAAACTTGGCCACTTTAAGATGAGTGGACTTCAACTCCCATGCTGGCTGGGGAATTCTGGGAGTTGAAGTCCACTCATCTTAAAGTGGCCAAGTTTGGACAACACTGCTTTAAAGATTCTAACAATGATCCTCTGAAAATATACATTCTCATTTTTAGATTTCCTATCAACATAGATGGAAAATGAAGGATAGGTGTCAAGCACACATGTCCAATACCATCTACATACTCTTTTTCCTAGCAGAAAGAGTGGTAAATATGAGTAAGAAAGCAAGTGTAATCGTATTCAAACTAAAGCAAAGAACCAGATGGATTAAGTTTGTATTTACTACAGCTCACTTGATGCCATTAATTATTTAATTTATATGTGCTGGGGATATACATCCTATGGGACTAATCCTTGAGGATTTGAAAGAGAGTTTCATACCCAGACTACAGTGGCACCTCGGTTCACAAACTTAATTCGTTACACGACTCTGGTCGCAACCCGAATTGGTCGCGTCCCGAATCAAATTTTCCCATAAGGTTCAATGTAATTATGGTTAATCCGTTCTGAACCATATGTTTTTTTTTTTTTAAACCGCAAAAATATGACACAAAATACAGCACGAAGAGAGAGAACGCTAACCTTGCTCGACGCGACTTCTGGCGTGGAGGACAGGAAGGCGGGTGGGGAGGCAGTTATTGCTTGGAGGGAGAGTCCCCCTCCCTACAGGAAGCCACGACCATGTGTCACAGGAAGGAAAATGGCCGCGGATCCTGTTCGTCACCCGATCCAGCGTTCACGAACGGAGGCAAAATTTTGCGAACGGAGCTGTTCGTGACCCAAATTGGTCGTGAACAGAAGCGTTCGTGACCCGAGGTACCACTGTATCTTTTTCTCTCTCAAATGTACTTGTAGGTATTATACCTGTTGGATTTTGTTAAGTTAAACTTTAGGCTGCATGCAGTGTTCCATAGTCTGTTTTGGTTGTCATGGGTTTAACAAGTTTAATTATCACATCTTTGCTGCATAGATATCAGTGCAAAACCTGAGATTCAGTGCGCCTGACTTGATTCTAATTCTCATTTAAAACTTTTGCCATTCATCAATTCTGCGCATACATTCTGCACACCCTCCGTTCAGAATCTAGAGCTGAATTATAGTAATCTACAACAATTTGGCTATCGAATTATTTTTCAAAACAAGATGTTTTCAATAGCTCAGTAAGATGCGTGATTGTCACAAATGAGGGCTTCCTTTCTTGCACAATAGATGTCTACCACCTTCGTGCAGAATTCAGTTTTGCTATAGCCTGAAAGCCCTTTTGAAATATTGCATCTTCATTCTAAAAAGGTAGATCTAATTAGTTCTGAGCCAAGTTTTCTTAGAATCCTTTCCTCTCCCCTGAGATCATTTCTGAGTTCTTTCTTTTTCTCATCTCCACTTAGAAAAAGAAGGTTATCACAAAGACTACTGTACTTGTATAATAATTACCCAGCATTATTTTTGCAACATTTGTGAGCACTATTCACTATACCCCACATCTATAAGAGGAGCACCTGCATGGGGTGGAGATGTCAAAAAGGTCATGATGGCAGCTTTGTTGCTGCTGCCACTTTGATCCCCTTCACCAATGAATGGCCCTGCCTACTAGGATATGGAAGAAGCAAAATAAGGCCAGGTTCTCCAATTGCTTCTTGCCACAACAGTGAATAAACAACACGTGCACCCAGAGACAGGCAGAAAGCATCTGTGTTATTGGCTCCGCTGGAGAATTTCTTCTCCCCCTAGGAAAATGGTTTCTTCCCCTTCTTCCATCCATGTACACATTACTGCAGGGGGAAAAAAAGCAGTTTCTTTGGAAAAGCTGTGGAATGAAGCCTTTCTTTCCTACTTATACTGTTGCTGAGCCTCATCATATCTGGCCACAGTTCTCTTCCCCTACTGAGAAACCCCATTAGATGCCGACTGTGAAGAAGAAATTATGTTGACATTCTGAAGATTTTTCTACAACAGAGAAATGTACTGTTCCAAAAAAAAAAAAAAATGCTTCTACATTCCTACTTTGGTCACAGAACAACCATGGTGCTGCAATTAACTAAATGCGCAAAAAAAAAAAACCCCTCCCTCCCCTGAAAAAAAAAAGTTGGAAGGGAGGATATTCCTGTAGTGTTAGCACCAGGGACAGATATCATCCTATTGAGATTATTCCCCTGCTACTGTCCCCATTTACTTCTTCAAGGAAGTAAATCCCCCATTTACTTCTTCAAGGCCCAGGATGAAGATTTCAGTAAAACAGACAGCTCTACTGGTTGTTCATGCCTATTGGCTACAGAGCAGAATTGCCAAGGTGGGGGACATGGAGGAGGGAGGTTAAAGAATTGACTGAAATGCTCAGTGCAATTGCTCCTCTGGAGCAATGCAACAAAGTCAAATAAAAAGAGATATTGTTTTAAGGTCTGCAGCTTTGCAGACAAATCATTTTAAAGCAGGAGGGGTCTAAGATAGAGGAGTCCCAAACACCTTTTTGTGGTTCCCTGAACTGTCTCTAACTGCACAGCTGAATTTGGCTGGCTTGATAATAAAAAATTGGCTCTGTGGTTTCCCATCATTTAGAGATAGGGGTCCTACAAAAATTGGAGTGCAAGCATTGAAGTGGTCTTAATGTAGTTAAAGACTAAAGAAATCTCAACTCTTCCAGAAAAAGGGGGAACCACGGGTGTCCGCAGGATGTAATGAAAAAAGTGGAGGCCATGATGTTGCAATGCACATAGAAAACAGCAGAGCCTCAATTGCACCTTTGCAGCCACCATCTTCCCTTTTGTGGACACCTCTGAGTAGAACGTTCCAGTCCTATCCACATTGTGACAGCACTCCACTCATTTTGTATCATCATCTTTCCCACTGCAGCCTTTCTCTTTCCCTTCCACCCCATGCAAAGTATAGCCCCTTGTTACTACAAGATTGCTCATCACTATTCTAGAGCAGATACAAAACTCAACATCCCAACACTGTCCATACAGCCTTCCCTGTGTGTTGCAAAATACAAGGCTCTCGATGCAGTAGGATACTACCAATGGTCATAGTTACTCCAGAGAGCAGCAGTTTTTTCAAGCCCCATCTGGAATTTAATGCATTTTGGTAAATGGTTTAAATAGCCAAAAGAATAAAAAGTGGAGGAATAAACTATACCTTGTAAATAAAGTGTTCTTGTGCTTGGAAGACAAGGAGAAGTCACCAGGGTGGGAAATTGTGTCCCCTTTTCACAAGTGTTTTAATTTCCCAGTGATGCAAAAGTCTAGCTCATCATAAATGATATGTAAGCAAAATTATACATTAATAAATGGGTGGATTTGAAGAAGGATAATGATTCTTATAGCTGTAGACTAAATCTGTACTGATCACTAAAAGTGGTAATCACAATGTTGTTATTTTAAAATGTACTTTGAAGCAAGGCATATGATTTAATTAGTGGTAATTTATTAATTACTTGGGGGAGGATGACAGGCTATATTCCTGTTACTATACCATCTAGCCTGTTAGCCTCAAACAAAAAGCCCTCATGTGACTCTCCAAGGAAACTAGTAATGTCCTATGCCATTTGCTTGCAACTTTTCAAGGCTTGGCTCTAAAGAGTGAGAGCTAACTTCTGAATAGCGAAGGTGTGTGGTTGGTGCTATTTCTCACCTTCCTGAGAGATCCAGAGAACATGTGCCTAAGAGGACACTTAACTTAGAGAAGCTCAACAAGGGCAGCACTTTTATTTCCCCTCCTTCTAACCATATTTCCAATACGGAAATAATTTCCATGCAGGAAATCCATCTTGTATCTGTAGTTTTATAGAGGAACCATTGAGTCTGTTATCTGTTCCTCTATAACTGTCTGGTTCAACTCTGTAACCAAACAGGACAAATATAGACTCCAACGGATAGTTAAGTCTGCAGAAAGAATAATTGCAACCCGCCTGCCTTCTATAGAAGATCTGTATACTGTGAGGGTCAAAAGGAGAGCAGAGAAGATATCTGCAGATCCCTTTCATCCTGGACATACAGTAAATTGTTTCAACTTCTTCCTTCAGGACAGCGCTACAGAGCACCGTATGTTAAAACATCTAGACACCGGAACAGTTTTTTCCCTCATGCCATTGCTCTGCTGAACACCTAATTAATGCAGCATGACATACTGATTGACATTGCATGGTAAGATATGACTGCTAAGATGTGACTGATAATGCTCTGTTAAATGTGAATATATGCTAGATAATAGCTTCTCCTTTTAAAAATGAATATATATTAGTCAATAGTCACAGTATTATTCTTCCTCCAACTCTCCTCTTCTGACTGCATAGTTTTTAGTATAATGTTGTTGTTATTTTTATTGATTGATTGATTGATTGATGCTATGCAAACACACTGAGAGCTCTTTGCACCGAAGTCAAATTCCTTGTATGTCTAATCATGCTTGGCCAATAAAGTATTCTATTCTATTCTATTCTATTCTATTCTATTCTATTCTATTCTATTCTATTCTATTCTATTCTATTCTATTCTATTCTATTCTATTCTTGTATGGGGCAGCTTCCAGCAAAGAGGCGGGCAGCCATAGGTAGCCAGCAACCACACATAATATGTGTAAGAATTCTGAGGGCTGCAGTGGGAGGATTGATAATAGAAAGTGAGTAGCATTATATCGTGCATTCATCCCCTCCCGCCAACACAGTTCCGACACTACCATTTTTATGTATTTTATGTATTTACTTTTTTTTAGGCTCAAAATGGTGGAAGGTCATCCCACTTGTTTTCAACAGTTGTGGTTGGAGAAGTTTTTGGGGGTGATAAAAAAAAAAAAAAAAGAGTTGAAGCCACTTGCAGCTTTGGAACCCTTATGTTTCCCATCTCTCTTCTAGCATTTATGATCAGTCCAGATCACCAAGCCCACCCTCTGTTGTTTCTCTTTGCATTTCTAGACTGTCTGTCCTTGAATATTAACTTTTGTCTCAACAACTGAATGTTACTTTTGAGGCTAATGAATGCTGACTGCTGAAAGAAAAGATAGGATTTCGGAGGTGGATGTACTGAGTAGTGCAAATGACAGATGCTGCCAGATTAGGCTGTCTTCAAACTTGTTGACCTGCTAATTATAGATTCTGCTGGGGAGCACCTTCTGTGGCCTCAGTAGTGTGGCTCTTGAGGAGTAGATTGTCTGTTCTGAATGTATTTGTTTTTATACGTATACACTGTTCTTACTTTATGGTTACTTTGGAAGCTTCCTTCTGTGGAACAGAAAACAAAGCTTCAAGGAGAAGTAGGGCATTGTGTCCTAGAAACAGAAAGAAGCAATGTTATATGCATTTTCAGAGATATTTCAAGGTACTGTGACTTCCTCAGTTCAGATGAATCTAGGATCTCCTTGAGGCTGAATTCCAGACAGGGAGGAGAAGGTAAAATCTTTCTTGAGTTTAATGAATGAAAAAGCTTTCCTCCTCTTACAACATTGATTCCAGCTTTCATAATTACCAGGCTTAATTACTACAGTGTGTTCTATGCAGGGCTGCCTTTGATGACAACTCTCAATAACTGACTTGGGTAAAAAGCCAAGAGGTGCAGTCCAAGATAGTTCTGTCTTCTGTTACAGGGAGGATTAACAAAACTGGAGTGCAAGAATTGGGAAGACCACTAGATAGGGGCAAAGAGTTGCTCTTTTTTAATATACAGTGGAACCTCAGTTTATGAACTTAATTCATTCCGTGACTTTGGTCACACCCCGAATTGGTCGCAACCCGAAGCAAATTTCCCCATAAGGTTCAATGTAATTACCGTTAATCCGTTCTGGCGTGGAGGACAGGGAGGCGGCTATTGCTTGGAGGGAGAGTCCCCCTCCCTATGACCACGTGTCAGGGGCGGAAAAATGGCCGCGGACCACGTGTCAGGGGCGGAAAAATGGCCATGGACCACATGTCAGGGGCGGAAAATGGCCGCGGACCATGTGTCAGGGGCGGAAAATGGCCGCGGACCACGTGTCAGGGGCGGAAAAATGGCCGCGGACCGTGTCACGGGAGGGAAAATGGCCGCGTATCCTGTTCATACCCCAAGGTGGAGTTGGCAAACTGAGGTAAATTTTTGCGGCCGGAGCTGGTCGTAACCCGAAAAGTTCATTAACAGAGGCGTTCGTAACCCGAGGTACCACTGTATGTTGCATTCTAGTGGTCATCTGGGTTTATGCAGCTCGGATATGATAGTCCTACTTCCAGGCCCAGTTCATAGACCTGGGACCCTGATACCTTCTTTCTCTGTATGTACATGGAAGCCCATTCACTAACAAGGCTTTCTTGAGAACAGTAGGAAAGTTGGCTGCTTTGCACTTTCTGGAAGTATTTCAGACCTTACTTCTTCACGGGGTTTTTGTATGAATCTCCCCATGGCATGTAGACAGACAGACAGACAATGTTGTATGTATGTAAATGCTTAAGCCAGAAAGAAAAACCAAATTATTGTTAATCTTACTGTGGGGCATCTCTATCCTACAGTGAAAAATAAATAAATAAAATAAAAATAAATAAAAAAGAAGAGTAGATCTTATTTTATGCAGCCTCGACTTTTTGGTTTCCCGGGAGAAGGCATGCCATGCGTCTGAGGAGTGTTTTCTATTTCTGAGCAGAAATATTTTACATAAGGCTCCCTCATATGAACCTGGAAACTTCTTTTTTAGAACAGTTCCATCGTTTATTCACAGCCTGCGGTAGTCTTGCTATTTTCATCAGTGCAACCATTATTCTACCTTTAAGCACGCTTGCGGATGTTGAGAGAGCATTGCTGGATAATATCAAACACTGATATTCACTACAGCATTTATTTCTTTTGGATATAACCTGGCATTTAAATTAAGCAGATAAAGTTTTTGTTGATTTTAATGGGAAACGAAGCATGTTTTAAAGTCTTACTTCTGGGAAATGAAATTCTAACCATTGAACTGGATCATACGAATCATACCAATTTTTATTTTTCATGTTGTAGATCATCAAAACATTTTACTAGCACACCCTAACATGATTATATCTCCTTGGGCTGACTTATACAACAAGAAGCAAAATATTTTGAGGCATGTTTTCCAGTGAAAGGTTGTCCCCATTTATTTTAGCTTTGTGCAACAGAAAAATGGAAATATTCTGATGCTTAAATGCCTACAGAGTAAAAAGAAAAAGAAAAAGAAACATATAGTTGTGTCTCCCACTTTTTTGTAATTCAAGGAAATTTTGCATATATTTTGAAACTGCATATATCCATATCCAAACAATTAAATAAAATGAAAACCAATGTAGCAAGAAATGCCAGGGTAGAGTTGTATAAGTGAGGCAATGTCTTGGATTTTTCACTTTCTGTAAAAAAGCTAAAATATTACTGTCATGCAGGAAGAGTGCCTAAAGTATTCTGTTAAATACTCTGCAAAAGTCAGAGTACCACTTACAGAACAGCAAGATCCCCTCAATGCTTATGGCAATCATGATTGTGTGCATGTGCACATGTATATTTTTACACAGTGTACATACTGGCTGTCTGTATACCATCCTGGCTTTTAGAAGCACTTACATAACAAAAAGTAGGTATTAATAGCATTCTAAACAGCAGTTTCAGGCAGTCAAAGCTAATCTTAAATTGTCTTTTTCTGCTACTTATCTGCAGAAAAACCCATACATAAAAAATGGGGACCTTTTCATCTCTCTTCTCTTACAACTGTTCCATCCTAGAATGTCTTTCTACAAAAGAACAGCTGGATCTTTGGGGAACCAAGGTAACATGTTTAGCTTAGACTACAATACAATAAAAGGGAAACCCTTTTTGGCAACTACATTTCCCTCTTGTAGTTCCTTGAGCATTTTAACGTCAGTTTCTCAGATGGAGCAATATATATGAGCCATTTAGGCAACGTTAAGTTCAGAAGTGCCTTCTCTACTTAAACTTTATGCATCAAAGCAGCATTACTGTTCTTGAAAACTTCAGGAAAAATTAATGCTAAAAGGAGTAGTAGAAGAGGGGGTTAACTTTTTAGATGAGGGACTATCTTAAGGATAGTTGTATAGAAAGTCCTTTATGGATAACCATAAAAGACTTAGAAGAAACTTAAAATGGGAATCCATAACAGTTTGATATTTTCTGGGGAGGTTTTGAAACCTAAACTGATATATTGTTATTTTAGAGAATATACAAGTGTGAAGCAGGAGGTATGTGTTAAGATTAGGTCTTGGCAAATATGTTTTACTCTGCCGAAATTTAAATTGACTTCAGACTTTTGAATTC
This sequence comes from Python bivittatus, assembly GCF_059951505.1. NCBI lineage: Eukaryota > Metazoa > Chordata > Lepidosauria > Squamata > Pythonidae > Python > Python bivittatus. The sequence continues at coordinate 66,228,720 of NW_028277125.1, read as the reverse complement.
CTTCCCCAACTCTGAATAAGATGTGCATTATGCAATTGCTATTGTTTCCATTTCTTTTCTGATGGGCATTGTTCAAAAAAGAAGAAACAAAGCAATATTTTCATTTTTATAGACACTAGATGGCCTAAAAGGATAAGTGTAAGGTTTGCCATGATTGAAGATCCCATTTAATTTTAGCCGCTAATATTTTGTAATTTCTTACTACTAATTGGTTAATAACTTTTTCAAGGCTTATAACCAGAGACTAAAAAATTTCAAATGTAAGAGTTCAGCCAGATAAGCTGAACTTCTGTTGCAGTGGAGCATTTGGGCAGATTAAGGGCAGATCTGCACTTTCTGTCTGCCCATCCCCAGTATGGGCCACCCACTGTTTCTTGACGGCAGGAATGGGTGACATCATCCTCCACCCACTTCCAGCCCATTGCAAATCTATCCTCTGCCCATGTTTTGAAGCTCTACTTCAAAACTGCTTCTTTTTGTCCTAAACTGTTTTAGGCCCTTCTGAGTAGGTAGTCTGCAGTATTTCCTTCCAGTCTAGCAGAAGTCCTAGCTCCTATTAGCTACAGCACCTGACATGCCCTCTCCTCTCCAGGGGTTGGTGGCTCCCCTGGGCAACCATTTCAATCTGGGCTTCCAGGCTTCTATGTAACCAGTGGTAACCAGTTGCCATTAAAAAAAAATCTGCAGTTGATCAGCGATGACCCATTAAGTCAATGAACTTTGTATTGTCGAAGGCTTTCACGGCCGGCATATGAAGGCTGGTGTGGGTCTTCCGGAACTTCCAGAACACGGCCACACAGCCCGGAAGACCCACACCAGCCTTCAATGAACTTTCCTTGCTTTGTTTTCTCACCCCTTCTAGAACTTTATTATGCCATTCAATCCTTACAATCTGGAAAAGCCAGGTTTTTAAAAATTGCTTTTAAAATAATAATAACAGAAAAAGAAAAGAAATAAAACTAAAAAATAATTATAATGCAGATAGATACATTCTCAAAAAAAGAAACAACACATAAAAAGTGCTTTAAAAAAGTGAAAAAAATACAACAGAAAACCCCCCAAAGTATAATATATTGTTACAACAGTTACAATTCTATATATACTTATCTAATGTAAATATTATTCAAGTATATATTTATTTCTAATATATTTGTATAACTGTCATTTGCCTTTAATCTACTGTATTTTGTATAAATGAGTTCCATATTTCATTATACTTGTCCATACAAAGTCTACGTCTGTAGGCAATCCACTCATAGGTGGCACGTGCAATCAGGTCTTCAATCCATTGAATAAATGGGGCCATACATTTATCTTTCCAGTGTTGCAATATCAGTCTTTTGGCCATAGTAAGGGCACGGAGAATCCATTTACGTTGTTCGGTTGTCAAATTTCATGTAATAGGTATGTAATTCAAGAGAATATTATCCTCTGAAAATTTTAGCTTTTGTTGCACAATCATATTTATATAGTCCACTACTTTCTCCCCAAACTTAATAAGTGTAGGACATTGTAAAAATATATGCTTTAAAGAGGCATTGCCTTTATTACATCCGACTTTTGTATAAATTGTAGTTTGAGGTCCATTGACACTCTTGCTATAGAAGTTAAGATACTGTCTCATTGTCTAGGCAATATAGGAACCTCTAATTTTTTATTCCATTCATTTGTTAGCATCTGCATATCAAATTGATTTATTGATAACAAATATCTATAAAAACTAATAGTAGTTTTTTTAGTTTTAAAAGATTTAACAAGTTATTCTAGTATCTTAGGTGTCTCCAAAGCTGAAAATGCTGCTGATCCAAACAAAATTGTAAACAAATTTTGTAGCCGTAAATATTGCCATTGGGTTATATCCGATAGATGGTATTTATCTCTTAACACAGCGTATGTTAAAAATTCATTTTTTATGACTCTTCATCATCTATCAGTTGGTCCAAAGTGAATATCCCTGCTTCCATCCAATTTTTCCATATCACCATGTTTTCCCCAATTTTTAAAGTTGAGTTACCCCATAAAGTCAGTTTAGCATGGGAAAAGGAGTCAAATCTTCTTTTATTAGACATTATATTCCATAACTTTCTGACACAATTGTTTCCAGAGACACTAGAGTTCTAGTGTATTTTGATCTTAATACTGCCCATCCAACCGAAGGTGCTATATATGTATATTTCAGAGTTTCCCAAATCAGAGAATTAACACCAATTGTTGTTTTTTAGTATTTAATACTTGACAATAGGTAAGCATGATGATATTGTCAGGTTCGGTCAGCACGAGGCTTCAGGGAAGCACGGGGCTGCAGGGAAGCTCGCAACCAGACCACGCGGAATCCACCGGCGGTAGCTAGCGGGGAAAAGAGGAACCGAAAGCGCCGCTAATTAACGAGCCACCTGCGGCCAGCTAAACAGGAAAACCACAGCGGAAGCTTTTAACTATGAACTGATAACGGCGCGAGCATGCAAGGAACGGGGCCGCAGGGCAGCGAAACAAGATCGCAACGCAGCACAGAACCCGCGGGTCTGCACGTAGCAGGGAGGGACCAACCCGGCCGGAGGGGGACTGGCAATCAAGGACAATGGACTCTGACCGACCCTGCCATCATGAACAATCAAGGGGGACATTGGGGGGCCCAATAGTCCACAGCTGCAACACGATCACGAGGCGGGAAAAAGCGCGGGAAGGGGGGAATATAACAAGTGATGCAATTGTACCAAGCCAGTCCTGGCTTTGCTTGTGACTACTACGTTACGCATGAGTAAACCTTCTTTGTGAACCACACGTGTCACGAGAGTTTCTCTGTCGAACGGGGCAAATCTCACATAAAGCCAGGACTCACCGTCAGCGCTACCCGGTACCACCGAGGAGCGTTTTCTTTCTCAATACAGGCATGACCAGCGACAAGGAATCCGTGGGTCAGCTGGAGCGCGAGGGATCCAGGCTCGCGGAAGGGCGGTCGGAGCCGCCCGGGAGCGACGGGGCAGCGGCCAGGGCCGGGCGCACTCCATCCGAGCGGTGGTCGATGGGCGTGAACCAAGGACCAGACGATTCAGGCGTTACGATGACCCGGGGTTCGGGGTTCCGGAACCGTGAGTGGAGCGAGAAATTCGCCCGACTAGAGGAGAGAGTCGAGCGACGCCTAGACGCCGTGGAGGCGATGCTCCAGACCCTACTACAGAGAGTGGGGCCACCAGCGGTGAACGAGGAGGCGAGCGACAGGGGGGGCGGTCCGACACCCCCGCCGGCACCACCCACGGCGCCCCGGTCGGAGGACCAACGGGCGGCAGACGCCCTGAGACTTCGAGGTATCACTGGGAAGTTCTCAGGGGACCCCGAACAGCTGCCGCACTTTCTGACGCACGTCAGGGGGTTCATGCAGAGGGGTGGTCACCTATTCGCTAGAGACGAGGACAGGGTATCCTACGTGGCCGAGCTGCTAGATGGCCAAGCAGCCAGCTGGGTGATCGGGCTGTACGATGCCAACGCGGCGGAACTACGGAGTTTCCCGGACTTCATGCAGGCACTCCGGGACAGATTCGAGGACACATTGAGCGCCAAGCGGGCAGAGGACGACATCCTACAGTTCAGACAGCGGGGCAAATCGGTATCGGAATATGCCCTGGAGTTCCGGAGGTTGGCCGAGAAGCTCGCGGACTGGCCGGAGTCCCTGAAGGTGAAGTATTTTAAGAGGGGACTCAACCCAGAGATCCTGGAACGGGCACTGGGGCGGGACGACCCGTCCACAGTGAAGGATTGGATCTGGCTGGCCGGAACGGCGGAATCGGCGTGGCGGCAGATCCAACAGAGCACAAGACGACGGGACCAGACGAGGGACCGGCCGAGGGAGAGGACCCCGAGGAGAGACGGAGCGGTCGACGGCAGTCCACCGGGAGGCGAGAGGCGACCAGAGCCCCGAATCTGTGCTTCCGATGCGGAGGCAGAGGCCACCGAGCGGCGCAGTGCCCGACGGAGCGGGAAGGCGCCCCACCACGGCCCGAAGTCAAAACCCCGCGTGCGAACGGGAAAAGGACCGGTGACCGACCGCGGAAGGGGGCAGTGGCGGCGGTGACCGAGAAAGGACGCGGGGGTGGTCGACCCCGGAGACAGCATCCTCCGGAGAGGACTCGGAGCCGGCGGGAAACGAGGCGCGCTCGCACTGAACGGCGTCCCAGTGCGAGCAGGGGAGTCGAGGCGCGCGGACCCAATAGGAGACGAGGACTGCCCACCGTTCCGGGTGAGGATACACGTCCGGGGGGTGAGATCCGGAGGGGAGGCGCGGCTACGGGCGCTACTGGACTCGGGCTGCACCCACTGCTTGATGCACCCAGCGGTGGTCTTGGGGCTCGGGCTACAGCTGAGGCGCCTCCGGGAGCCCATTTCATTCAGCCAGTTAGATGGCACGCTGGCAGGGGGGGGGCCAGCTCAGTATTACACCGAGCCGGTCCAGATGACGATCGGGAGTCACCGGGAAGAACTGAGGTTCGTGGTGGTCCCGGTGGCCGACTACGCGGTGGTACTCGGCTTGGCGTGGCTGCGGCGGCGGAACCCACGAGTCGACTGGACGGCGGAGGCAGTGCGGTTCGGGGTCGACAGACCGGCGAGGGGCGAGAGCAGAGGGGACCGAGCCGTGGAGACGGAGGCAGCCGCAACCACCGGCGGGCAAGCGGAGGGTCCGGGACACCGGGAGATGGGGCGAGAGCAGATGGGGCCCGAGACCCGGGCGGCAACAGCAACAGCAGCAGCAGCAGCGCCGGGACCCCGGAGACCCGCCACGATCCCGAGGCGAGGGGAGGCAGCGGCGACTGGCGAGGCGACCGCAAAGCGAGGGGCCGGACCCGGGGAACCCCCGACGGGCGGCGGAATCCCGAGGCAGTATCGAGACCTGGCGGCAGCGTTCGGGGAGAAGGAGTCCGACCAGCTCCCACCACACCGGCCCAGTGATTACGCCATCGAGCTAGAGCCAGGAGCGACCCTGCCTAAATCGAAAATGTACTCCCTGTCGAGGAGGGAGATGGGGGCCCTGCGCGAGTTCATAGACAAGAACCTAGCGCGGGGATTCATCCAACCCGCGAAGTCACCATTAGCGGCCCCGGTGTTATTCCGGGAGAAGAAGGACGGCTCGCTCCGTATGTGCGTAGACTACCGGGGGCTGAACGCAATCAGCACGGAGTACAAATACCCCCTCCCCCTGATGAAGGACTTGATGTCGCATCTGTCGAAGGGGAGGGTGTTCACAAAACTGGACTTGCGCGAAGCCTATTTCAGAGTTAGGATCCGCGCAAAAGATGAGTGGAAGACGGCGTTCAACACCCCGCTCGGAAGCTACCAGTTTTCCGTGATGCCGTTCGGATTAAAAGGGGCCCCGGGGGTATTTATGCAGCTAATAAATGAGGTGCTGCACGACCTACTCTACCGGGGCGTCCTGGTCTACCTGGACGACATCCTCATCTACACCGAGACCCTGGCGGAGCACGTGAGCCTGGTGCGCACGGTGCTCCAGAGACTGCTGAAGGCACAGCTGTACGCAAAGCTCTCGAAATGCGAGTTCCATCGAGAGCAACTAGACTACCTCGGCTACCGAATATCCAGCCGGGGAATTGAGATGGACCCGGCGAAAGTAAGGGATGTCCTGGGCTGGGAAGCGCCGCGAACCCGGAGGCAACTCCAAAGCTTCCTAGGGTTTGCGAACTTCTATCGTCAGTTCATCCCGAACTTCGCCCAAATCGCCCTTCCCCTAACCGACCTGCTAAAAACCAAGGGCACTGGGAAACCCCCCATGCCCAGCATGGCACTCGCGTGGACTGCAGAATGCCAGGGGGCGTTTGAGGAACTAAAACGGCGGTTCACCGAGGAGCCGATCCTGCGCCATCCCGACCCAGACCGGCGGTTTATAATCCAAGTGGATGCATCAGACGTGGCAACGGGAGCAGTCCTGCTCCAACCCAGCCCGGAGGGGGCCATCCACCCGTGCGCCTACGCCTCCCGCAAATTCACCGAGACGGAGAGGAGGTGGATGGTGTGGGAGAAAGAGGCGTACGTGGTCAAGTGGGCGCTGGCCACGTGGAGGCATCTACTGGAGGGGGCAACTGAACCGTTCGAGGTGTGGACGGACCATAAGAACCTCGAGGCCCTGAAGACCCCGCGTAAGCTATCCCCCAAACAGGCACGGTGGTCCCAATACTTCGGGAGGTTCAGGTTCACACTGAAACACATCCCCGGGAAGCGCAACTTCTTAGCGGATGGACTGTCTCGCATGCCCCAACACGCCAGCCTACGGGAGGAGATCGTGGACTCCATCATCCCCGCCAGCAGGCTGGCTGCAAAGGCGGTGACCCGAAGCCAGACCAAGGGGGAGCGACGGGACGCGGCGTCTGAAGTAAGGCAGGGGTTCGCGGAGGCGGCGGAGCGGGATGCTTGGCTCAAGCAGAACCGAGAGGCGCTAACCGGCCAAGAGGGGTTGTGGTGGCACGAAGGAAAGCTGTACGTGCCCGAGGGTTGCCGACGGGAGGTCATGGAGAGAGCCCACGACAGCCGGAGCGCGGGGCATTACGGCTTCGTAAAGACACTCCACTTAATCCGGCGGCAGTTTTGGTGGCCCACGCTCCGGAAGGACGGGGGGTTGCCCGGTGTGCGCAACAGCGAAAGGAGCCAAAGGCAAACCTAGAGGCCTACTCCAGTCGGTAGCGGAACCCGACGGCCCTTGGCAAGAGGTCGCCATGGACTTCATAGTGGAGCTCCCGGAGAGTAAGGGGAAGACCGCCATTTGGGTGGTCACGGACTTATTCTCCAAACAAGCGCACTTTGTAGCGTGCCGGCGAGTCCCCACGGCCGAGGGGCTGGCGAGACTGTTCGTGCAACATGTCTACCGACTCCACGGCGCACCTCGACGTATCGTCAGCGATCGGGGCGGCAACTTCATCGCGCGGTTCTGGCGGGAGTTCCTGAAGCGGGTGGGGACGAAACAAGCCCTATCCTCCGCGGCGCACCCGCAGACGGACGGAGCCACGGAACGCCTGAACGGGGGGCTCGAACAGTACCTGCGCTGCTACGTGGGGCACCAACAGGACGATTGGGCGGAGCTACTATCATTCGCGGAGGTGGCATACAACAACGCCGTCCACAAGAGCACCGGGTTCTCTCCGTTCAAAGTAGCCACCGGGAGAGATTTCGTCCCCATGCCGGAGCTGCCTCAGCCGGAATCCCAGATCAACTCCCTGGACGCCTGGTTCGCCCAAATCGACGAGACCCGGCGAGCGGCGCACGCGGCATTGCAAAAAGCCAAAGCCGACTACAAGAAGCAGGCGGACCGCAAGAGGCTCCCCGAGGAAAAGTGGAAAGTGGGGGACCAGGTGTATCTGTCAACCAAAAACCTAAAGACGCACCAGGCATCGAAAAAACTCAGCCCGAGGTTTGTGGGGCCGTTCCCCATTTCGGAGGTCATCAATCCGGTGACCGTCAGGCTGACGCTCCCGAAAAGCCTCGGGAAGATCCACCCGGTGTTCCATTGCAGCCTGCTAAAGTTACACCAGCCGGGGAACGCCTGGCACAAGGCGGAGGGAGTACCACCACCCATCATGGTCGGGGGGGAGCAGCATTTCGAAATCAACCGGATACTGGACGCCCGGAGGCACAAGGGGCAGACCCAGCTCCTAGTGCAATGGAAACATTTCCCCAAGTCCCACAGCGAATGGGTGAGTAAAACCCACATAAGGGCGCCGGACCTAGTGCGGGACTTTTACAGTAAATACCCCGGGAAGCCGAAATAGGACCGAGGGGGGGGAGTTGTCGTCAGGGGGGCGGCATGTCAGGTTCGGTCAGCACGAGGCTTCAGGGAAGCACGGGGCTGCAGGGAAGCTCGCAACCAGACCACGCGGAATCCACCGGCGGTAGCTAGCGGGGAAAAGAGGAACCGAAAGCGCCGCTAATTAACGAGCCACCTGCGGCCAGCTAAACAGGAAAACCACAGCGGAAGCTTTTAACTATGAACTGATAACGGCGCGAGCATGCAAGGAACGGGGCCGCAGGGCAGCGAAACAAGATCGCAACGCAGCACAGAACCCGCGGGTCTGCAAGTAGCAGGGAGGGACCAACCCGGCCGGAGGGGGACTGGCAATCAAGGACAATGGACTCTGACCGACCCTGCCATCATGAACAATCAAGGGGGACATTGGGGGGCCCAATAGTCCACAGCTGCAACGCGATCACGAGGCGGGAAAAAGCGCGGGAAGGGGGGAATATAACAAGTGATGCAATTGTACCAAGCCAGTCCTGGCTTTGCTTGTGACTACTACGTTACGCATGAGTAAACCTTCTTTGTGAACCACACGTGTCACGAGAGTTTCTCTGTCGAACGGGGCAAATCTCACAGATATAGCTCCAGATTTGGAAAATTGAATCCTCCCTCATTAATTTGTAGTTGCATTTTCTGTAAAGATATTCTCAGAATCAAAGAACCCCACAGCAATTTTCCAAATGAAGAATTTATTTTCTGAAAATAGTTTCCAGATATATGAACTGGGATTCCTCTCAGAATATAAATTAATCTGGGAATAATATTCATTTTGTTCACCTTTCCACAAAGGGTGAGGTTTAATGACTCCCATCTATCGATATCTGATGAAACCTCTATATTTTATTTATATTGCATGTTACTAATTGAGTTATGTCTTGTGTTATGTACATACCTAAATATTTAATGGATTCTGTACAAATACGGAACTGATATTCCTTAAATGGATGGGTAACTAAATTTTCACCTATTGGCATCAATTCTGATTTGGACCAGTTAATAGAGTATCCTGCTACTTAACTAAAGGCATCTATCTTTTACATTAACACTGGAATAGCAGTGTGAGGTTTAGAAATAAGCAAAAGAATGTCATATGCAAATAAAACCAATTTATATCCCACTGAATTAGGTACTACTCCGTAGATCTCCCTATGTTGTCTAATAGCACAAGCCAAGAGTTCCACACAGATATTAAAAAGCAAGGGTGAAAGTGGCGATCCTTGTCTAGTTCCTCTAAATAGTGGGAAAGTAGTAGAGAACATGCCATTAACATTTATTTTAGATGTGGGCGACTCATGTAATATCTTAATCCATTTTATGAATTCCAAAGGAAATCCGAACTTGTTTAACATGGCAAACATATACTGTTTATATATTTTGTTAAAGGCTTTTTCAGCATCTAATGATAAAATTACAAACTGATCTTTGTTTTTAGTCAATTCTATTTAATCTGCAACTAATCTAATGTTGCCTCCTGCTTGTCTAGTTTTTATAAACCCTGTTTGATCATTCTGAATAACGAACGATATCACTTGCTGTAATCTATTTGCTAACGCTGCTGTTAAGATCTCTGTATCAACATTGATCAATGAGATTAGATGATAATTAGCACATTGAGTGTGATCTTTACCTGCTTTTGGTATAATTGCAATATAAGCCTGATTAAATGTCACTGATAAAATGACCTTATCAAATATCTCATCATACAATAAAAGCCGGGTTTTTAGGAACTTCCCAGTGGGTACCCTTTCAGTTTCTGCCCAGGTTGTATGAAGCATGCTCCCCTTATTTTCTCACTCCCTGCCCCCAATACTGCCCTCCTTCCCAGCCTCTCCTTCCCAGATCTTTAATTTGCAACATAAGCACATTGAAATGAAGCTACAAACTTTGCTTCTGTGAAGCTGAACCATCAGTTCTTCCTTGCTGCAAAGTTCACACGGACCTGCTGTGGGATGTATGAATGAAGAACCAATCAGTTCCCTTTGCATTAATTATTTCAGGTAACAATGATACAATAAAAGAGAAAGCAATGAAAGGGTTTGCATTCGTGTCAAAAGAGAGAACTTGGAAGGGGGTATGAAGGCATCCATATAGGGGAACCTCTGTGACAGCAAAGGAAGGGCACGGAGACTAATAAGGAAGTTCAGACTCTAAAACGAAAGGTAGGCACTGTGAGGCCTGTCCACAGTGAGGCTTCGCCTCCTTGCATGAATAAGAAAAGCAAGAATCAGGGGAACAACCCAGCAGGCCTTGCAGTGGTCAGACTGAGCAACAGCCCAGCTTCATTGCAATCTGGGCTGAAATTTTGAAAGTCATCTTCAGGAACAGCCAGGAACAACAAGGGAGAGAAGCAGCTTAGGCTGCTGTGCAGCTTTACCCTAAATCAGATTTGTTGCACCGGACCCTTAATCCAGAAGCTTTTTGAAAAGAAGAAAGATGAGCAAGCAGAAAGGGTGCAGCTTTTAGAAGATTAAAAAAAAAAAAATCCAGCATTATCAGCAAATAAGTTTATTTTGCATTCAATATTGTTGATGAAAACTCCCTTTGAAGTATTATGAGCTATAAATTCAGCAAACTGCTTAGTCACTTTTGCAAAAAGAAGTGGAGAATAGGAGTATTGTCTGCTTCCCCACTGTAGTATTATTGGTGAACGATGATACCCATTGATTCTATTTGCAGCCTCAGTTGTGTTATACTGGCACTTTATAATTGATATAAAAACCTTCTCCGAAGCCAAACGTGGACAGAACTGCAAATAATTATGCCTATTCCAAAGAATCAAAAGCCTTATACATATCTAGAGAAATGAATCAGTATCTGTGAGAATGCCTACTGCAGATAAATGCAATATCTGCCCCATCTGAGTAAAGGGAGAATGCCTGCTGAAGGTCCCCCCTTCCCCCACAAAGGATGTGACAGAAAGAGGGCTAAACGTGGGGATTTTCTCCGGGTGCTGTCTCCCTATGGAACAGCTTGCTCCCCACCAAGCCAAGAGAGGCAATATTCTTATGGTTCCCAAAAACCTGGCTTTTCCAGAAGGCCTTTGGAACTTAACTGATGTGCAATTGGCAGTGGCAGATATGTTTTTAATGTAAAGCAATGTCAATTATTTTATTTCATTTTATTACTTGCATTGGCTACATCACTACTGCTCTTTTGTAAAACGCTTAGAGTCTCTTAAAGCCGAAGCGGTCTAGAAATTCTGTAAGTAAGTAAATAAATAAAGCAAACAAACAAGTGATGTTCCCCCACCCCCACCCCAAGACTGGCCAAAGTAAATCACGTTTAAACCCTGCTAACAAAACTGCTAACTGATGGCTTGTCAATCTGATTCCTTGAGATACAGGCTGTGATACATTTGTTAATTCTATTGAGTGACTTAATGATGAATTTTGCATCTTGGATCAAAAGAGAAAAAGGATAGTATGACTTTGGGGAGATAGGGTCTGCCCAAGGCTTAGGGCGTAACCTCAAACCTAAAACAACATCCCTCTTTAATAGAAGCCTGCTTTAAACCTGAACACCCTTCCTATCATGCAAGGTAATAATAGTTACTTGTTCTTATATAAAACAGTCTGGGACTCTTTCAGTTAAATAATAATACCTTAGTTTATTTACAGTAGCTAAATATAAAAATTGCTTGGGGCCTTTGGACATGTCCACTCTGTACCCTAAGCTGCTCCTGTCCTTTGCTCCTGTTGGGTTGACTCTAAACTGGCTTAAGACAATCCTCTCTGGTCTGAGATGCTTGGACAGCGGCTTTGTGAATCAGTCCTCTGGTGCACCATTTCAGCATTTTTCCAGGCAAACCAGACATAGTGGTTAAGCCAACAGAAGCAGGGAAACAGAACATTGAAAGCAGAGCAGAAAAATATGCCTGGAGACCACATTTGCAGGAAGTGAGGTGGTGGTGGGGGAGGTGAGTACAAGGCCTCTTGGTGATCCTGCTACTTGGAAGTGTGGATAAACCCTTAGTCTGATTTTCCCAGTAGAAAATTTCATTTGTCAGCTAATTCCTGGCTCTGCTCTCTCTCTCTGTGTCTGTTCTTCCTCGCCATATAAGTTATTGGCTTCTCCTTCTCTTTTTTAAGTGCCTGCAATCATATTTCACTCTAGTGAGAAAAGTGTAGCCTTCCAGATGTTATGGGATTCAGTTCTCATTATCTCTTTCCATTGGTCTTGTTCGCTGAGGCTCCTGGGAACTAACATTTAGCCTCATCTGGATGCTTGATCCACATCTTGATCCACATCTTGATTCCCTACCAAGAATGGTACCTCCTCCTTTTTGTTTCCCAACAGATTATTGTATTACACAGCAGGAACAGCAAGCAAAGTGCAGGCTACCAGTGTTGTAAGTACAGCCTTGTGTTTTGTCTCAAGCACTATCGCTGCAATGAATCTCAAGAAAAGGGGATTCTCCCAACCCATCTCCTCCGACAACAATGCCAGCCCTCCCACAGTCAAATATTCAGCCTGAAGACTTGTTATTTTGATATATTGCCTCTGAATCATAATGAAATGTATCTCTGGACAGGCAACCACCAGAACATGCTGAGGCCACTGCTGTGTTTGTGTACATGCGCGTGTGCATGTGTGTGTTGAAAAAGGCTGGCAAGGAAAGAATGTTTGGCTGTCAATAACAGCAGACGTGCTTGTTGCTGACCTCCCAAAAAGAAACAAGAAAGTTTGTTTCATTGCTAGTTGACTCCATTTGCTATTAAAAGGATAAAAACAGACAGAAGATGAAGCGTAAGGGTTTAATATAGTAGGAATCAGTTTATCTTCCTCCATGTTCCCATCTGTTCAGTAGATTGATTTTATTTTTAAAAGATTGTTGTAATTCAAGGCAGGATGAATCAAAGATAGCTGTGATGTTCTTAATAATTACATAACATGCCTTATTTGGAAAGTTTTTAATCATTCAACTGGTATTTCAGAAAATGTTGCTATACTGACAGAAGCTCCCAAGATCACCTCCATGCTGTATGACTACAGAGCTGGATTTATGTCCTTGGCCTGATAGATGTTAAATGCACCCTTTGATTTGGATGTTTTCAGTATGATCTCAAGCCAAAAATTTCTAATTCAGGTTTTGAATTAAGCTGCCAGGGCATATTGAGTACAGGAAAGGAGCCATGGTGCTACATATGCTACATAGTTGGGTCCACACTCTCTGAATGATACACTCCAGAAACATCTGATTACAACTTCCATCATCCCCAACTACTATGGCCAATGGGCATAGTGGTTCAAGAAAAGGAAAATCTCATATTCATTGCCATTATATTCAACCACAGAGCTAACACAGTGTGTTGTCTGAGAACAAATTTATTTATTTGATTCATATCCATCCTTTCAGTCAGGAGTTCAAGGCAGCAAACCTAGTGTCCCCTCTCCTTCCATTTTTCCCCGTGACAACAAATCTGAGAAGTAACTTGAGCTGAGAAAGAATGACTGGCCCAAAGTGAGTCTCCATTGTTGAAGGTGAACTTGAACCTGGATCTTCCCACTCTTAGTCCATCACTTTAACCATTATGCCATGTAGTAGCCCCTCTCATTCTGCATGCAGGACTGGCATTTGAGGGGAATTACACCTTCCACTGCACCTGAGGCAGCACAGATTTGTTTAGGGGTCCATTGCAACACTCAGAGGTCACCACCTGGGGAACCCAAAATGACCAATCCAAAATGTTTTGCCTTACTTTGCTCTATGGTCAGTCTGTCCTGTCCAAATGTCATACCTTTAGGAAGCATAATGCTAACAACCCTCAAGAGTATTTCATTGATTGATTGATTGATTGATTGATTGACTGATTGACTGATTGACTGATTGACTGGACAGTATTTATAACTCTTCCTCAACCCCAAAGGGTGGCATACAACATCAAACAAAAAGTAAACAAAACAAGCAAACAACAACAACAACAAAATACCCACAATAATCTATAACTGGATCAGAATAGAACCCAAATCAAATAAATATATAACTATAGAAAGCAAAGAAAAATCCCTGAATAAAACCCAAATAGGCACCCACAGTCAGACAGTGGGATCAAAAGCACGTTGATGTGGAACAGCTCTAACCTGTTTATAGAATTCAAAGATGGAGGCTGCATGCATTGGGGGTGGGGGTGGGGGTAGTGGTGGGAATATTCCAGAAGCTTTGTCATCTCATCCACATCCCAGGGACCTCATCAGGGGCAGGAACATTCAGTAGGCCCTTTCTTGATTATTGGCCCAGATGGGGAAATTCAGTTCTGGCAACCTGTTGCTTGATGGATCCCAATGCTGCACTGTTCAGGGAGTTATGTTTGTTGCAAAGAGATAAATACATTATGAATGATAATTGGACTTATCATAATGGGTACTTTGTATTAATTGATTAGTTGTAATTGTACCATATTTTATTTTCTTTGAACCCCATTCTGGATGCTTTATGAGATGGCAATGGTGATGACCATGTGGCTGGATTATAAATTATAATTATCTAATAATATAATTATAAAGAGAAAGTAGCTAGTTCTCTTTACAAATTGTTATCTCTATAAATGTAGCATAGTTTTCTAGCCTGAGAGTGACTTCTATATATGCTTTTTAAACTACCTTTCCAGTACAGTTCAATACATGTTTACTCAGAAATAAGCTTCCCTGTATTCAGAAGGATTTCTGCAGAGGAAGGTTTCCATACGCTTGAAAGTCTCAGTAGCGTAAGTACATCCTCCCTTTATATTCAGACACGGAAAGAAAAGAAAGAAAAGTCATTATGGGTCTGCACTGGGTTTTCCTGAACACCAGATCCTGAGGCAGAGCAGATTAATTCAGGACTGATCTTCATTTCCTTGAAATGGAGTTCCCACTGTTCAGGCGCTGAGTCTCATGAATCAATGCTTCCTTCTCTAATGCTCTGGAGAACTACTAAGGACGATGCAACGGTACCTATGACAAACAAAAACTACTGGCGCTGATACACAGTATTGTGGTGGAAACAGACAGAAGAGAAAAAGCTGCCCTTAAGTCTTTTCCCCAGCAAAAGGAGTTTTCGTAATCAGGCTCCATTGTTCCAATCACAGACAAACAATGGAGAGATGTGGAGGTAGTGGGAGATCCAGCTTTGCTCTGTCTCATTGCTACCAAACATTCGTCCTGAGTGTTAGTGAAACAATTTTTTTCTGAACTGCATTCACTAGTTGGCCTACCCTAGCAATGGATTTATTTTGGGAAAAAGACCAGGGAGTTAGTCCCTTCACTTTCTACTCACAGTCTCTTCGCATTCAGGAATGGATCCCATTATTCCTTATAAACATTCCTTCCCTTGACACAAGCCAACCCTTTGCACTACATCCTTCTGTAAAGCTCTAAATGGGCTGGCAACTTCGTATCAAATGATATCAAATCAAATGACTCTAGATTCAGTTCTGGAATATTCTGACCAGATCAGATGGTCTTTGTATAATCCAGGGAGTTTATTTAGGACCATTAAGACTACACTCTCCAGAGAAGTTAAATGGGACTCACTCCCAAGTAAGTGGCTGTACCAGTCTTCTCCAGCCTAATGCCCTCCAGATATATTAGACCAGTGTTTCTCAGCCTTGGCCACTTTAAGATGTGTGGACTTCAACTCCCAGAATTCCCCAGCCAGCAAGGTTGCAAAACATTGGATTAGGCTAACATTTTCAGAATTCCCTGCCAGTGTGCCCCAGACAGCTTTGTCATGCCCATGCTGACTGAGAAGTCAGAAGTGGTTGTCCAACATCTGGAAAGTATGGGGTTGGCACCAGTTTGAGAAAACAGAATTGTAGCCTGAAAATGTGCTCATCAAAAGCTGCTAAGCCTTGCTTGAAATAATGTGAAAAAAATAACAACTGCTTCTTATTTCATCTATGCACTGTTTTCTTCCTGATCTCTTGAAACTATCTGAACTCCAGTTATTAACTTCATGCACACGTTTAAAACAATTCAGTACTACACTAAGAGGCAAAGCTATTTAAAAAGCTCATCAAAACATAAAGCCATCAACAAATATTCAGTACTGTAATTACCTTATAATGTTTATTAGGCTGATATTTTAATTAAAAAGTTCTCTTTATTTTGTAACACTGAAAATAGTGATGCCATGGAAAGGGCACAGAAACCCCATTGTAAAGGAAGCATTTCAGAATAAATAAGTATTTCAGAATAAATAAAAGTAGAAGTTTTTGAACCAAATAGTTGATTTCCCAAGAAGTCATCCATTCATGTCTCTCAATGTCTATCCCTCATTTTTGTCTCAATTTGGAGTCCTCCAGATATGAAAAAAGATAAATTGTCCTATTGATTTGAATTAACAAGGCAATTTCTTAGCTGCAGAGTTCTGGTGCTTTTCATACATTAACAGCATAATGAGTGCTGTTTATTAAGTTTCACAATTCTGATCACATCCCACTAGCACATGCAGTATAGACAGTTGGGCCTAAGCTATTCTCAGAGTCTGAGCTACAGTTGTTCTGTTAATGGACTGGCTGTATCTCTCTTTCTCCCTGTCTCTTTCGATCTCTGGGTTGCATATTTTGACTCTGCCCTAACACGCAGAATGGTGCATTTGCTTAAACAATGACATTGTTTTTGAAGAAATTATCTATTATAGTTTGAAACAAAAGCATGGTAAATCAGAAGGTAGGAATTCTTCTTCTTCTTCTTCTTCTTCTTCTTCTTCTTCTTCTTCTTCTTCTTCTTCTTCTTCTTCTTCTTCTTCTTCTTCATCATCATCATCATCATCATCATCATCATCATCATCATCATCTGGCAATGATCAGGCTCTACACAGCCACCTCAGTTTTTCTGTTGATTGGTCTTCTCCTTTTCCCTGACTCATAAACTCACTGTCATTGAACATTTTCTCTGCTCCATTGTAAAATGTGACCGACAATTCATTCCAAAGATTTTTATTCAAGAAAGCTTTTCCTTCATTGCTAAATTCTTCATCAGAAATTTGATGAAGAAACCTTATTTTCCGGAGACCAATGCACACGCCATAGGCTCCTGAATGAAAAAGATGTCTGACTTAATAGGAATGTGGACCTAATGTGTGGCTTTTCAGATGTTCAGGAACTCCATCTTCCATCATCTCTTGGCAACATGACCAACAGTGAAGATGGAAGTTGTAATCCAACATCTGGAAGGTGCCAAATTACCCATGACATCAGAGGTGAATAGAGTATGGCCCCAGGACCAACACTAAATCCCCTTTTTGCAGCTTTTCAAACTATGGTTGCTGAAAATGGAGAGCAGTTTCCTGTGATTTTGAAAAGGGAAACACATGAAAAGCATAGTAGAAGTCCTAACATAGGCGTACTTCAGTTTAGAAACAAAGTAAAATCTGATTCTCCAAAATGCATATCCACTGACATGTGTGATGCAACCATACCAACTATGGCTGTCAGCCCCCCCCCCCCCGCCACAACCAAATGCAACACTCAGCTACCAAAAGTTTGTCTGTTCCTGCTAATGGTGATGGATACAATTATATAGATTCTGCCTTCTTATCTCATTTGTTTTTCTGCAATTGGACCCCAATTTTTTTTAAATGCATACTACTAGAGCTCTATAGCTTTATATATAAGTATAGAAATGTGTTTTAGTATTACACATTTAGTGAATGATCAAAGGATATTTACACAAGGCTGAGAAAGCAGCTATTTGGTGCATTATATTGTTCAATACCGGAAAAATCTAACAACCTATTTCATCCCACTTTTATCACATCTCTACTATACATCAAACTGCTTTAGTTATCCTTCTCTGCTCTCTTTCACCTAAGAACCAAAGAAAATAAATGAGGCAGAAAGGAAATTTGGTACAAATTCATGCATAGAAGCTTTGTGAGAAAGAAATGCTGTGAATTCATGTATTTCCTGTCTGTATAAACAAGGACAGCACACCATCCGGGCATTCATGATACCGCCCGGATACAACCAAATGACTATCTACTGACTAAACTATATGATCATATTATCCAGACTCTGTGTTATCAGTAAGTATTATAGTATTTCCTGCTGTCTCTGCAATGTGTCATGGCAACATGATCATGTTAAAAATAAAATGGGCAAAAAACTATCTGGCTGTCAGCAGAAGGCAAGACCTGACCTCTCACATCTATTAATCTTTAACAGTATATCTGTTTGTGGTGCAAATGATTATTCAGAGCTATACCTTACACTATTATCTTAATCAGCTCTACCTTGTTTGTCAATGCTTCATACCAGTACCTCTTAAAATGGGATTTATCT
Organism: Python bivittatus; assembly: GCF_059951505.1. NCBI lineage: Eukaryota > Metazoa > Chordata > Lepidosauria > Squamata > Pythonidae > Python > Python bivittatus. The sequence continues at coordinate 66,210,666 of NW_028277125.1, read as the reverse complement.
TCAGATCTTGATTCTATTCTTCTACAAGAAATGTTTGCTTTCTTACAAAGGCATGGCAATGTACTCTTCATACACAGAAGATTTTGGTTTAATATAATTCTGCAACTTATGAGTTGTCCAGAACTAGATGCATTGTTACTGCAGCTGGTGTTGACACAAAGAGCAAATATGAGTGAAGGAAATAAAGCCCTGTACCGTGGCTTTGAGAGAGAAGAGAAACAACAAGGTGGAGGAAAAGAGGAATACAACATTTCTGATTAAATAATTATTTGTTGAATTTATATCCCACCCTTTCTCTTAGATCGCATAACAGCTTACATGGGGAACTCCTTCATTTTATCCCCACAAAAAACTCATAAAATAAACTAGGTTGAGAGAGAATGATTGCCTCAAAGTCACCCAATAAAATATCCATGGTAGGAAGTGAATTTGATCCTGTGCCTTCCTGATCCTGGTTCCCTAGTCCTTAACCACTACACCAGGCTGGCTCTTAGTTCTTAGAAGGCTCTTAGCCTTCTCTGTTGGGTGCCATCATTCTTGGCTAGCATGTCCACCAGAACACCATCTGGAAAAAGTCAATCCTTACATCTTGGCTGTATGAGGAAACGAATGGATGTTAAAGTTTCAATGTTGTTTATCAGACTATCTACACAAGTGATTTATAGGGCCATGTAGCTCCTGTTGCAATGATATATTGATAATGTGGAGACAAATTTCATATTGCCACAGTGATGGCTGGATTATGCTATCAATTAGCCTCACTGCTACATGGAAGAATGAGCAATGGAGGGGGAAAGCTTTTTTTCCCCCTCTCCCTGCCACAATTAGATAAACACTCCCACATTGAGAGCCTTTCTGCACATACAGGTGACAGTAACATTGGGTGCTTTGCATGCCATCACTCCGCACAACCTCACCCTGTACTTTGACCGAGACTAAGGCTTTATATCATTGTTTTGCCTGTATTTGAAAGCATCCTTTTTTTTTTTTTTGCCACTAAAGCAATCAATTTATGAGATTTGAACATCTCCAGGGGCTTCTCCTTTTCCAGAGAGTAGCCATTCTGGTAGGTGATATTCTTGTCTTCCCAGCCTTCCAACTTGCTCCACTGCTTTGCCAAGTCCCCAACTTAATTTCTACCTTCCAAGAATTAATGGCTGTGCCCAGTTAGGAAGCCCAGCTCCAAGTGACCCCATCTCCCTCCTAGTCCAGAGAAAGCAAAGGGAGACCAAACCCAGGATGTTAATAGAGTTGCTTTTTAAAATGCTATAGAAATTGCTGAATAGCATTTGGAGAGATTCCTGCAGAAAAATCCTGAAGTTGCTATGTACATTCAAGAAGTATCTGTCTGACTTTTTGGCAGTAAACATATTGACTTTTGAAAACTGCAATAATAAGCCTGTTGTGCTACTTACTTTTTCAGATTTAATAGATCTGTTAGCGTCTAGTGTGTGTATTTTCACAATTCTGCACACATGTACTCAGAAGTAAGCCCTACTGAGTTCATTAGAATATGTTCAGATCCTTGGTGCAGAAGAACAGGGTAATGTTTGTTTACATATATACATTAAATACGTACATCAGAACAGCATGTCTTACATTAAAGGGAAACAACTGTTAAGGGCAATACCACTTGCCCAGCTCCAAACTTGTTTGGTATTGGGAGGTCCAGTTCCTATTTTTATTTAATTTATTTGTTTATTTTTCTTATTTTATTTATTTATTTTATTTCCCTACTTCTGCTTTTTGCTTAGTTTGTGTCAACACCCTAATATAAATAGTAACTGCTTTTCACTCATGGAATCTACAGGCAAAACTGCCAAGACCTAAGGAAAATCGCATCTACTCGTCCCATCAAGTCTGGCAGGAAGAACTTGTTGCAGGCCCCATCCAGGAAGGAATGTCATCTGATGGGACCCAGGACGATAGCTTTTTCTGCCGCAGCACCTGCCCTTTGGAACATCATTCCCCCTGAGATCAGATTGGCCCTGACCTTGCCGGCCTTCTGAAAGGGCCTGAAGACATGGTTTTGCCATCTGGCCTGCGGCTTCGGTAATGTGGGTATGGACACTACAAAGTGGCTGTATTATTAAGGAAATTGAGTGTGCTGTCCTGCAGATTATGGGTTTTTTATGGTTTTTAATGTTTTTTTAATGATTTTGTTAGGTTTTTTTTATTATTTTGTTGTATTGCCTTTGTGTTTTTAACTTTGTACACTGCTCAGAGTCATGTATGTAAGATGGGCAGCTGTATTAATGTACCAAGTAAATAAATAAAAAATGGGGCAGAGACCATTCTCATCCTGAATCCTCCATCATCCTAATCACCTTTAGGATTCCAGGTTTTTCCAGCTCTCTTACAGTTAAGTATTCTTTCCTATCATACTTTTCCATAATCCAAAATTAAGAAGGGGAATTAATCTGTCTTGATTATAATTCAGGACTTTTAAAAATCCACCTGTATAGAGATCTCTTGGAACTCTTACACTCAAAAGAAACATCTACTACTTTTCAATCTGACTTACTTTCATTTGGTATGAAGTCTGTATGAATCAGCTTATTCATACAGTTCTCAAGAAATGGCATTACTCTGAATGCGCTCTGTATCTTTCACACATTTCTACCACTGCAAAGATAGGTATCTCCATGGGAAAAGAGAGCCATGCAAAGAACAGAAATGGAGTTTTGGGGAAATTGTACTTGAATTCATGTGGGAGAACTTTTAGAGATCAAAACAGCTTTGGTATCCACCTTGATACTGGAAAGTCCTTTCTGTTCAGAGTAATGCCATACCTTAGGAATTGTATGAATGCTATAATCCTAAACTGTGCAATGTATTTAATTTGATAGGACATTTATATTTCAGGAATGCATATTTTTGAAATCGTTAATAAAAATGTTATGACTTACAACAGTGCTGACAAGTCTTGTCAGAAGAAAAAGAGCATGATTTTCTTTTTCAAATCACTGTTGATTATAGTTATAAAATCTAGATGAGCCGTTTCAACACACACCGCTACTCTTCTCATGGTGATACATGCTACTTGCTTAGAGCTATCTGATTCCTTTTTAGAAACATTAACATTACTGAACTGTTAATGATGTCGAGATGCAAATAAGAACAAACTTGTAGACTCCCTACAGATAGCTCCCAAAGGTGGGTTACATAAGTACTGAAGCAGCCAGAAATCCATACAAAAGCTTGGCACTGACTAATGAATCATTAAATCAAAATATATAAAGGGTAATTGGCATAAAAGATGTACGGTCCTGCCAGTGTCCCAATGAAAAGACATTCAGGGGTACAGGCTATACATAGAGAAGAGCAGAAAAGAGAAACCAGAATAATCCAGAACAGATCTGTCAATTTTTCTTCTTTTGGGCAATATGCTACTAATTGACCCTTTTTCCTAAAGTTTTTTGAGTGTTATCAGTCTAGGAATGGTTATGACTACAGATAAGCTAACAAATGTAACAGGAAGAAGCTGAGGGCAGGTTCCTGTCATGGCAATAAGTCCTGAATGATTCAGGCACATCCATCAGATACATATAGCACCAGTCCTTTGTTAATTCTGTCAGGCAATTTCTTTTGCATTTTTTCCTGCAAGTTCTCATTCAATCTGATGAAAGGGAATTTGCTTTAGGGCTAATGAGCTGAAAAACTCTGTAAGACGACTAGATGGCAGCAAAGAGTAGGGATTTTTGCATAACAAAACTTTTTCAAAAGAGAAAGGACTTTCAGAGAAAAATCTGGTATGTGGTGTTCTTGCTCTGATGTAGTTATGAGGTGGCTAAGGGGCATTTGTCAGGGCACAGTCCTTCGTTGTGTAGTACTGTACATTCCTCTAGCATTTTGCAGCCTGCCTGGGTTTCTATGTTTCCATTAAATCCCAGAGGAAGACATCTGGAGGCAACAGGCTTTGTCAATACCGGTGGTGCAAAAATCACTGCAAAGGGAGAGTTCTGTCATGGAGAAATTGTTGGAGAATTTCTCCTCCTGTAGAGGAAATCAGAAAAATCATTCACCCAGTCCCTCTGCCCATAAATTGGCTTGAGGATTGCAGAAGGCCTATTGTGCTCAGTTCTGTTTGGAATGACCCAAAGTAGAAAGATGTCACGGCTGGCAACAATATGTCCTTGGGTGAACTCACTGCTTGCCGTGATGCAGTGGAATACCATCATTTCTGTCTCTGTGAACTTACTGGAGACAAACAGTTTCTGAATGACAGCATGACCGGTTGGGAATTTTCCATAAAATATGTCATGCAACAAGGAAACTACAGTGGTGGAAGTGGTGGTGTTGGGAAAGCGGTGGATAGCAAAGCTGTGGTGATAGAAATAATGAGTAATGCCAAAAAATCCAGCACACGGACCTGATATTATTCAGCTTCCTCACTTTTTTTATATCCGCCCCCCCAATTATTTCCACTTCCTCTGTTGGGTGAAATATGTGTGATAGATGAATGGGATGAGAATATCTATTTTAGACAGTAAAGCCTTCAAGACTGAATTCTGTCTTTTTGGGTGATATAGTCCCTTGTACATAATAAGTAATAACAAAAATTGATTTCTAATAGAAATATTGTGACTAGAGGGGAGTGAAGACCAAATAGATCTTAAAGAGATTAGATATATTTAGCAGGTGATCCTTTCATTGTACTGAATCAGCACATAAAACGTATAACAAAAAAAGAGCACTTGGACATGATAAACAGAGAGAAAACATCTGTATAATCCCTTCAGGAAACTCATGGGCATATTTAATCCACCTCAGTAATTTTATAATCAACAGAAAATATGCCAAAGAATTAGCTGAGAGGAGTTTTAAAAAAACAAAAACTGTGTTATGAAGTGTAGTCTAGACACATCACTATTAACTGTGCTCTCTTTTGGAATAGCATATATTTTTGTGAGTTAGATGTTGGATTGCTATGAATATGTCTGCTCCAAGTACAATATTAAGGACTGCAGATATATCTTGAATAGACAGTGCTCTGGAGAAGTTTAAAGCTAGGATTTGATTTGGATGTGAAAAATATATTTAAAAAAAATCTAACCAGCTGTCATCCCATGCTAGAGCCAACAGGAACCCAACCCACCCTAAATCTTGCTACCTCCACGATGAAGCCAATGCTGCACACCCAGAGTGTGTTCTATGCTGCTGACCCTAGCACATATCAGAGCAACAGATGTGATTGGTAACTGATTTCTGAGCCCTTGAAGGCAGCCACTTTGTGTGAAGCCATCACCAACAGCATACGGACTGCTTTCTGATTTTTGTGTGTTTGTGTGTAATTCTTCAGGATATATTATAGAGTGCATGGAGCACTGAAGCAGTTGCAGGCACCCATTCAGTGTAAGGCAAACATTAATGCAATGAGAAAAGTGAATGGAGCCGTGTCTAACCAGCCACTGCATATAGATTGATACAGCAATAATTGCACATGGAGCTCTGTGTCTGGACTTGTATAGTAACAGGACAGTTTACGCTCAACTCCATGTACCCTGTAAAGTACCTTGTAAATGAAGTATTTAATGAGAGAGCAAGTCCTTGGCATAAGAGTCTGGGGACGCTGCCTCATCGTGTGGTTGACCAATTGATTGCTCATACAACATATCATTCACAGAAGGAGAATAACACCACAAATCTGGCCTCCCACACAGGCAAAATAATAAAGAGAAGCAGGCACAGTGATCAGGATCCAGAGGGAAGGAGTGGTCCAGAATCACAGCAGCAAAACCAATATGGAGGGCCCTGTTTTAGAACATGTCGTGGTAAGGTGCTGTAATGGGGTGTGAGAATAATCTTGGGAGATAGGAGGAAGAGCTGCAGTCTAGACAACAGTCTGAAAAGAGAGATCTGAGTCCAAAGGAGGAATGGAGGTGGAGACAGCATCTCAGAAAGGACCCTCCCTAGCTCTCTGGAAAGTAAAGGCAGGATAGGGGTGAAGTGCTTTCAGACTTGCACAATTCTGTTACTGTGACCTCACAATAAAGTTAATATTAGTACTCATGGTTTTGGTTTCCTGTCTGGGCTATCTTGAAGGACTGACAGGCGCCTCCCTCAAGCACATTGTCCTGGGCAGCTCAAGCTGTGATAAGATGGAAAACATGACTCGAGTAACAGAGCTCCTACATCTTTCTTTAGGCTGCTTCAGCCTCCAACAGCCATTGAAATACAGAAGAAGGCATGTGGATGTGTGCTCAGTGGCTTACTGAGGTCGGGCTGATGTGTCCCAGTTAGACCATTAAGATGTGTATTGTGTGGTCTGACTGGCATCTCAGATAGAAACCTTTCTTCTCACCTTTTGTATACCTTAGTGGAAATACCACAGATTCCACATGTGAGACAAGTGCTCTACCACTTCAATCACCTCCAAGCAACAGTTGGAAACAAAGGGGTGTGTAGGTTGGAATGAATCTTCATTTTTTTCTGGAAATATGAAATGGTACAGTGGATCTTCTGACTTTCAGAGTGCCTGCTGTGGGCTTCCACTTGCAATGGGTGTGGACATTTCCACAAAGAGCAAACTACCACTTGGTAAGAAACTTGCAGCCCTCTAGATGTTGCTGACCTGCCAATCTTAGCAGCCCCATTCGGCATAACCAATAATGAGACATGTTGGGAATTGATATTCAGCAGATTCCATAGGGCTAACAGGCTTTATAATGATTGACTGATTGTGTGGCATCAAGTCCATGTTGATTCTTAGAATAAACAGAATTTTTCCAGGGTGACTTATAAGGATACTTTGCTTTCTAAAAATACCCTGGTTTCCCAGTGCCCCTTCATCCAATGCAAGGTAAGCCCAATAGCATTATCCTTGGAATTTGTCACCATTTGGGAAATTGGGAGGCCCCTAGCAGCATGTTGCATGAAATGTAGGGTCATGTTATGAATCATTCGCAAGATGTCAACATGTAAGCAGTCCATAGTCATTATGCCATTTTTTATGATGCAAAAATGCCAGGGTGTGTCTCAATTATCCTAGAGCAGACTCAATGATTTAGGTGTGCTGTGTCAGCAAATGTCTTTTACCTGCTGAGGTGGCAGCATTCTGAATCATGATGCATTAATCATTCTAGGGATAAAAGATGTTCAGTGCTGCTTATAGTCCCACCCAGTCTTTCTCAGCCTTCCAGATATATTGGACAACACTCCCAGAATTCCTTAGCCAGGTTGGCCATTGGTTATGCTGACTGGGAAATTATGCAGATTGTAGTTCAACATAAATGCATGACACAAGCTGGGGCAATCCCCTATTAGTATGTTTGAGATCAGAGATCAGAGGCCTCACTCACACTGAACGGAGCATGTCTCTGCCTTAGTTATTTTCTTTTCACTCTATCCTTTCAAATAACCCTCTTGGTCCATATCTAGCCAAAGTTGTTTAAAATAAAACTTATGCAACTGAGACACCTAAGCATTTTCAGCTATCAGATTTGGGGAATAAACTGCTTTACTAAAGATACCTCTTGTCAATTAGAGGGGTTGCTATTGGGCAAGAGAGACAAATAATCAATGTAGGGCAGCTTTAAATGTTTGTAACATCCAAATCGATGCAGAATCATTGTGGCACTCTAAATTGGCACACAAATCAAATAAGTGGAGGGTGGTGAACATTTTATTTCTTATAATGCTCATGGTAGTGTTACTTTAGGGTGGAAGTGGGCAACATGCGGTCCCAAAGCCCTTTTTGTTGTCCTCAAAGCCTCCTCTGACCATGATATCGCATTCTGACAGTATGGTTTCCTGCCATTTCAGGGTTAGGAACATACAAAGATCATGAAGTAAGGTTGAAAATAGATTTAATATGATTTAAAATAAAGAACTTCACATAACATACAATTCATGGAAAATGTGGACATCATCTTGTTTGGATCATCATGCCATATTTCCCCCATCAAATGATGAAGTGTAGCTCCATTCACCAAGAAATTGCTCACTCCTACTTCTGGACATTTGGTGGTCTATGCAATGAACATTGAATAGGAGGAGAAGTCAGCTCTTCATATAGCAAAGAAGGAGTCAAAATAAAGAGAAGCAGGTTAGCTAAGAATTGACAATTCTGTTAGGAAAAGGAGGCTAGGGTCTGTATACACAAATTATTGTAACATCATCATCATCATCATCATCATCATCATCATCATCATCATCATCATCATCACTATTATTGAAGTTCTCAGGCCAGTTTGTAACAAACAAATACAGGTGGGAAATCTGAAGAACCTTGCAGCTCTGGAGATTTCTGTGAGTAAGAATTCCTGTGGAAGCCTGAAATCTGGCAGTTTGCCAAATTTTTCCTACTGGAGACCTTTGATTTTAGTTTGCTTGCTGGATGGCCTGACTGGGAGCAGAGGTTTTCTTGTTATAGATTGGTACCAAACTGAATGCAGATGAAGGCTACATTGAGATATATGTCCTCATTTATATCTTGATGTCCTTGGCTGTTGTTGTTGTTGTTGTTATTATTATTATTATTTTCATTTACATTGCTGCTGCTGCTGCTGCTGCTGCTGCTGCTGCTGCTGCTGCTGCTGCTGTTATAGATAACTGCGTCCTTGTACTGAGAAATGTCAATGGCTATTTTGTGCCAAAGACAAATCTGATGTATGAGAAGGCTGGCTTTCAGCAAAGGAAACAAGCACCAGTGGAATCTGCTGGGCCTGCCTAAAGTGCTGACATAAGAAAGCAGATGACTGTGAGGCTGCAGAAATGGAACTATCAGAGACAGGCTGTGAGCATTTGGGCCAAAACTGTATCCATACAGCTACAGATGGAAACGTTCAACACAAGACGTGGGACTAGGTGGCTGATAAGAAACTCCAAACTGATCAAGGGCCAGAGCCAGGGCTAAGGAACTGTCATGGGCTACAAGAGTTTGCTAGAAGCCCTCAGTTACCCACACAAAGCTCTAGAGAGAGAACCGACAGCAAACCAAAGCAGATGGGCTGTGCCCACAATCCGGGCCATCTGTCCCAACAGAGCTGAAGCTCTGAATGTACTTGCTGCAGAAAATTACATGCCCAAAAGTCCTGCCTGGACCGAGGAATGCAGAAATGTAAGAAACTGGCTGACTTTTCAGATTCTTGTTATACTCGAGAAGTGAGAGAAATTGCCAGTACCATAAGGCCAGTGAGCATTTCTTTTAGGGACCACATGTAAGTCCTGATAATTCTTTAAAACCATGGAAAGTGTCTTTGCAAATCAGTGATTGCACACTGTGCTACCGTTGTCCTCCTGATGTCAGAATCTGTCTACAGAAGCTCCCAGAGCCCACTTCATTTCTAACAAACTGGGGCATCCGTTGAAGACCTTGGTAACAAGAATGACATTGCCGAGGGCATTTTATAGTCAATATCCTGTCCAGAGGTAGAGTTGTGAAGCAACTGTCATAATGGACCTAGTGTGTCAAGCAGAAGAATTTTCCCCAGAGCCTCGCAAAGAAATAGGAGCCTTAAAGATGCCTCCAGTGAAGATAATACTTAAGAAGGCATTATTCCCAATGTAGTCCATAACTCCAGAACAGTACCAGTCTCACTATTCTTCAGAGTAAAAGAAGAATGGAGAATGGTTCCATGGGGGGTAATTAAAACAATCCTAAACCAGCAGCCTGATTGTAAAAAATATTCTGTGATATTTTGGCAGAATGGTGGTTAGATGAGTGCAAAAGATGATATAGCGGGGAAACAATCTGTTAAGGTTAATTTGTGTAGGAAGATGCAACCCCATTTCTTCAGACAGAAGAATCTTCATATGCAAATAGAGGTGATTAGAAGTCTGTTATGCACCTCAGAACTAAGAAATTCTAAGGTGATGAAGAATTCAGAACAGAAGCAAGAATTAGGTGGAGAATGGGAATTATACTAAGAAAAATAGGCTAAGAATTCCTATATAAGTAAGTAACTTATTAATAATATTAATTATTAATAATTAAGTTACTTATGAAGTTATTATACAAATAAGTTACTGTTGATCAGGTGAAAATCTCAGGATAGTTTATAAAAAACAGAGGCATCTGTTGGGAGGTCACAGGGAGCAAATGACAAAAGCAAAATCCACCCCCTTTTGTTCAGGCATTATGATGTCACATGCACATATGAAAGGGGCGGAGTCTGGATCACAACAGCGCACCTTGTGGATACCTTTGCAAAGAGTAGTTCTTGGGTGGCTGCTATGAGCCATTGCTGAGAACCCATTAGAGGTACTTGGCCTACTGTATGAGTTCCACTGAAAGGATTAGTTACAAGAATAATTACCAAATGTATATTCTGAAGCAAAGCTTAAACAGGACATTTGGCTTTGTTGCACTGTTTCTGCTACTACTATATCCTTTGCAGTGAGCAGCACTGTGGTGCTGCAGAGAGGACAGAAAATTGAAGATTGCCACATCTCCTACTAGTTGTTTTTTTTTGGGGGGGGGGAGTATCCCATGATGATCAGATACCTTCTTTGTGAAAAACAGCATTTCCACAGTTCTAATTACAACCAGGTAGGAGATCACTGCCAAAAGAAGAAAAAGCAGGGGCAGTGGGGAAACAATATTCCAGGGCTGTATAAGTTTCATGTAACATTATTTGCAATGTGCAGGTATGGAGTTGGAGTCTGATCTGGTACAATTCAGTGAACTTATTTCATTTTTTTAAATGAAAGTTGCTAGACATTAGGACTAGCAACTTATATTTGTGGACATCTCAGAAACCAAAGCCAGATCAGACGGAATATTTATTGCTTAAGGATAGTTATGTCAATAGTTCTATGATGGATGGATGGATGGATGGATGGATGGATGGATGGATGGATGGGAGGGAGGGAGGAAGGCAAGTGGGAGGGGAGGATTTGCATGGGCCAAATTGATCAATAGATCCCATGCTTGTCTGGGCCCTTGGGGCAGAACGCTCTGCTTAATGCAGGTAGGATACCAAGAGAGCCTCACAAGAATTTGATTAGAGATGCTCACAGAGACAAGCACCCTGCTCAAACCCTACAATTAAAAGTGAAGAAAGAAGAACAGACTACTTTTTAAACCCTTAACACTTTAACCTTCCTTTCTCCTAAGGCCAAATCTGTTGCTTTGGATTTAAGGGAGGTAGGTTGATGGCAGATGCTTCAATCTCTGTTGAGTATGTTTTCTAAACAGGGATTAAAGATTGGATTTCAACCCTCCCAGAATACTGGAAAAAGACATTGTTATTTCATGGATTACTCTCTTTGGAAATAATATCCTTCTCAACAGGAACTGTTCAAAGAAATTATGTTTGGAGCATTTATTTCATGATGGGGATACTGCAATCGGCAGACAAAAGTTGCTAAATTCCTGGAGGCGCCAAAAAGATTGGCAGTGGAGATTATGAATGATCAAATCAAAATAGTTTTTTTTTTAAAAAAAAAACACTTCTGACTTGCCCAGCTCTATCCTGGGAGTAAATTGAAGTTCTCATCTTCCTGCTAAAGGAATCTGTTTAGAAAATCAAAAGATGCATTCTGTCAAGGCAGACTTTTTCATGCATTTCCAGTAACGTTCTCTTAAATACATCATGGCTTTTGATCGGTTTATTGTAACCTTTCTTTTTTCCCTTCCAGAAGAAACACCATTATCATTTGCAGTTTTACATTCCATTGTAGATATCTAAATTGTGGGAATAATATGTAAACATATGCTGCTTATCTCTGGCTTTCCAGCTCATGTATTCTTTTCCAGTCTGTTCCTTTGAAGTGGCATTTCAGAATATCTTGGTGATACTGAAACTACCCCAGTACTAAACTAATTTCCTTGGGTGTGAACTCCACTAAATGCAACAGGAATTGCATGTATAGGCATGCAAAAGATTGTGCTGCTGAGTTTTGCTTTGCTTTTATTTGCACGCACGCACACACCCTTCAGGTTTCCGACAGGCAAGCTTTTGATTTTTGCCCTTTAATGGCTAGTGGGTTTCAATTAACTCCACAAATTAATCAGTGTCTCCAAATGAAAGGAGGTTTGAGGTTTCCTTTTCAAATCCCCTGAAACCAAATTAATAAATTAGCCTCAACACATCTGGCTATATTATTGCTTGCTGAAATAAAGATTTCCCAAGGTGACAGCTTTAGTTCTCTAGGAAGACTTGAGAACAGCATATGGGACACACGGTTTTCCAGAAAGGCTGGTGATTTCCCAACAGCTGTGCATAAAGTAATGGTTACTCTCATAAGGGAGTATGTATTACATTAAGCAGACCTCACACCAGATGTGGTAGGCAAGCTAGTAACTACATCACATAATGATTCTGCTAGCAGTAATTTTAGTACCTGTTCTGTGTTGGCTGTATGGATAATAAGAGCCACTGATGAAGACTACTTATAGTCTTCTTAGTTACAGATGTTCAGTATATCTTATTGGATAATGTGCTAGTGAGCCAAGTCATGTATTTAATCATTGGCACACAGTTAGGAGAGACAGAGATGCCAAATCCCAAATTTCTGTCCATCCAATTAACTTGTTGGTCACTTGCAGGGCAGAATGAAATCTTTGGTATTTTGGAATATAACATGGGGAAAGAGATGTTGTATCAAAGAAGGTAGAGGAAGAGTAGAGAGCTGGAAATGTCAGAGTAGGTTGCAGAGGAACAGACCATTCCTATGGGTGTCTTCCTACTACACTATCTGAGTCTATATTTTCCATAAAATGTACTTTATGTGTGTACACCTATTACCCAGGAAAATACATGCACTGATATGACTTCAGAAAAACTCCAAACATCAAGTACTTTGTCCAATGTATGCCACAGTAGAATAGAAGAATACTTTATATAGAAGTTAGGATCTTCATTGTTTTTACAAACATTTCTGTTCTACAGTGTAATGTGATTTAAAAAGAAGCAGTCAAAATACTCATCTTAGATATGGTCTTCTTTTTCATTTGAAACTTGCTCACTGTATCCCAAAGTTCACATTAACTTTGGTCCACTGTAGCATGGTGTAATGGTAGGACATTGGACTGGGACCTTGGGAATCATGTTCCATGTTTATCCTCAGCCATAGGGGAAAATGGAGGAGAAAAGGTGGGGGGCAGGTGTTTGTTTTAATTTTATTAGTGAAGCATAATAAACAAAAAGGGACACATCAGTGATAGTACAGTAAGAAACTGCATATTTTACAGTGATTAAAATAAAGTGAACATAAGGAGAGAGTGAAAAAAGGAACTAAGAAAAAAATAAGATCCATTTGATATTAGCACAAAATTAATTCAATCTTTATACTTATTAAATAATTTAAAAACTATACAGTACTATATAGAAACATGTTGCTCCATTTTCTCATTTTTAGAACACAAAGACATTTTGGAAATTAAAAATATATCTCTTGAATCCATCCCTTCATATCAGGAGTATACATTGATTTTCATCTATGTAAAATATTCCATATTTTAGAAGTATAGCATATTTTTCTCCCAGGACTATGCTGTAACTTGAAACCAGAAGGGAGCCATGGCTGGGCATGACCAAATCATGTGAGTCAAAGAGCCTTCAAATTTCTTACAAAGTCAGGACAAAAAGTCTGATAGCCATCCTTCTTAAAGCATTCTATGAGAAGTCCAACAAATACATAACAATACTTTTAGATCAATTAACTTCAGGAAGCACTTGAGTACATCAGCTTGAGCTCCTAGAGGAAAACCGAGATATAAATCTAGACCAATAAATGACCCAATCCTTGACAATAGCAGCTTGTGTGGAAGCTGGAAGTTGCTCAGCACATTATTCTCCAAGAAGCAGCAAGCAAATGATTAACATCTTCATTAAAAGGTTTAACATGCCTTCTGCCTATCTAGCTCCCTATGGAGATTCCATCACCTTTTTGACTAGTAGGGCAAATGGTGAGAAATACATAGGTGGCAGGTTCTGGGCACCCTTCCCCCCCCCCCCCCCCGTATCTGCCTCTTGCCAGACCTACAGTTAGTAAAATGAGTCTCTGTGTTTAGGACTCTCTCTCTCTCCGTTCCTCCCTCCCTCCCTCTCTCTCTCTCTCCAAGATAAATCTTAGATAAAGGTGAGGTTTTTCTAGCCTATATATTTCTTAATGAATCTATTTTTTACCTCCAAGATAATGAATAGAGGTAAGCAATCATTGATAGCTGGGCTAAATTTATAGTCTATATCCAAAGTAACTGTATCAAGAGCATTTTTTAATTTTCTAAATGGGGCCTGCTGCTACTTAATTACTTGGTATTCTTTTAGCAGTCTGCCCATGTTCAGGAGCACATCCCCTAATAAGGTCTCCTGCTGAATTCACATTTTCAACGCTACCTACTTGCATAATTTACCCAGTTTGTCTTATTTATTCAGTATATTTCTTCCACACTTTTCAGAGGTAGCCTACAGGATGCTACGTGAATAATAACAGGATTGGAAGGAAACACATATAAATTATAAAAATAACCTGAATAGGGGATGAGGGACTCAGACATATTAAGTATGATTCAGCAAGATTACTGTATGCACAAAGATGGAAAGATTTGGCACTACCCACAATGGAGGAATGGTTGATGAAGATGATGGAACTTGCTGAGATGGCTAAATTGACTTTTTTGATCAGAGAAAAGACAATATGTTTATTGCTGACTGGAAACTTCTTATAGACATTTTGCATGAAACAGAAAAAAATGAACTTATGATTTATGGTTTTGATGATTAGACAGGATAGATTATGGAAAGACGAGAGTTATGTTGTAACCGTAGAGTAAGAGGTAAATTTATAATTGTACTTATAACTGCTGTAAAGAAGATCGGAAGCTACTTCTTTATATCTTTTTTCTTTCTTTTCTATTTTTGTTTTACTTCCCCCCCCCTTCTTGCACTTTTAGCTGTCTCTTTGATTTCTTTCTTTTTCTTACTTTATATTAATTTTTATTTTCCTTTTTAAAAATATTTAATAAAAATTATGTATTAAAAAAACCACACACATTAAGCATGTTTGAAAGTTTTCTTAGAAGTCTGTATAAGGCGCATTAGCAGAAAAGGAGTTCTACAACTGTGGGGCTTTCATTAAGGAATCCATGCAAACTTGAACCCATTTCCTCAACTCGGGGCATAATCCTGATGATGAACCTCCATGCATGGAGCAGGATTATACATTTAAATCTTTTAGGATTAAGATTTAAAATCAAGAAACCTAGATGATGTATTGGAATCATATTATTCTTCAATTCAACAGTTCCTGTTACTATTGACTCTGTTAATAACTTTTGCTATTTGTTTTTAAATGTTTTTTTAGCTGCTAAAGAGCCAGTTTGGTGTAGTGGTGAAGGCCCCAGGCTAGAAACCAGGAGACAGTAAGTTCTACTCCTGCCTCAGGCACGAAGCCAGCCAGGTGACCTTGAGCTAGTCACTTTCTCTCACCCTAGGAAGCAGGCAATGGCAAACCACTTCTGAAATCTTGCCAAGAAAACTGCATGGACTAGTCCAGGCAGTTGCCAGGAGTCAAAAACTTCTTGAAGGTACCAAAAAAAAAAAAAAATTGTATTTATACTTCAGGGAGGATGTAAATCTTTTAATGACTTTAAATTAATAGCAGAGGGCGATGAGTATGGCATAGGTAAGAGAGAGAAAAAGAATAGTACTGAGTATCTCATGAAATCAGAAAAGGAATAAGGTATTCTGGGCATCTAATTGACTGGGCATGACTATACCTGTTGAATTCCCCTGTGACCATCTCAACCCTGTTTTCCTTCTCAAAGTGTTCTGTAGAACTAAGATAATTATTAGAAATGCCTGTAATTTGTTGCCTGTTAAGTAATAGACTCTTTATATCTTTTTTGGAGCCTAGGCCTCCTGAATCAGTAGAAAATTAATTCCAAGGTGCAGCAGTTTCCTCCGTGTCAGTCTGCACGCTATTTTTGGCAGTATAATTTGGCAAACAGTGGGATTTTTCCCCCCTCAGCTAGACAATGCACTTGGACAAAAATGTGCTTAGTCACTTCCTTCCAGAAGTCAACTCAACCATGCAGAGTTTTCAGAGCAGAAGCTATGAGGGCTGGGATAAGACCCAAAAAATGTGTGAGACAGAATTGTTCAAATTCTTTCCTGCCTGCGCTTGCTGGACTTCAGAGCAGCAAGTCCTGATAATCAGAGTAACAGATTCTTTTTAAAAAATGACTTGGTTGATTTTTTTTTTTAAATCATGATTAACTTTTTATATGTATAAGGTTTCTCTGATCCATAAAGGGAATAAGACAATGCAAAGAGATGCAGAAAAGAAGAATAACACAAAGCTGATTTTTCTGTTTGTTAGAAACAGATTTTTCTTCTCTGTGTTAGGAGAAGATGGCTTTTTAGGAAAGGCTTATAGCATACAGAGTGAACTCACAGTCCATGGGTAGTTAGTCTCTTTTCTATGAATTTGGAGTTGCCAAGATCATACTGCCAAAGTCAATTGGAAAGTAGGAAAAATACATATTTTAAGTTTTGGTTAGGATGACATCATTTAATTAAAACTGTTATGTCTGGGTAAATATTTTCAAGTTAAAGATGTCAACATTATTTTGAATTATATTCCAGAGTAGTGGAATCTGACTGTTTTTGAGGAATATCAGTTATACTGGGTGTAGGAAACAGCCAACATATTAAGAAATAGAGAAAGTGCTATTACCCCTGGTAGCAAAGATTGGATTTAAGAAATGTGTAATTTATCCATTTTTGAAAAGGCAATTTTTTCTACTGATCAAAAAATGACACCATAAAGTTTTCTTTGGCACTGTTTTCATAATATTTTACAAGAATAGACAGTTTTAATGCACAATTTGATACATTTGATACATGATAAAAGGAATATATGATAGTTTAGGTGATTTATAGTAATTTAGTATGTTAATTTTTTAGGTTTTTTTCTCTGTAATTTTCTATCTTTTCCCTCTTTTGTTTGTTTTGGAATTACAATTTCATAATTAATTTGTTGGATATTACTAGTTTTCTTTTATTTGTTTCTGTATACTGTTTTTTCTATCTTTCTCTTTTAAAACTTGCAATAAAAATTATATATAAAATTTAAATACAACCTTTCAAGAGGAAGAGAATCAGGTGCAAACTTAGCTTTCTTCCTCTCTGGTGACATCATCCACAAACTTTCCTCCCCCCAGCATTAGATGGCCCATTAACTGTTTCTGGAGGACATATGTACATGCCATAGCCTCTGTCTCAGTGTCCACCCACAGCTGAGCCTTCCAGACAACAGGTAAAGGTGCTCCACTCTAGAAGTGGTGTTTTCCCTACTGTTCTGCCTCAAGACTCTCTACATGGAGGGCATGTTGAAACCCACTAGGGAGTTGGGTTGAAATGATGTGCTCTGTGCCAAGAATCCTGTACCCTCAGTTGGTTCTGGCAGGTTCTTGTGGGGTCACCCCCTCCCATCCAGTCCCTGTCCTGCTCACCCACCCCACGGTCCTCTTTGGCTGCTATTTAAACTGATTCACAGGTGCTTGGCACTCTTTCAAGTTGTGCCATAGATACATCCATTGGCTACTTGAATGAAAGTCACTATTAGGGTTTCTTAATAGGTTTTTCTTTTTTTAATGGTGCCTGCTACAGACACTAAAAATTAAGTGTCACATTTGAACCATTTCCTTTGTGTTGGCAGGTTGGTGGGTCACGTAATTTACCCATTGCTTTGATGGCCCATCGCTAAGCTGAGCACCTGATAGAAAGACACTGCATACTACAGGAAAAGAAAATGGTGTTGGATGGAATATCCCTACTACCTATTGAAGGACTAATGGCTCCTCACTGTTAAAAAAAAAGGTAATGATTTTAAAATGCCCCCCCCCAAGTTTGCATGTATTATAATGAGAATAGAATGATCATAATGACAGATAGAAGCTGAAAAAGCTCTTTGCTCTGACCACATAATGGCTTCATGAATACTGACCTACTGCTAAAGCTCAATTTTTCTCTAAAAAAAACCTCCTTTTTTCTCTTACTGTGCAGTTGAGTGATCATATGTCCTATAGTAGAGACAATATTCCTCAACAGTATAGAGCAATCCACCTAGATATATGGACCTACTCCCAGAATTTCCTAACTAGTGTTGAGAATCTTGACAGCTGTTCACACATCTGGAGGGCACCCAGTTGTGGTAGGCTGATGGAGAGGACCCGGAGTCCTCAGACAATAATCCTTTGTTTGAAGGGGTCTTTGTCCGATTCAAGTCTTTTTTAAAGATGAGCTAAAAGAAAACAGGAACCTTCTAGTTACTATTAATATATTGTATCTGGAAAGTAGAGGGAACAGATAAAGAATCTGGTTGCAACTTTTCCAGTAGGCTAAGTTGCACTGTATTTCTATCCATCTCAAAGATGATATCTAGATATACATTTGCATATCCCAATGTTATGCAAATTTACGCCTACCTTTTCCCATACCTTTTCTCTTAATTCATGATGCATAATTAGCCAGCCTACTATCCCAGATGGATAGGATCTAAGTATTATATAGCTTATGTAAAGATGATGTGATAGGTTCATGATTCTCCCTGTATTTGCGTCAAATGAGGATCTTTCTTTAGTGTGGATCTGTTTTGTGCTCTGCACTGTTACATGAAGAGAATATTGTCTCTAGGAACTTTATTCTAGAAATTCAGTTGAAATTATTCATTAAGGAATAGCCCTTAAGAAGCATTCCAAGAAGACCCAATCATGGGGTTTGCTCACATTCATCAAACCTAGGAGTAAGCCTTCAAAGGGAAAGGGTTTCTTGTTTAACCTTGTAAAGGAGAAACCTGATCTCATAACAAGGATGGTAGCTAACCTCTGCCAGCCCCTGGGAGATACCCTTGGGGGGACTTCAGGGTTTGGGGATCCTGGCTAGAGGGGTTGGGTGGGGATGAACCATGAAGGGCTTCACACCCCACCCCAGTGACATACTGCATAAAACCTTTCTTAAGGTTTGAATTAACTTGTTTAAAAAACCATCATATTATTTTCTTTCCCTTCCTCTCTTATGGCCAGTCTACAATATTTATATGCCTGGTTCAAGCGGCTTGTTTTAAAATTTCTCATCAACTTGAATCCAAGTTAGCAGAAAGGCACCTCCTCCAGTCTGTCCTTACCTGGCTCCTCAAGTCATACATGGAGGTCCTTCTTCAGCTAATCCCGCTAATTAAGAGGCAGGTGGCTATGAGAGATGCTCCTTTCGTGGTGATGCAGCATCTAAGAAATCCCCTTGCCCAAAGCTGTCTTCTTGACACCTTGACTGAGGCCTTTGGAGTCCCAGATAAAGATATTTTTATTCTTCAAAGCTTGCTTTTCATTTTATGTGCTGCAGCATGTTTGGCCTTTACTGCTTTTTCAGAAAAGAATGCTTTCATGCACAGAAATAGAGGACACAGAAAAGGAAAAACAAATAGAAACAGATAAAAGGAAAAGGAAAACAGAAAAAAAGGAGAAAACACTATAATGCATAAAGGAAACAGCTCTGTTTTTAAACATAGCACAAATCCTCATTGCAGTTTTAAAAACATAGTATAAACCCCTCATTTAAGCATTCGCTAATGGTCCTTGTTTTATTATGTGCTGTCTTTATTGTTACTGTTTTGAATTTGATGCTTTAACCTAGCACAGAGGATTTAAATAACAATAGTAACAGTAATAGTAGTAGGAACAGCACAAATATGATCATGTATGTGCAGTTGGCATGCAAATACTAGCTGTTTCATGAATTACCTTGAAGACAGGAAATCAATACTTTAAATACCACCCATATGGTGTGAACAAACCAGAGGGTGAGTCATTCTGGAATTGCGTCATATTGGCCAGGACAATCAGCTCTTCCAGAGAAAAGCGAAGTCCCAGTAGTGGGAAATAATGACCACTAACCACATATTATCATAAATGGGGCTTGCAATTTCAAGCGATGTCAACATATCGCTATGCAGGAGACATTCTGTCTGTGGATGGGGACATGCTCTTTCAAGGCAAAGAATGCTGGTTCAGAAACAGCAGTGTTTGGAGGGTGGTCTCTGCTCCCACGGGAAGGGATTCTTGGCCCCTCCCACACACCTACCTGATCCTGGGATCCCATCACTGCAATGGTCTGGAACAACGTTTGTCAACCCTGACAACTTTAAGATGTGTGGACTTCAACTCTCAGAATTCCCCAGCCACACATCTTAAAATGGCCAAGGTTGAGAAACACTGGTCTAGACTCAGAACCATATAAACATGACTGTTTTCAGAGGATCTTGATGTTTAATATGACTGCAAACAGTGAAAACTGCCCAAATTGGAATGTGAATTAAACAAGCTTGAGTAGGGTTGTGAAACAGAAATGTTGGTCATTTCAAAGATAGTTTATAGCTAATTGGCTTATTGTCACTGTTAAATGATAACAACAAATGTCTAACTCTGTTTATGACATTAGCTCTCCAGTATCTGATGGAAGGGAACACTGACCCATTACTGTGTTTCTTTGAGCTGGAAAAACTGGGCAATCTTTTGCTAGCTGGAGCCTCAGTGTTTGGAGGGATGGCTTAGTGCTGCAAAGGGAATATACTCCATTCAATATGTGGTTAGGACTGAGAATTTTGGGACAGTTTGGGGGTTGTTTTCTTATTGAACTATGATGTGCCTATTTTAGGGTTTTTCCGTGTCAAAATAGCATACAACTGTGTTGTCAGTTTTCAGCAATCACACCAAAAGGGGACTTGGGGGCTCCTAGCAGTGCTGGGGGCACAAATTACTCACTCCTAGGCTAGAGAATAAAAAATGTGATATCTTTTCGAGGAATTTAACATGTGTTCATTCCACATATACTATTTTTGGCAGAACTCTATTTTAGAAAATGTGCACTGTGTCCATGCAATGTGACTTTAGCAACAACAGCAGCCACAATTATCCTTTTCTTTGTCCCTACACAGTCAATTTCCTAAGTAACCATTTTTGCAAGATATATTTATTATACAATAAATGCACAGCTGCAGGAATGACATCATCATATCTCTGACTCACAAACAGAGTTGTAAAGCCAAGCTGTAGCTACACTAAAAATACAAACACTGAAACAAATCAGGAAGCCCATGAGATATGACTGGACAGACATATATCTTCCAAGACTTCATTTGTTAAAACTCTGGCAAATTGAGAACTACTGCTTTGAGCTTTTTAATTTTATTTTTAGTTGTCCCATTCCTGGAAAACAGATGAAGTAGCAGGGAGCACCATTCCTGCCAACAAGTTAGAATTTTAAAAAAAAATCAATGTATTGTATGTAGAAAATGTTATTTATTGAATTATTTATGCATCTTTTCTATCAGCATATATTTCTGCTGCTAAAACTCTAAATGAGTAGATCCAGAAGAACAAGAGATTAGTTTCTGAGGCTGGAATAGTTTGGGCCCAGGGGACAGTCTTCAGCTAGGTTCAAACCAAGAAATATCTCCAAATAATGAGCAGGAAACTCACTGCTGATCACTTTCCTGAAACTGTAATTCACTGCAAATGGCAAACTGTGCTACAATAAAAGTTTTTTTTTTTTTTAATGCTGATAATGTAGTTCAATGTTCACTGCTCTGTGTAGCCCTGATTTGTAGACTGAATCTATAGCTTGCCAGCCTTAGGAAAGAAACGTAGGTGCCTACCTAAATACGTATCCATCATGCTATACCCTTTTGGAGTAAGCAACGTTATTCAGAGAGCAGAAAAGGAGCATGAAGCCATAAGCCAAAGAAAGTAAAGACATGAGATAAGAAAAAGAAAAGGAAACAAAGCTGAAACTAGTTTACACCAACGCCATCCAGTACACCTCTTCACACCCTTCTGCCCTTGCAACAAAGATACCAGTCTTCATTGTACCCCTACAGCTTTCCCTACCAAGAGTAAGGATAATAGCAGTCAATTGTGGCACATCTGGGCCAGTCAGCTGCAAGCCCAGGCAAGGCCAGCTTCGCCCCAAGAATGTGCACACTCTTCTAGGCAAGCCAGAAACTCTGTTCTACAGACTCCCTTGTCTGCCCATACGCTCTTGTCAAGGCTTTCCTGTTCCCCATCCTTGGCCCCTGGCTGATGGAGGCCCTTGAAAGAGCTACTTTTCTTCTGTACCTCTCCTGCGGCCACTTGGATGGGAGGAGAAGTGGGGGAAGTGGGCGCTAGCTGCCCCCCCTGCAGTAAAGTTGTCCCCCCTCACTTGTCTGATAGACCAAGGAACTGACTGTAGTTTCACAGTGCTTTTGTTTGGATTTCTGTTTAAAGGTAGTCTGTCAAGAAGATAATTGAAAATAAAAATGATTTGGTATCTGAGGAGCCTTTCTCTGGAACAAGAAGCAGTTCTGAATTATGAGAATGCCTAGACAATGATTCTGAACTAGTAGCAGTGTCCACCCAGTGTGTGCATGTGTGTGTGTGAGAAAACAGGCAATAGCAGCTTTATAATCCAAGCCCCACCCCTTTTGCATGCATGTCAACCTCACATGCCTGTACAAAGATGCAAGGTTTGATTGTGATGGGACCACCATCTTGTCTGCTTTGACTCCTTTTGGGTATGCCACTGAGTGACCCAGATCCCAATGGCACCATGCCTTCTGGTGTGGCCAGCACCTCTATAAGAAGTCCATTCTTGGCCATGCCTCCATCCCTTCCTCTCTCCACTTTACTCCTCTCTGATATTCTTAACTAGTTGTGGAACTGGCACTAGTGACATTAGTGGTGTCCCCAGACATGCAGGCAGACTGGAGGCTGGGGTATGGCACATGGAGATCAGCTTAATTGAGAAAGCAGTGACGGGGGCACCCGCCATTCCTGTTCCTCAACAGCCAGCCGGGATCAACAGCCAGAAATCTAGGATTGCACCTGGAAGACTTTTTCAGGCAGAATGCATCCCCACAGCAGAGTCTCCTTTGGCCAAATCAGTTCTGAACTATGGAAGACTCCACTGGTTTATATCTTCTGTATAAAAGCTGCGGCTAACTCTAGGGGCCCAGAGCAGAGCCACTGTTTAATGTAGAGCAGGGTTTCTCAGCCTTGGCAACTTTAAGACGTGTGGATTTCAACTCCCAGAATTCCCCAGCCAGTGCTGGCTAGGGAGTTCTGGGAGTTGAAGTCCACACATCTTAAAGTTGCCAAGGCTGAGAAACACTGATATAGAGGAAACAGAACTGTATTTATGGAATGAAATGGGTCTTACTTCAGTGAATCTTTGATTGATCAGAAATATACAATGCTGGACTAGGACTGAAGTCACCAAGTTCATACTTCATACTTAGCCATGGAAACTTAGATTCTGAATGAGTCACAATCTTTTGGACTAATCTACCTCAACAGAATTGTTTATTTGCCTATTTATTTGTTAGCTTTATATCCTCTTTGAGCTCTCTTTCATTCAGGAGCCCAAATGATATATAGTATGTACCACTCTCTTCTCCCATTTTTTCCGTAACAACTTTCTGGGTAGGTTGGGCTGAGAGTGATTGGGCCAGTGATTTTCCATGGCTCCAGGTGGCTTTATTATTGCTGCAAAAATTAGGGAAGGACTCCCAAGGATGTCCACAGGGCATGGTAAGAAAAAGTCAAGATGATGGCCACAGTCAAAGCTCTGCCTGCTTTTTATGGCTGTCACAAGTGTGAGACACATAAAAACAGGCTGAGCCTCAGTTGCACCATCATGGCCACCATCTTGACTTTTTTGACCATACTCTGCAAACTTCTCTGAAAAGTATTTTTTACTTACAGTATTATCCATATATTTATCTTTAAAATATTAAAATACAAAGAAAGTAGAAAAAGCAAACATTGAAATACAGAGAAAGATGATACAAAAAAAGACTGCTCCTTTGGAATTGGAAAAAAGGAAAAAAAGGAAAAAGCAAATTATTTTTTAGCAATACATCCTTCTCTTCCCATCTATTATCCTCAACCACTAGCCACAAGGTAGATATTTGAACTTTGCATCAAACATGGGTAATTGTTGTTAGTTTCTATCTGAGTCCTGACAACCATATTCCAGATGTCTGAATCTGCCTTGCTTTTTGATATATTATTTATAAAGGAGCCATTCCTACTTGAAACTTCTGTTGTGGATCTCTACTCTCAATTTTGCCATTGCAGCATATTCTCCAATTTTATTCTCCCAGTTTGATATCACAAACAAAGTATCCCTTTCCCAATGTTGTGCTAGGTGTATTCTTGTGGTGGTCAACATATATCTTAGTAAATTGTAAAATTTTTCATTTACCCTTTCTGAAATTATGTCTGTAGTTTCCATTCAAATTTTATTTTTAGACATTTTTGGATGTTTCCAATACTTTTTGATTTTCTGCATGACTACCACATGTGGTAAAATGTTCCTTCTTTGTTATGACATGTCCAAGAATTGTTGTGATCTGCTTTATCGGTTTTAGCAGTTGCAGACAGAGTTATACACCACCTGTAGAACATTTTGTATCAATTAAATTGTAGCTTGGAGTAAGTGTTATTGATTTTTTCCCATAGCCCTTCCCATTGGTCCACTATAATTACTTCTCTCAAATTATTCATCCGTTTTATCAGATTTCAGATTTCAGCAACAATTTATAAAGATGTCCTTCATTGTATATAGGCATTTCAAACTCTGTCATCTTTCTCAAAGTCCCTCCTTTTTTGAAATTGCTTTTTATTTTTCTTGGCTGATGAGTGGGTTTCAGCCATTCTCTGAAACTGAGGACTGTTTCAATAGACGGATGTGGGCGGAAGACAGGATTGAGAGAACTTGATTGGAATCAGAATGCCAGAGATTTCAGGCAAATCTCAGCCTTCCATTACTCATTTCAGAAATGCAAATGGTGATATCTTGTGTACTTTGGGTAGGCCTTATTATTCAGAGCAGGCAGCTGCTCGTGTGTCATCCAAACTCTGGCCTTCACTCACTAAATTGAGAGAGGAACTTCCTTAAGAACAAACAAAAAATCCCACCAACTTTCCATGGATGTCAGGAGAGGAAAAAATATGCAAAATATAACAACATGCTATTCAAAATCTTCTGCAATCTAAGAGGCAAATTTATGAAATAGATGCAGCTTGCAAATTCACTGGGTGATGAATGTGAAGCTGAAATCCACACCTGGCCTTCCTCTTGAGCACCTGCCTGTCCTCTGGGTGACCTTCCAGATGTGCAAGATGCCCTGATGCTTTTCTTCTTTTGTTTGCAGAACACAGTTTAGGCCACCAAAAGAGCAGAGTGGGGCATATTCAGTACAGCCACTACAGTACATTGATGTCACTTAACTGTTGAAGGTAAATGTCGCTAACTACTGGGAATGCATAGTTCCATATCCCAGAATAAAGCCGTCATTGTGGAATGTTTTGGAAGCTAGTTGGTAAACAGGAATACTGTCATATCTGAGTCATAAATGGAAATAGTGAGGCATCTCATGAGATGATGTCAGTTAGGTGGATGAGACTTTTCTAGGCTAGAGAGCGGTAACAGCATTGAATTTGAGAAGGCGTGGCCTGTTATTTCCCCAAAAATATGCTTGATTCCCCAAAAAGAGGACAGCTATGTTGGCAAGAATGATTAAAAACATCAATAGTGCCCATCTTCTGAGTGCTGTGGAGTTCTTTATCCAGCTAGGAGAAGGAATATTGGAAGCCTAGTGATTGTGAGGCCGCAGAGTTTGCCTTTCAGCACTGTTTTTAGATAACCAGTAGGTCTGCACGTGGTGCTGTGCTTTGTTTATCCATAGTTTGTTTCAAATAAGCCACAATTTGCTGGGTTTACCAAACCTACTAATGCCAAACCATGATTTATAAACAACCTAGTTGAGTTCAATACACTAAGCCAATAGCCAACATTCAATAAAGCATGGGATGGCTTGATGCAATATGTGAATCTATATGGAATATAGAGAAGGGATTGTAGGCATTAGAATTAGCTGAAATGTGAGCGACACATAAAAAAAGCTTTGACCACACTGTTTGTCTGCCATCTTGACTTTTTTGACCATACACTACAGACAACCATGCTAACTTTTCTACCACCCCCGTATCCTTTTTTTTCCTTTTTCAACAGGCAGGTGGGCACATTTCCAAAGAACTGTGGTTACAGCCCTCCCACCATGTTTATTTTCTAAAAATACCAGTGGGAGTCAGAGATGCTCTTGGAAGTAAAAGTGATGTCAGAGGCTGATGCTTGGCTTTGTAGCACTTTAGCTTCCTAACTTTTATTCCTTCCATCCATCATTTTAATGAAAAATAACCTTTAAAAACAAGAAGCAGGGAGTCTGTTGGATGCCAAAGGAGGCACATTAGTGTTCATGGGCATCACATTGCCAATCTCTGACTTTGATTTTTTTTTTTTATTTAAAAATCTTGTGTAGCCACCCATCTTATGTTCCATAACCTTGGGCAGCTCATAGAACAACGGTAAAAACATAAAAACTATAAAAACCACAACAAAATATTTTTTCTTTATTTTTATTGTCAGTTGTTAAGAAAAACATGCCCAATTTTCTGCACATGATAAAAATCTTGTTTCAAACACACAGCAATATGTATTGTTATTACAAAAGGCACCCAGGAGTTGGGTAGTAATATTCCAAATACTAAAAATGAAAATATAATGCCAGAGGCCCAATTTAAGTAAGCATTTGGATGAATAGATTATGGTTTTCTTTCTTTTTTTCTTTTTTCAGTGTCTTGTTTAAGTAAGATTTAGAGTTCAATTCTTCGGTCTGTTAGGAAGAATGACATACAGTAGGTATTCCAACCTGAACCATTTTTAATATAATTTTTCTCAAGTTTCTCATATTTTGAAAAGTGTATGTGTAGAAACAGCCAGACAATGGCCTGATTAATATCAGAATGGTCATGTCTGAATGCTAGACATTGTGGGAGGTGAATCATGTTAGTCTACGGTAGCCAAAAATCAGGAGGAGTCTGGTAGCACCTTTTCAGGCTGCAAAGCTTATGCCCTGTTACAAAATCTGTTAGTCTGAAAAGCTGCTGCCAGACTCCGCCTAACATTCAAATGCCAGGTGATTTGAATATATGTTGGAGATCCAGTGAGGTTTGCTAAATGTGTGCTCCATGATCATACATATCAATTAGTGAGATGAACATATGCAGAAGTTTTCTGCCACTTCAGGACATGCATTTTCAAAACCACCTTAGGCAGCAAGGGGAATTAGGATTTTGCAAATATTGTTAGACGGCAGCTTCCATCATCCTTGAGGATTGGCCAGAATAGCTGGGGCTGATATTTGTAACCCAGCATCTGGTGGGAGGCTGGTGCCTCATTCCTGAAGGAGAGAAATGACCAGAATTAGCATCAACTATCAAGTAACAAAATCTGTTTCAAGCATCCTTGACATTGGACAGACATGCTTATTTTCCAAGCATCCACAAAGTATTTTCCAGTTCCATACTGTATTCCATTTTAGTGGCGGTGCCAGAATCAAAGAAGTTAAATGTGAGGGTATAAGGAAGCTATATCCACAAACTGGAGCTTCAGTGGTGCAACAGTTGCTACCATCAGAAAATACAGAATCAGTGGAATCTGCGGGCGTCAAAATGGTCAAGATGGCAGACGGAGCATCGTGATGCAAGCCCTGCCCCTTCTGAACAAACATGCAATGTCAACAGATGTTTCAAAGGAGTGGGGCTTGCATCACAATATTCTGTCTGCCATCTTGACCATTTTGACATTCTCCCCTCTGCAGGCGCTGTTGGGAAAGCTGCTATTTATACTGTACTTCGTTTTCTCTTTGGCCGGAGTGAGATTATTTATTTTTTAAGAGATTTGTACAGCTGCCCTCCTTACGCAGCACATGCAATACAGAGAGTTGGATGGAGTTGATAAGATTCCCTGATAGAGAGAAGTTTAAAGAACAAAAAGCAATGTATGAAGTGGTGGGTAGATGTGGTAGAAAGAAAGATGGTTTGCAAAAATAGGAAGGTATTAGAGAGGTCTGGCAAGCGCTGTTGCTTAAACTTTGTATAGCTGTATTGACTTTTCTTTTTGTTTTCTCATGACTTTAATTTCTTTGCCTTATTCATTTTCTGCACTTTGCATAAGGTTGCTTGTCCGTAAAGGGAATCAAATAACAGATTTGTATGTATGTGTGTAAATATGCATGTAGAAATAAGCTTAAATACAAGAGCAATTCACCTTACCATGCATATATGACCTGCCTCCTAGATTAACGAAAAACAAAAACCGTCTTTTTAAATAAGAATATGCAGATCCAACATACTTGCTTGGCAAATGCCAGATCAACCTAAAATGACAGTCCAACACCCTGAGCCAAAGAAATTAGACTACCTGAGCCTTTCAGTTCAGAAGGCTTGTGTAATATTTAATATAAGCTGCCACAGCGATCTTACCTTGCATGGCTCTGAGTCATGGGAAATCCAGAATACAGGTGGCTGTGTAATTTTAGTTGTGTTTATTTTAGCTTGGCAGTTTAGGGAAGGGCTGAGTTGGACTGAGGCCATCCAGAAATGCTGGTTGAGTTTGCAAGCTGATTTCTATTTACAAGAATGTCTTCAGAATGACATACGAGTTAGGCCCTCCCTGGTTATGAGTGATAAATACAGGGAATGTGAATAAAAGCTTTTGTAAGAACTTGGCATCTGCATGCAAAATAGATAATTGTAGATTTGGTATGAGAAATGGCTAGATAAATTATACGTTCATTTTCACGGTGAGTGCAATAAGGATGTCCGTGTAACTGTAAAATAGCTTACAAATGATCTTGTAAATAAATATCTTCCCTTCTCTCCCTATAAAACCACAAACTGTGCTACTTTAATGGAGGGCTTGGACTTAAAAACTATTAGCAGGAAATTTCTTTTGGATTGTACTATTTATTTGATTAGGTTGTTTTTTTGTTTAGGAGGCAAGGTATTTTTCATGTGGCAATTTGTTACTTAATAATTGATTGACTGACTGACTGATTGATTATATGCCATCAAGTTGGTGTCAACTCTTACTAGCTACAGTATATAGATAGACTTTCAATTACAGCCAACCCATCATCACTGTAACTGAGTCCATCCACCCTGCTGCTGGTTGCCTTCTTCTTTCCTTCCACCTTTCCCAGTATTATAGACTCCTCAAGAGAGTTCAGTCTTTGCATAATGTGTCCAAAGTATAATTTTCATTTCTGCTTGGAATGAAGATTCTGAATTGATTTGTTCTATGATCCCTCTGTTTTCTTGACTGTCCACAGTATTTGCAGGACTTTTCCCCAACACCAAAGTTGAAAATTATCAATCCTCTTTCTATTCTGCTTCTTCAAAGTCCAATTTCTACTTCTATACAGAGTTACAGGGAAAACCATTATCTGCATGATTTTGATCTTTATACAGTTTTTAATCTTAGTCTCATTTTTTTCACTGTGCTTCTTGACTTTCATTAGAGCTCGCAGATTATTTGCAGTTTCAGCTATCAGAGTACTGTAATGTCATCAGCATAACACAAGTTATTGATGTTTCTTCCTCCAATTTTAAAACCAAGCTCATCTTCCAATCCAGCCTCCCTCAATAGATCATCGTCGTCATCATCATCATCATCATCATCATCATCATCATCATCATCATCTTCTATAAACATTCAAAACATAGCTTTATTACCCAGAAACATTTAGGATTAAAACAGTCACTCACTGAAATGATTGGGAATAAAACTATTTTATATTAAAATACTGCCATGTAAATAGATGATACTTCTTGTAGTTTCACCTAAGCACAAAGCATAGGCTTCACATTATTATGGCTGTTCTTTTCCCGAACCATCTCTCCTGTGCAGCCATTCAGCAGACCTAAGCATGGAGGCTGACTAAGAAGTACATTCTGACACTGCCGGCTCCCATCCCAACCCCAGCGCCACCCAGCCGTTCTGGTTGACCTGGAAAGTCTGTGAGGAAAGTAGAAGCACAGTCAACTGAATATAATTACAGTGCTTCCCACAGGAGTATTATAAGTTTTAAGATAAGTAAATATGTCTATCATTTGTCAGTCTCTCCTCTTCCATCGGCTAGGGCTACAAAGGTCTTGAGTTACTGCGGGAAGAATGGGATGGACCTCTAATATTTGAAATAGGCAGTTAGCCCCTTTTCTGTGAAGTCTGCCTAAAGAAGCAGTGATATCTTAAAGTGAAACAAGAGGACACCAGGATTACAGTAGATCTGCACTGGAAAGTGAAATTTTGCACAAATATAATTTTGCCTCTCTTTCCTCATTCTGCTGCTGCAATGTTTTTATTTTTATGGCAACCATTTATTGTGCATATATGCAAAGCAATTACATTTTAACCTGTGACAGGAACCTGGCTGCTTGGCCTAACGCTCCAAGCAGCTGATGCCAGTTCTAAGAGCAAAACATCCTATGTTTCTCAATCTCACCAATGTTAAGATGTGTGGACTTCAACTCCCAGAATTCCCCAGCCAGCATGGTGCTTCAGTGTAAGGAAAATCTGCAGGCTTGTTGAAATCTACTTCTCTCCAAGACTCCTTTGTCAGCACACTGTGGATATGGATCTAAGATCTCCACTGGCTTGATTGTGATGTTACCCAAGGTCTTGCAAATAACCTTAGGACAAGAGCTTTAAAGATAACAATAGCTAGGATAATTAAAATATATCTGAACAAGTTGTGTTTCATGACTGTGCGCTACACAGATCCCACAGAATTTGAGCAGCCAAATAATAATATTTTTTAAAAAAAATAGATGTGTTTCGGAACTGTTGGCATCAATGAACTTCAAAAGTATGGCAACTTTTAGTAGAAACCTGCAGGATCAGGTGGGCTTAAGATGCTTTCGTTTTTTGTAAATTATTCCAGTGCAATCTTCTTCTATCAACTCCCTTCCAAGTAGAGTTGACTACAGTCCTCACAATTCCTTATATGTGTGTCATGCTGACCGGGAGTCATGGGGTCTATAATCCGATTCACCTGAAGGGCACCACATTGGAAAAAACGGCATTTTTGAGGAAAAAGATATTTTAGCCAAGTTAAGAATCTAGTACATTATCCTCGATCTTATGAGACTAAAGTACCATTGCAGAAAATACCCTTCTGACAGATTTCCAAAGGTAGTTTAGCAATCTTGTCATAGCAGCTGCTTTGAAAACTGTGATATAAAACTTCCTGTCCAATAATAGAAAAGACAGATCCAAAAGCAACTTTGATCCTTCCTAATTACTTGATATCAAAACAAAAGGCCATTAGCACCAGCCTAGCACTCATTAAATTGGGCTACACAAGGGCTGGTGCCATTCTGTCTCATCCCAAAGGAAGACTTTGGTTTTACATTTTCTTCGGAATCAGGAGTCAGGAATGAAAGCCAGCAAGCAGGCTCTGACTGGCTCTGATTTCTCTTTCTAGGTCAAACTACACCTTATGCTGTAGCTACATGCAACATTAACTCAACAACTTCTTTTTTCCAAAGCTTCCTTTAGATACTGTAATTTAAAGTAGGTAAGTTAAGAAACAATGATATTTAACTCTTTTCTGCCTGATAGTGTCCCTGGACCATTTGTTTCTGATATGTTGTACAGGGCTGGTCAAGACATTTTGCTTCTTGAAACGAAGGACAAGATAGCACCTTCCTACTTTCTACATTCAAAAAACCACCAGACTAGCATTTAGATCTTCAACATTAGGAGGGCAACAGCATCTGCCACTGCAGGATAGGCAACATGTGATCTTCCACATGTTTTGGAACTCTGAATCCTATCGGCTTTAGCTAGTGGCAAGGGATGATGGGAGCTGCAATCCAGAGCTAGAGGTCCAGATGTTGTCTGCCTCCAGCAGTCATGTTTTGGGGACGCAGGGCTGATTCTGTGTTGTACAATTCTATTGAGTTAGCACCCTTAGCATCTGCCTGATGGATGACCCTGATGGTAGGTAGTTCCAGTTGATACAACATGAATTCAGAAAGGGACCGCTGGGCCTAGAGGATATTATTGTTTGATTCTAGCTTTCTCATTAGCAATTCTACTTCTCCAATCATGTCCAATAATGGGATTTTTTAAATAAAAGGTACCAAAGGATTGGCGAGAAAACAGGAGGAATATATGATTCAGAAGGAATAATTAAATAGAGTGACCATGATTTGACTTGACTTGACCATGACTGCAGTCATGTTCTCTCAAATAGATAAAATTGACAAAGGTTTATGGAAATATTCTTCTTTTCTGTTGCATTTGCTTTGCTTATTTTAAAGGGAACAATGGAAAAAAGGGCCAACAGTTCTGATTTATTGGGGTTTCCCTTTCTATTTCTTTTAGGAATTGAGAAGAGCCTGAACTTATCACACAATTTTGGCATGAAATATTATAAGCAACTTCAAATGGTGATGTGATTTATGACTAAAGTAACTGTCACTTGGTGAAAAATTGCTTTCTGAATAAAATGGAATAAAACTGCAAGAGAAATTCTTACCAGCATAGTAGAAAACAGAATTGGATTCAAACATTCTCATGTTCTACTCTAAGAAAATTAACTTGCATCTATCCCTAGCAACTTGCAACTGAAATAGTATTTCTCTCTTTTTATCTCTGACTCCACTTCCTCTTTTTCTACTGTATCAAATTTTAGTTTGCAAGCTCCTGGAACACAAAGGATTCATCTGTTTGCCCTCTATAAAGCCTTGTGGCCATGAATGATGCCGTACAGTATGATGAATAAATTAGTGGACCTTGAATTCATCATTATTAATTTCCCATTTCTTTTACTACATTTATTCCAACTAAATCTGGATCCCCCCTCCTCTTCTTCCCTCTTCCCCAGGAATTCTCCAAAAACCTTTAGGTAGTATTGAACAGATGCAAAATATAGCCCAGAGGTTATGCTCAATACTCTGTTTCTATTATCCGCAATAGCAATTGGAAAAGAGAAAACATGCAAAAATTGGATTCTTGGAATTCTATAAAGAATTTTAGCTGCTACCCTATGGACTGTAGAAGAATACTGCTCTAGCCTTCTAACTTTTCTTCTTTGAAGATGAACTCTTTCTGTCATGGTCAGAGCCCATAGAATGAATGAGTTGGGATGAACCTATAGGCCATCCAGTCTAACCCCCTGCAGGAATCCACTAAACCATCCCTGGCAACATCTGTCTGAAAACTTCTAGCAAGGAATCCATGACTGTCTTTCATAGTCTGTTTCAGAAAAGGCCTCCTAATATTCCACTTCAATTTCTTTTCTTTTAATTTCAACCTGTTGGTTCTTATTATGTTCTTGGTTTCAGCAGAGAACAAGCCCACTCCCTTTTTCATGTCACAATCTTTTAGATAGCTGTAGAGTACTATCATATTTCCACCATTAACTGTCCCTCATAGGGCTTGATTTCCAGACCTCTTATCATTCTGGATAGCTCTTCTCTGAACCTTCTCTTAAGTGTGGGCCAGGACCTGAACAGAGTACTAAATGCCATCTAATTAGTACAGAGGATGATGAAACTATTACCACCCATGAACTGGATCTAATGTTTCTCTCAATGCAGCCAAGGATTGCCTTGGCTTGTACACCTGCTGTGTCAGCCTGCTTGCTCATGTTCCACTATGGAGTCCTTGGGGTTCTCTGAGCTTGGTTGTTTTCTTGCAAACATTTCGTTACCCGGCTTTGAGCACTGAAGATGTTACCTAGCTGGTAACAAAAGATTTGCAAGAAAACAACCAAGTTCAGAGAACCCCAAGGACTCCACAGTTCAACCCTGAGCTACACATATTCTCTTCTATTGGTACATGTTCCACCAGTTGTTCTCCTAGTACTCCTAGATCCTTCCTTTCTCACCAGTTCTGTACCTCATAAGATCTCATAATCTCTGGAAGGTCCTCCCAGCAACCATAGGAATTGCCATTTTTTGATACAGGACATTTTCAAATTATTTATTAGCCTGAAATACAGCTGAAAAATGAATACACTTGCTGACTGTCAATGGGGATTTTTATTCAGTAATTTCAAGAAATCTTTCTTTCCTTTTCAACTCCATTTATTTTGCCTATTTGTTTACCACAATAGCTCAGTATAAAGCAGTGCTTTAAAAATATACTTCAGCACTTTGATGCCCATCACTGCAGAAGGAAACTGTGAGAAGGGAGCATTTTGCCCTCAAGCGATTTCACCGATTATTTACTATCTGTCCAGTGCCTTCAAATGCAGGCACAGCCAACATTTTTCTTCAGTCAGAATCTGTCCTCCACTTTTCCAGGTTTCAGCTGTTGCTGTAAATCTCACTTGCTCACAATGGCACACATTTTTCTCTTATGTTGAAACCTATTTTAAGATTATCTCGTGTAACCGTGATAGGTTCATGCTTTGCTCTGTTAGGGCCAAGCCAGACCATAAGTGCAGGTAACACTTTCCCAATTAAAACAAAATGAAAACATTTCATGGAAAGCTGTTAGTAGCAGTAGAGCAACAATGGGCAGCTTAACTCTTAAATTTCTAGTAGTTTTTCTCGTTAAAATGGTCACCTTGGGGAAATCATGGGTTCCTTTCTCCAGTCAGATAGCCTCAGGTGGCTGCATTTCATTTTGTTAAAAAAATGGGGAGAGTATTGATAATTGATATAAATTAATGAGGGACAATTCAGTCTTCCAAACCTGGAGCTATATCATTATGCTTACCTATTGTCAAGTATTAAATACTGGAAGCCAACAAGTGGTGTTAATTTTCTGATTTTTGGCAACTTTGGAATATACCTATATAACACCTTTGGTCGGATGGACAGTATTAGGATTGAAATATACTAAAACTCTAACAATTTTGTCAATTAGAAAGTTATGGAACGTAATGTGTAATAAAAAAAGATTTGACCCTTTTTCCCACACCAAGTTGACTTTATGAGGAAACCCAACTTTAAAAATTGGGAAAGAGATGGTAATATGGAAAAATTGGATAGAAGCAGGGATATTGACTTTGGACCAACTGATAGATGATGAAGATGAATTTTTAACGTATGCTGTGTTAAGAGATATATATCATCTATCTGATGTAACCCAATGGCAATATTTACAGTTACAGCGTTTGTTAACAATATTGTTTGACCAGCAGCATTTTCAGCTTTTGAGACACCTGAGTTATTAGAACTTATTAAATCCTTCAAAACTAAAAAACCTACTATTAGTTTGTATAGATATTTGTTATCAATAAAACAATTTGATATGCAGATGCTAAGGGATGAGTGGAATAAAGAATTAGAAATTTCTATATTGCCTAGACAATGGGAGAGTGTCTTAACTTCTATAGCAAAAGTGTCAATGGACCTTAAACTACAATTTATACAATAAGTCAGATGTAATAAGGGCAATGCCTCTTTAAAGCATTTATAATGTCCTATACTTATTAAGTTTGGGGAGAAAGTAGTGGACTATATAAATATGATTGTGCAACAAAAGCTAAAATTTTCAGAGGATAATATTCTTTTGAACTACATACCTAGTACATGGACTTTGACAACCAGACAATGTAAATGGATTCTCTGTGCCCTTACTATGGCCAAAAGACTGATATTGCAGCATTGGAAAGATAAATTATGGCCCCATTCATTCAATGGACTGAAGACCTGATTGCGCTTGCCACCTATGAGTGGATTGCCTATAGACGTAGACTTTGTATGGACAAGTATAATGAAATATGGAGCTCATTTATACAAAATACACTGGGTTAAAAGAAAAAAACATGATAGTCATATAACTCTATTAGAAATATATATGTACTTGAATAATATTTGCATTAGATAAGCATATATAGAATTATAACTGTTCACTGTTATAACAATATATTAATTTTTTCTTTTTGTTATATATATATATATATATATATATATATATATATATATATATATCTTTTATGTTAAAGCACTTTTATGTACTAAAAAAAATAAAGAAAAAAGTGGGGAGAGTATTAGATACACCCAGCATGCAACACGTACATGGCTTTTTCTCTTAAAAGAAAGCCAAAAGGGAAAAAAGAAAGCTGGTTTAATTTCTCGCTGGTTTATGCAAAGAAGTCAAGCAGCTTCAGGCTACAGTCAGAAAAGCTCACTTAGCTCATCAAGTTATCAAGCATTGGCTTTTAAATAGATACTTCATTCATTCATTCATTCATTCATAAAACTTATATGGCCACCTATCTCACATAGCGGTCCCAACCGGCTCACAACCACCAATAAAAACCCAGAATAAAAACAAAACAACCCTTCCCATCAGGCACCAGACCAACCAAACTGTTAACCTTTTGCCTTAACCCCTATCCTAGCCCAAGACTAGGATACAGAGAAGGCATATCTCCAAGGTTTTATCAGATGGCAACATTTAAGGGAAGGGACCTGAAGTGCACCCAACAATTCTGACCTAGTGGGATGGGCAGATACCCTTGGGGAGAAGAGGTCCTGCAAATAACCTGGCCCTGTCCAGTGTAGGGCTTTAAAGGTAATAACCAGCACCTTGAATTACACTCAGAAAACTGTTGGGAGCCAGTGCAACTCACACAAAAGTGGTGTAACTCAGGCAAACAACAGAGTACCCAGAACTGTGCTCGCTGCTGCATTCTGGACCAGTTGCAGCTTCTGCATGGTCTTCATGCAGAGTGCATGATAGTAATCCAGCTGGGAGGTGACTAAGGTATGAGTGACTGTGAGCAAGGCCTGCTGGTCCAGGAATTCTCTCTCCTCCCTACCATTTCCTAGTCCTTCCTTGATACATGTATGCAGCACATCCACACCAAAGCTATTGATAGAATGATATAGTGGGAAGGGACCTTGAAGGTGTTCTAGTGCAACCACTTGCCCAAGGCAGGAATCTTCATTCCATCCCAGACAACCTTTACCTGAAGACCTCCATGATGGAGCACCTATGACTTCAGGAGGCAGGCTGTTTCAAGGCTTAACAGTCCTCATAATCAGGAAATCCTTCCATATTTCAAGTTTGGATCTCCCTCAGTAAAGCTTCCTGCTGCCGATTCTTCTCCTACCTTCCGAATCCATACCGTCTTCTCTGACAGCCTTCAACTACTACTTCTGAGCTAACAATCAGTGCCTGTGCCAACCCAGAGT
Source organism: Python bivittatus (assembly GCF_059951505.1). Taxonomy (NCBI): domain Eukaryota; kingdom Metazoa; phylum Chordata; class Lepidosauria; order Squamata; family Pythonidae; genus Python; species Python bivittatus. Next base: position 66,173,672 of record NW_028277125.1, on the reverse strand, counting down.
CAGAGAAGCCAGTTTGATCTGCGAACTGCGTTCTGTAGGATAGAACTGGGGGTTTCTGCTTTGCATTTTTAAAAGGGCATTGTTTGAATGGGCCTGGAAGCTCTGTAACTACTTGTATGAAGAAATCAGGGATATATCCCCCCACAGTTACTCATTTCTTTGAATAAATTCTGTTTTTAATTACTGGGTTGATTTGAAAACCAAATAATCCCCAAAAGTGAGAGACATTGAAAGTACTCTTAAGTCTTTCTCTCTCACCAAAACCTATAATTATTTTTTCCATGAGATTTAGTATGGATTCCTATAGTTTGGGAATAAATTTGGCCTACTTATCCATTGGTCTGGTGTTAGATGACACATCAAACCAAGACCATTTTGGCCTGTACATCAGTGACCTTAATGATAATATTTTCAGGATCTTTTTTTTAACATTTAACATACATGTTATGTATTTAACATTAAATATATAAATGCATTCTTTTAAAGCAGAACATCAACTCAGTTAAAGACCTAGCAGCAGAACATGCTTTAATCTTATTATATAGTTTCTTGCTTAGCGTGTTGTAAAACCAAACCAGCTTAGTTAGTAGGGAGTCAATGTATTGTACATGATTAGAAAATGATTAATTCAGTAACCCAGTTAAGTGTATTGGATGAAAGTGGCTACTGCAGAGATAAAATTGTATGTGAGAAAGACCTTGAGGGATGGAGCAAAGAGATGCTGCCTAGGGAATGGTCAGATAAGAGATGGCATAGCTCACAGCTGCATAATGGAAGGAGAAAGAGGATCAGAAGGGACCATCCCTAACTTTTCAGGCTGTAAAGGAGACGGTGGGAGAATTGTACTTTTAGACTTGCAAGATTCTGTTAATGTAGCCTTACAATAAAGTAGAATTAGCTCATCCAGTTGTATTTCCTGTCTGGTCTACCTGGTAGGGCTGACAAGGTCTCAGTGGGAGCCAGAATCTGCTTTGGTGGGGTCAAGGAAGACTGAGCTTGCTTCCACACCATCAATCTGCATTTCATCTGTTTTTCACCAAGTATAGACGTGGATAGCTGTATGTGTGTGTGAGTGTAAAAAGAGAAGCACAAGAAAAAGAAATGCTGTCACTAAAGCAACCCCATTTTGCACCCTCTGTATCTGGAGGCCAGAGGTAGGATTAACCTCAAGTGATGTTGGGGGTTTTATCTTTCCTGACTTTCAGCTTTATCATCGGGCACATATTTGGCTTCAGTTTTTTTATGGAATATGAACGGTCACGTAAAAAAAAAAAAAAAGAACACAATTAGAACATGATTATGTGTCCCTTTTGACATAATGTCATGGGATTGGCTGTTGTATGTCCTGCACTAAAGGGTATGGGGCACATATGGAAGACATTGGGATAGAAGTATAGATTTGACCCTTATTCACTTGGTAAATATACATTGTAGAACGATCCCTGTCTGAAAATAGCAGGGAACCCTTTTTCCAGAAATCATGGACAGTTAAAACTATTAATACTTTAGATCAGCTTATTGTCAATCAATTTTTTAAAAACATTTGAGTTTAAAAAAAGAATTTTGAATGTTTAAAATCGTGAAATGGTAGTATATTCAATTAAAACGTCTCTTGATTTTGCAGTCTGGCCCAGATTAATTTGTTCTAAAACTCCCAAGTTACTATTAGTACTAGAATATGCTTTAGATGATACTAAGTCAATTGTATATTTTTACGAATAATTTTAAAAAGTCACTAGGGTGCATATTAGTTATTTGCAAGAACTCTGAAAGGAATTGGAATATCCCAGATTTATGAACCAATGGCTAAAGGTCTTAAAGGATATTAACTATATTTCTTATAATCAAAGACAAGACTAATTCAACAAAAGATTCTTTTCTACATTTATTGGATACTTCAGAGAATGCTTTTAACTAATATAATTAACATAATTATACTGGAAGTGTAAAATGTTTGTGAGAGCACTCGTTCATATGGTATGGGCTTATCCTACTACAGTGGAACCTTGGTTTACAAACTTAATTCGTTCCGTGACTCTGGTCACGACCCGAAGCAAATTTTCCCATAAGGTTCAATGTAATTACTGTTAATCCGTTCTGGCGTGGAGGACAGGGAGGCGGCTATTGCTTGGAGGGAGAGTCCCCCTCCCTACGACCACGTGTCAGGGGTGGGAAAATGGCCACGGATCACGTGTCAGGGGCGGAAAAATGGCCACGGACCACGTGTCAGGGGCAGAAAATGGCCACGGACCACATGTCAGGGGTGGAAAAATGGCCGCGGACCACGTGTCGGGGCGGAAAATGGCCGCGGACCATGTGTCACGGGCGGGAAAATGGCAGGGGACCGGGTCACAGGAAGGAAAATGGCCGCGGATCCTGTTCGTAACCTGAGGCGGAGTTCACGAACCGAAGCAAAATTTTGCAGCCAGAGCTGGTCGTCACCCGAAAAGTTCGTGAACAGAAGCATTCGTAACCCGAGGTTCCACTGTATTGCCCTGTCTTGATTTGGTTTGTCCATAGGTTTGTTGCTAATATTGTGCAACAAGGATCAATACGGCTTTAAGCTGGGAATATATTTTTGAATGATATACCCCAAACTTGAGACATATGAAGAACTGAGAATTTATTGACTATGCAGGGGATGGGGGGAAGCAAAAGGGATCATTCTGAGTGTTGCAGTGCAGTCCCAAATTTATCATCTTGGATCAGAGATACGTGTTTTCTTCCAGTTTATAAACTGGCTATTTATTGATGTCGTGAAAGACAGATGACTATTATTTTGTGTGGTCAAGATTCAGTGCTTTGTTAAAACCCAGGAATTATTTCTTGTATACAGCATAATGCTTTTTTGTTTTTGTTTTTATGTTCTCCTTCCTTCCTTCCTTCCTTCCTTCCTCCCTCCCTCCCTCCCTTCCAACAGTAAAAATACTTTTAAAGAGCATTCAAAAAGAAAAAAAAAACTCAGGTGAACTCATCCATTTAAATTTGAGAACACAAATAGCCACTGTTAAGGTACAAAAATTACAACCTTACAAATCATGGTTAAAGCGCTTCATTTTAAGCTAGCCTGAGCTTTGTATGCCAACAAACATGTTCTGCTCCATGGCCCCTGGGCTTTTCCCCCCAATCAGGTAGGTTTCAGTACATAGAAAAGAGAGGCCCACAGTATTGTTTGCCTCAGGCAGTGAAAAGTCTTGAGTTGACCCTGCGTAGGGAGGTTTCCCCACTACAAAAAAGTCTGATTCTTTGAAAGCCAAAGTAATAATCACTGCCAAAGGCTTCGATCTTCCACCGGTTATCCTAACCTTTAATCTTCTCATCCCTCATAAACCTGGAAGCAAGAAAGCAAAACAAAACTTAATAATGCCAGATTTTAGAGTGTGAATTTCAAGGAGTGGTAAACTTATGCATGAAAAATAGTGTTATTATTTGGTTAAAGAAGAGGACGAGTTCATATTAACACTATAGGAAACTTACAAGCTATATGCCTGCAATACACACACCCTGGATCACACTGATTGCACTCTGAAAGGAATAATAGGTTTCATTTTAGGATTCTGAGAAACAGGCTGAAAATATGCATGATGTGGCTTTACTGGATTTTTTAAAACCCTTCCCTTTAAAAAGCAAACAATAAGCTACTGGATGAACTCTTAGAGCATTTGGTTGCGGCTGTTCCCATAATTTATAGGCTGTATTTTTAGAGCGATGGAATGCGTTTGCCAATCACTCCCTAGGTGTGTAGTGAGACAGGAGTAAGACAGAAAAAGCAGCAGGAAAGAGGAAGATCAGTTCAGTTCCAGAGAGTCTATTATGTCTTCCCAAGGTACTTTGGATTATGATTCCTCCACCCCAAAGTGCTGCGTGGGTTAAATGCAGTAAATGATAAACCTTAGGACTCTGGAACCTATAATGATGTGTTGATTTGCCACTCCCCTCTGTAACTGGGAAGTGCCATACACTATCACAGTAAAATCACTTTTCTTTGGAAGAAGGAGGACCTAGAGCTGAGTCTTCCTTACTTAGTTTTGGAAGCTGCAAATGAATTGGTGTACAGTACTGTGATTTTCCCACATTGATTCTGACTTAAGACAAGAAGGTAAATTACATATTATGAGAGGACAACCTGATATAGGTTATGGTAAATTCAGATAACATCATCTAGTGGAGTAGAGGGTTAACAGCTGAAAGTAAAGTGTGACGAGGGTATTAAACTCTTCCCTCATACTTTACTTGTGCCTTGAACATTTCTTCTCTCTATCTGTTTCTTTTCTCCAAGAGCAAATCTGAGCAAGAACAGTCTGCACACCCTTCTGCATCTTCAAGTAGTGCTTAAAATTACTTGCATACATACTTTGTATGGTTGGGTGGCCAGCTACAGCCTTGAAGGTGCATTTAACCTCCTCAAACTTTTATGTGCATTCAAAGGTGACCTAAATCTAATACCAAGTTTGCCAACTTAGCATCTAGTATGATGCTAATGCAACCCAGAATTAATGTTGTAGCTGTCATAACAGTGAGGAAAAAGTCTCACTCTGTAGTATGTTACCATTCTGGATCCTGCAGTATATGGATCAGTAATGTGGCTGGCATTTCTGATTCACAAAATACTTGCTCAGGCTTACCATAATTATAAAAGAGACAGGTTATTATTTTAACCTCATTTTTACACAGAAGATCTGTGGTTGGAAACTTGCATAAACAAGGTATTTCCCAGGTAGATTTTGAATATTTACAATGAAATATGCAAATATATTGGATATTTAAACAATAGCCCAGACTCCCACATTATGAATGATAACTTCAGCTCCTGCCATATTTCCTGTGATCAATGTTCATTGTTCGGCAGAGGAACATCCAGGGTTTTGCAATTCTGTTGAGATCTGTGTTATTAATGATCTGAATAGATTGGGATCTCATCTCCAACCCACACTATGCCTCTGTTTTTCCAGTGAGATCATCATTGAATAAGCACCTGACTGGGCAGGGGAGGAACAACTAGACTCAACCCATTTCAGAGGCTTTCAAGCTTCCCACATTCAGAAATCCTTTCACTATCAGGTAGGTTGCTGAAGAACCCATCTGCCTATAACAATTCAAAGGTTTCTGAAACAGGCCTTCACAAGTGCCCTTGAGTAAGGAACTTTCTTGCAAACTAGCACACACTACAATGGTGACAATAAATTGGACTGCTCTGAGAGGAGGAAGAGCAGGGTTTTTTTTAATGTAAGGATTTTTTTTCTTGTAAGAAAAGGTCATTTTCAATTCAGTGCTATGTGCTTTTCAGGCCTAGATAGGCCTAAAATTCAGTATAACTCAATGTGCTCTAGAATATCCAACGTTTCCCATGGGAATGTGCATTGCAGGAAAAGGTGTGTGTGTGTGAGAGAGAGAGAGAGAGAGAAAGAGAGAGATGGAACAAGGATAAGGTTGGAAATTACTTTTCAGGAACTCTCACCTGTCCATTGACCTTTTCACCAAGGAACTCCTGATCATGATGGACTGGCCTATTATTATGGAAGAGTTCTGGTGAGCCTTCACTATTACTTAATCAATGGTCAGTGCTGTGCTAAAGAGTCCAGATAAAAGCACTGAAAGAACATTGTCTGAAACAACAAAGGATTGCTACCTCTCCTCATACAGGGAATGCTGACCTAGAAGATTAGTAGTGTCTTTCTTATTTTGGTTGGGCAGATATCCCCAAAATGAAGGATGGATGGGTGGCTGAGGAGAGCTAACTGGAAATATGGGAAGCTCCAGGCTCCACATTACTGGCTGGGCAAGAGCCTGGCTAGTTTAGGGGTGGACAGTGCAGGGCCTTTCTATTAGCTGCTACCTGCAGGGTTGATACTGTGCATATTCTATTCTCTTTTGAATCATACTGGGGTTGGAATACAGTACTTGTGGTTCGATGTGTATCAGAAATAATAGAAATAAGTGAGCAGGCTCAGGATCTAGAAGGAGAATAAGAAGTACTTTGACAGCAAATTTGGGGGAGGAAGCCTGTTAATTGAGAACACTTTAGGTTGAAGACTCATCCAGAATTAAATGAGGGTTTTATTTTAGTCTAAACTAAAGCTTGCAAGTGTGTTGTATTAATGCAACACAAGGTACTTCATTAAACTAAGGTTGTTGGTTCAAGCATCAGGAACCCCTGATATTGCATGGAGGAGAGAATATCAAGATGTGATCCTCTGAGTAGATTTGCACTGTGAGAATTCTGCTCTCGCTATCAGTCAGAGGGTAAGAATACACTAACATACACTCCAGGGAGGGCCCTGCTTCCTAAGCCAAGGAAGGCTATTCTCATACAGCATAGGTAATTCTCCAGAATAACAAGAAGGAGAAGAACCCCAGTAAATAATTCCTGAACATATTAGCATTAACCTTGAGCTAGTATTTCAGAGGAGATGGGGAGAGAAGGGCAATTCGATTTCTACATTTTCTTTACAGTACTAGGATTTTTTCCTAAGCGTGGAAGGAAACTCTAGGCCAGCAACTGAAAAAAGCCATTCACTCAAATGGCCGATGACCTAATTTGTATAGGAGTTCAGTCTGGTCTGCTCTCTGCTACCCAGAATGCTTTGCACTGTACCAATACCAACAGAGTCCCCTTCCCTCAGCAGTCCCTTGGGTGTCCAGCCTGATGCTGGTGGTGGGAGTTTCAGCAGAGTTGAAGTTCTTGACTTCTTCCAGCTGAACTGACTGGTTGGTGACTTAGTATCTCATTAAATTTGTACGTTTTAAATTCTATTTTGTGCTTTAAGCTTGCCACAGAAATTGATAAAAGAAAAAAGGACCAATAGAAGAGAATATGTGTAGAATATGTGTAAAGGACCAGTTTAAGTCTTGGGAAAGACCTGTGGGGCAATCCAGTGCTTGTGACTAGAGAAGGAAGTGTCCAAGGAGATTGTAGCTCTCAATAGATGTCCATCTTTCTCTTCAGGAAAGAGAGAAAACAAGGAAGGTGGATGCTTCCCACACCAGGGTATTGCAGTCACTTGCCCTGCAGTGCTTCAGAGGGGCAAACTCTGTAGGAGAAATGTGAAAATGCAAGGTAGGCAGTCAAACCTCTTTAACGTCCAACTATTTTTGCCTGTTACCAGTAACCAAAGACCAGCAAAGAACAAGCACTGTTTTAAAACTGTTTGCACAAAACACAGCCATCATAAAAATGAAGGTAATCAGCACAGTGTTTTTCCATCTCTGAGATGAATATAATTTAAAACAGACCCAATTAAAATGGTTTAATTGACTGATGGAGCAATTTAGCTCACACTTCAGCACAAACACTTCTAGAATGGCCATTACCTAAAAGCAACAATGAAACGGGCTAGTAAATTTAACCCCATGGACCACCAAAAAGCAGAGAGGGTATCCTAGACAAGAGCACAAGGATTGTGATGACGCTGTTCCATAGAATTAAGAAACAAGAACAAAGCACTAAGTAACTGCTCTCAATGGGTTGCACTGAAGTGAGATTTGGAAAGAAAAGAGTGTATGTGTTTAATCATTTCTTTTCATGGCCTTCTTCTTGTGTAAAAGTTACCTTCCCCCAGCTGCTGTTCTTTGCATAGAGGAGGAAAACCCAGGGAGAGCTTTTGTGAATCTTTTCGCACTGATCCATATTGTTGCCAAGAAAAATGACAAGGATAATGAGGACTTTGGCACAGTTGTTGGAGTTTGAAGGAGTGTTTCGTTTGTGGATTACAAAATGTCAGTCAGCCCTCAGGGGCCTCATATGCAAAAAGGCCCTTCCAGGTCAACAGGGCCATTCTGCAATTGGTCATTCTCTGGAGAAGTGGGGCAAGTGAGGCAGCTTTGTCTGGGGATTTTGGGGGTGTAGAAACCATGTGTTAAAATTCAGCTGGTGCTAGGAGTTCCATGTTGACTGTTGTGGGTATCAGGCATGTCTGCAGGGTGTGGGTAAAAAAAGTCAAGATGGCAGCCACAATGGTACAAACCCATTTTTAGGTGTTGTATAAATGCAACACATCTGCATTTCATATATGTGCATTGGACACACATAAAGTATGACCAGAGCTTTGATCGCACCATCCTAGCTGCCACTTTGACTTTTTCATGATACCCCGTGGACATCCCGTTTTTTTTCTTTCTTAGATTTTTATTCAGCTTTTGTTTGGGAGCTCAAAGTAGTATATGTAGCATTCCCTCCTCTTCTTCCCCACAACAACAACTCTATGAGGTAGTTTGGACTAAGAGAGAGGAATTGCATTATCAATGTATTTTTAATTTTATTTTTTTTTTGTATTGATATATAAAAATAACACAAGCAAGCAAACATTCACAGACTTAGTGGTCTCTGTTTGGTGTTAAGATGACAAGCTAATAATCTAGATCAGTGTTCCTCAACCTTGGCAACTTGATGATGTGTGAACTTCAACTCTCAGAATTCCCCAGCCAGTGCTGGCTGGGGAATTCTGGGAGTTGAAATCCACACATCATCAAGTTGCCAAGGTTGAGAAACACTGATCTAGAGTATAAAAGCCTGGCTTCTGGATGAAAATGTAAGTCCAAATCCAGATACCTTTTCCACTAGGTAGAGTTCACAAAAAAAATTTTTTTTTTTAATGTTGGTGCTATAAAAGAAATCAGCTATCCCTGAAAATCAAAGGGCTACTTAAGTCATGGTGCACAGCTGAGTTTGGTGAAAGGCTAAAATTACTGATTAAACAAAATGTGTCTGCAGTTATTTTCAAGCAGCAAATATTTGCTGTTGGACTTTGGGCCAGTTTATTGGGATCATTTGACTATTTCTTTCCCTCCCGGCACGCCTTGGAGTTGCTGCCAACTTTAAGCCTCAATTAATTATTCTTTTTTTATTTATGCTATCTTTCTTTCCAAGACAGGCCACAAGATAGTAAATCATTAGAAGGAAAAATAACTAGATATTACTTCAACTACACAGATATCGATCCAAGTGTGGTTAGTTTTAAGAAGAATTCCGGATGGTTTAAAGACAATAGTGTTTCAGAAAAGGGACCTTTATTGCAGGAAGAAACTTTTCACTCCCAACTAGCGCTTCTCTTCCAAATTCAGGAAAGCTGGTCCTTTCCCCAAGTCATATAAACACATGAAATACATTATCCTTTGATCTCTTCTATTTCCAGGTTTAAGATAATTTAAAACATTGCTTGGAGGTTTGTTTGTTTGGGTTTTTTTGAAATGCATAAGGGGCAAAACATACTTTTCTCATCAACTGCTGGTATTCTTCTAACCTAAACTGAAATAGGATTTGGTTTGGGTTTATTGTACCATGTTTCACTTCAGGATTCATCTTGTCCTTGTATTCATTCCAGGTAAACTGGCAAGAAAAAAAAATAGGACCCAGAAACTTGAATGTATTTTGGATGCATTTTCCCTTCCTCCACCTAGAAAGGGTATAGCAGGAATATTGAGATATTTCAAAATGCACTGGCTGAGTTGAAGAAATATATGGCAAAGTCGTGAAGCACTGTGTGTTTTATGCCAAGTGAACACACATCCGTAGACCAGTGTTTCTCAACCTTGGCCACTTTAAGACCTGTGGACTTCAACTCCCATGCTGGCTGGAGAATTCTGGGAGTTGAAGTTCACAGGTCTTAAAGTGGCCAAGGTGAGAAGCACTGCCGTAGACAAATGGTAGTCATTGAACTTTGGAGGAAACCTCTACTCAGCTGGTACAGCTTTTATCATCAGTAAAAACACCCTATCCATTTGATCATTGTAATGGCCATAGACCTTCCTTAGTGATTTGTGATCTGTATGTTTCATTTAAAGGGCACAATCACTTATTCATTTTTTAAAAATCACTGTTATCTATTGGCTTTCCTATTCTGATTGTTACTTTGAAGTGAGCTCTTGGTTTTCTTATGTTTGTTATTCTGAATAATTATGGACAGTTATTTCATACCACGTCATTCTGACTTTTAAGCACTGGATAGCTCAATAATTATATTTTGTGTTCTGAAATGCAAGCTGAATGCAAGATGTAATTTTTGGACTAGCATACGATTATCATGCATGATCGTTTCAATATGATGCATACATTTAAGGTTGTTATTTATCTCCCTGTCTGTCTATTGATTGGCCTGTAGATCTGTTGCAGATACATGCGAATTTGACAGATGACAGGATAGGCTATAGAACTGTATGAGCAGCTGCCCAGCATTTGTTTTCAGAACAGCCTGAAAGAATACAAGGAATGGCAGACAGGCCTGGCAAAGGATACAGTTCCTGGAGGCGATTCCATTATTACTGGAAAGGCCAGATACCTTTGGAATACACAAGATATTGTCTGTGTGGAAGCAGACACCTCTCTGCCTGTTTTTGCAGTTTCCAAGACACAAACATGTTTGCACAATCTGGAAATGATGCAGATTCCTCTGAGAGCTCTTAATAGTCCATGATTTTTTTTTTATTATTACTTATTTTGGGCCCTGCCATCTGGATTCCAGGTATGCCTTATCCTGAAGGAGAGAGAGTACATTCTTGGCATGCAGAAGGTCCCAAATTAAATCCTTGGTTTCTTCAAAGAGGCCAGGCAAAACCTCCAGCCTAAAATTGTAGAGAGTGGCTTCTGAGCAGCAAAGCCTGTAACTGAGGTGCGGAGACTAGTCTGCTATGGAAGAAGTCAGCTTCCAATCTTCCTGCATTGGTACAAGTAAAGTAAACCCAGGACTCAGCGAGGCTAGAAATGGTCTCCTGCCGTACCTGGAGAAATATTCCAAGAGGATAAGAGAGCCATCTTCTAAGGCAATGCGTGGGAAATGCTCCCAATTTCATAGTCATGGATCAGGAATAGGGAGTTTTTCATTTCCATCTTTCCCAATAAATGTTCCACTCACATTGCCCCTGATATGCTAACTATGGTTATAGAAAGAGATGCTCTCATTTTAATCCAAGTTTAAAGCAGGTGTTCAAATCCACTCAAGCAGATTCCTTTCTACATCATTTTTTGCTTTGCCTCTGATAAAGGTAGAATATTGGGCAAATCTGAAAACTGTAACTGGTCATATGGAAATTAAAACGTCTTCAGACACTCTGGATTCAAGCCTTTTATGGTCACATTTGATGTGAAAAGTAAAGAGTGCCCTGTCTGGCTTATGGTAATTCTCATATTACAGCATTTTTTTTAATGTATATTTTTTAATGTGTGTACAAGGAAGAATCCAAACTAATTTTATAGTCAATATTTTTTATTTAATTTAATTTTTGACTCTTCCTCTTTAAGATCATTTTCATAAGTTGTACCTGAATCAGTATTTATAAAATGGAGAAGCTATATGTTGATTAAAACATGCATTAGAAAAACAGAAAGACAGATAAACTTTGACCGGCTTTTTCTTATGAAACAGTATCACTGCATCAGGAACATTTCCTGATGTTCAGGAAATATATCAGACACAATGCAAAAACCTAGATTGCCAGAATAAGTTTCATACAACCTAAAAAGAATAAAAACAAAGCTTTCTTCAGGTCAAATGTGATTCCTGATGTCTTCATGGACTCACTTGAACAAGAAGATTGAAGTGGTTGCCATATTTATTCCAAGATTGTTGTTGATGATGGTGATGTTTAGTCTAGTCTGCTGATCTGGGATTGTTTGTGTTCTCCCAACCACGGACATCCACAGAAGGGGCTATCAATAAAGTCAAGATGGTGGCCATGACCATGCAATCAACCCCCCCTTTTTTTACATGTATCACACACGTGACACTCTTTAAAAAAGGGCAGGGCAGGGCTTTGATTGTGTGGTCACAGTTGCCATCCTGATTTTTTGACACCGTCCCCCCTCTGTCAATGTCCCTGCTCCCATCTAAGTACTAAGTATAGGGGACTCTGCCTACCTTTTCAAGATCAGCCCCAAGGATGGCTAGATGCTGCCACAAGAGTGTATTAAAGCAATTCAACCCAGACTGAAGAAAAAAAAAATTCTCCATCTGAGATCCTTTTCTGGATCCTTTTATCTATCCATAGTTAAACATGTGGTAAGCAGGTGAAAGCTGTTTTTAAAGAGCACACCATTAATGCCCTTTAACCCAGGTAGGAATGTTTTACTCTCTCTTCTGCTTTCAGAGCAAACATATATATATATATATATTCATTTCATCCTGTTCTCTGCCACCAATTGAGCTTAAATGGATGCTGTTCTGATGGCTCCTATAGCTGTTTTCTTTTCTCTTTGCTTCTAATTGCACTTTTGCTATCAATTGTGCCCCTATATATAAAATCACGGAGGGCAGCCTAGATCTTTCTTCTAGTGCAAAATTTTACACAGATGTTGTGAGGCCAGCATTCCAGCGCAGAACAAGATGGTGCCTGCTGTTGGAATGTGCAGTGTGGAGTTCCAAAGCTGCTTTGAATGTGAATTTAGGGAAAGGGAATGAAGCCCAGCACAGTCTGAAATAATCACTCATATTTGCCCAATGCAAGTTTCATTTACACTTTTCCTTGCAGTTTCTCTATGGGGGAATGGACAGATTTCTTCCACCAATTCAGCACGAGGGAGCTGATTTGAAACAACTTGCATTTGCTGACAAAATGGAACATTTACCATAGTGTAAAGTATACTTTTTAAAAAATGAGGGACTGACAAATTTCCTTTTTATGAGTCTTTAGCAGCAAGGAGGACAACATACAGTAGTTCCACTTTCCTTGCCTAGCCTCTTGATTTTTTTTAACAAGAAAAACATGGTTTGTAAAAAAAAAAAAAAAAAGGGATCAATTTTGAACCTTCAAGACCAGGGCATTCTTTTTTTTTTTTTCCTGGAAAACTTAGGCCTAATAGACACCCAGAAAAGTTGGATTGGTCTGGGAATTCAAGTCCCTAAACCTTCCAAGGGTTGGCAGCACTCCAAAATCAAATGGATTGTCTGTGTTTTCCAGGCTTTCGGCAGCCAACTTCTCCTTCCTGCTTCCGCTCACAAAGGCTCTTCAGTCAAAATAGGATAAAACATTCTAATAAGAAGACTCAATTCTGAAAACCAAGAAACGGTCACTTCCTGATGTGGAAAAGATCAACCTGCTTGCATTTTATTTTGGACAGACCATCCCTACTGAGGCAAATAGGAAAACAGTATAACTTCTGGCTGTGTGAAACAGGAATATAAATAGTTATTTTGCTGAACAGGAAGCTTTAGAAACCCTGGAAGGCTTAAATGGTTCAGAGCAATTAAAAAAAAAATAGCAGAGGGCATAGTTTGGACATTTGTATGCATACTTTCTAGCATAATAAAATATGGTTGAAGTTAAGATCGTTGATAAAAGAGATTCACCCTTTTCAGAGACTCAGTTTCAAATATCAGTTTGCTTAGGGCTCAAAGGTCAAACCAGCACTTCAAATTACTCCCACAAGCAAAACAGTAACCAGGAAGCAAAATTATAATCAGTGCAGCTGATAAAAAGATTGGTGTGACATGAGTCACTCAGCCAGGTACTAGTGAAGACTGGGCCATTGAAATCTAGCCCAAAACTTTCGCAAAACTCTGTTCCTTGGAAACCAATATTCTCCAAACAATTTGAAGATGTTCTGTGTGGTGGTCCCAATATCTAAGCGAAGGGTATTTGTGTTTGTGTGTGTGTGCGCATGGTTTTGAATCAGTTCCGTTTCAGAAGTCAAAGAAATACCCTAACCATGAATTAAGAGATCTCTCCTCAAATGTCACCTGGATATGACTACAAAGAGGTGCATCACTAGAAGACTTTTGGAAAAAAAATTAATTGAACCTGAACTTCTAAGTGAAGAGCTGTTGAAGACATTACTACCTCTTCCTTCAATATATCTTTATAAAAGTAGCCTTTCAGCATTCATAGCAATCAAGATTACATATTGAAATAGGCTTTATTCAGGTGTGTCCACAAGGTGTAGTCAAAAACGTCAAGATGGTGGCCAGCCCCATCCCTTTTTATGTGCATCACAACACACATAAAAATAGACAGAACTTCAATCACACCATCCTGGCTGCTATTCTGACTTTCTTGACCATACCCTGTGGACAACCCTGCTTATTTCTGTAAGAAATTACACTTCACAAATTAATGAAATGTATCATCACATGAAAGTTCATATTTTTACTGATTAATAATTGATAGAATAAATGGAAAGTAAAAGGAGTACTAATAAAGTATGCTTTATTTCACTACCCTTTTTGTTGTTTTTCCTTTTTTAAAAAAAATGGAACAAAAATAATCCGTTATATATTTGGGGTTCTTGGGGATAAAAATTTCTTCAACTTTGATCCAACTGGAAATTAACAGCATCAGTTCAGGATGCATACTTTCCATTAAAGTACATGTAGCCATTTAAAAAGTATCTAAATGCACCCCCCACCCATTTATTTAATGCACTTTCATACAGCCCAACAAGAAGAATTTGCTGAATAGTATGTATATCTTCTATCTCTCCAGAGAGAGAAAGACAATATGAGATCTACCTATTTCACATCTGCTAATGGGCCCAAGAGGATACCCATCAAGAAATCCAATATGTGTGTGCTCCAATATGCAGATTAGTCTGTACAATAGTACGGAGCCATCAATACTGATCAGTGAAAGGTGTTTGGCCATTGTTTTGGAAATTATGTAAGGTGGGGGTGGGTTGGGGTGTCCACATGGAAGGGAGTAAAAGGAAAATCAAGATGGCAGCCACAACATGCAATCAAAGCCCTGCCCTTCTATGATGCACTTAAAAAAGGCTCAGGACTTTGATGGATGATTGTGGCTGCCATCTTGTATTTATTAACCCTCTCCTCTGGACTTGGGGTTGGGGGCAGACCAAGGAGGATGTTTGTCCCTATGGCTTCGTTGGTTACAGACAGTACAGAAAGGTACAAGGCAAGGCAAATATTGACTTATTTGACAACCTCCTGCAGTGTTTTTGTTTGTTAAGTTGCAAGGAAGAGAACAGACCAAAATGCAGAGTTTTTAAAGAGATCTGATACCCTGGAAGGAACAAGCTTTTCACATGCTAGAACCTCTTTTTCTTTGAACACCATCAAGGACTACTGAATTAGCATCGTTTTAGGATACTTTTTATTATTATGGTATATATCTTTTTAGAATACCTTTTAGAATACTACACTTATTGAAGGGAACTGTAGACTCTTGTTTCTTTTGATTGGGGGCAACAAATGCCTTGCTTTTGTTCTCCAGCAGTTTTCAGGAAGAGAAGAATACCATGTTTATTGCTGACTGGAAACCCCTTATGGACTTTTTGCATAAAACAGAAAAAAAATGAATTTATGGTCTGTGATTTTGATGATTAGATAGGATAGATTATAGAAAGAAGACAGAGTGTAAATTTACAGAAAGAGGTAAATCTACAATTGTACTTATAAGAAGATTGGAAGCCACTTCTTTATATCTTTTTTTCTTTTCTATTTTTCTTCTACCTTTTTTCTTTTTTTTTCTTCTTGCACTGTAGCTTTCTCTTTTATTCCTTTTTCTTTTTCCCTTCTTACTTTATTTTAGTTTGTATTAATTTTTACTCTTTTTTCCTACACTTTCAATAAAATTATTTTTTTTTTAAAAAAAAGGAATAACGTAATGAGCTAAACTCTCAACTTCAATAAGCATTCAGGGCAAAGGCACAGGGAAACCCAATCCAAAGATTAATTTTGAGATAAATAATCTTTCTAGATCATTCATATCCCAGGTTAATTTGCAAATCTTGTATCGAGACTGTAAAAAACCATTCATATGATTTGCAGACAAATAATCGCAGCCTCTGGGAATGTCAAGGTGATTTATAATAGGAAAGGTACGCTATCATTTGTCAACAAAAAGACCAGAGAAAAATTATATCAAAGGAGCAAATTAGGCAGATGCATTTTGACCTCTCAGGACATATTGCAACTGAAGGGGGGATCAGAAAAAATTGAGGGGAGGGTTGGCACTCAGAGAGGAGAAAAAACCCACCTCCCTTGCCTCAAAGCACTGCATGCTTCATGCTGTATAAAACTGTGAACCTCACAGTGTACTTTCCTCTGTCTTTGTAGGATCTAGTTGAAGGGTCAACCTCACCCCTGTTGACTCCTTGAGAAAGGAGAAATTTCATCAGCCTGAAAATGCATTAACAGAGCAGGGCAGTCTAAGCTTCTGTCTACAGACAGGTATGAGAGTGAAATATAGCTGCCTTGAAGATGCGCTTGATTCCTGGAGACTTAATGGACACGTTCATGAAGTTTTCTCAGCAACATCATGGCAGTGCTTTGTGATTCTACCCCCCGCCCCACAACTGCACAGTCTATTTTGCACTCCGGAGATCTTTTGTGGTCTCCCATCCACGTCTAGCCTTGCTTAGCTTTCTCAGTTTCAGTGAAGGTTGTGTAAGTAGTGACACCTGCTGTGACTGACAGCTGAAGTGATTTTAAATTTGAGAAAATGCAGCCATCAACAAAAGGAAAATCCTTGTCAATTAATGCAAATTCTGTTGATTAATGAGTGGCTACATTCAGCTGTCACTCCGAATCATTCCAGTTTTCTTAACATGAGTGAGATCATTGCAAGCATTTCCTTTTCAATGTTCTCATCAAGAGTTTTGCGTTCCTTTATTGTATAGATTTATGCTGATGCTTTAATAATGGTCATCTTTTCTAGTGTCGATGGTAGGCAGAATAGGAGTACGATATTGGTCTGCAGAGGCAAAAAATCAGGAGGAATTTTATTCTGTTAGTCAGAAAAGGTGTTACCACACTCCTGGTAGGCAGAATTATCCTTTTTTGACCTGGCTGGGTTGGCTGTAAAGAAGTACAGATACTGGCTCATGGTGGGGAGTGTGAGGAGGAGGAACTGGCCAAACTCTGCCCTCCATGTAACATTTTTTGAAATATGAAAAAGTTCACTGTGCTCAGCCTCAAGTGAATGGAGCAGCAGAGGTTAGCCTGCAGTTTCTTTATTAAAACATTAATCACTATATAGTGCCAGTTTTACAGACTGATGTTTTTAAGTTTCTGTTGAAATATTTTACTCTCCTGGTCCAAATCAAGCTGGAAAATTTTCCTGGCACCATGCTGGCCTGATGGTGTAACTGTTGGCAGTGCAGATGACATCCATTGCAGAATACGTTAAGGCAATGTTTCTCAACCTTAGCAACTTTAAGATATGTGGACTGCAACTCCCAGAATTCCCCAGCCAGCCATGGCTGGCTGGGGAATTCTGGGAGTTGCAGTCCACATATCTTAAAGTTGCTAAGGTTGAGAAACACTTGGTTAAGGTATACAGGGGGTGAGCAGCTATGGCTAAGATCTGGCCTAGAAAAGAAGAAAGTTCCCCTATCTCTGTTTAATAAGGCAACTTTAAATGATATTTAAATGAAGTGGACGTTCTTTAACTTTCCGGAATGCAGTACATTTTTTTTTAAACTTACAGGGTCTTCTCAAAGTTTCTTATGTTAGGTCTTTTATACTTATGAATATTACTAGTATAAATTTAGTATAAATTATATAGACATTTAGTATAAACCCAGTATTCAACATTCCTTCCTCCCAGCCCCCAGTTCTCATATATACAATATATTACACAGCATGGCAAATATAAACACTTCCAGTATGGCTTCTAAGGGGGGGGGCTAAATGCTTATAAGCACCACAAATTGGTAGAGGCACAAAAAAGGGGGAAGTTAGAAACGAAATAACTTTTTTTTTACTTTTTCTTTTTGTTTGTTGTTTCTTTTTTAATATGCATTAATAATAAATAACAACGTTGTAGAGACCTTAGTATTAAGTATTACTAAGATGCCTTTATTATATAACAAATCATTTAGTGTTCTTTGCAGTTGTTTACTAATGCCACATGTAGCTTTAGATGTAAAATGTAAACATCTTTATGCTTATTAACATTAACATTTGAGAAACCATAGTTAATATTGATATAAACTTCTTTTTCTACCTTGAAAGGTTTAAGTTAGCTAAACCTTAGAGTGTAAATCATCTCCAGTCAACACTGTATAAATACCACTGTACCCAAATAGTACAATGTACTACTTGTGTTTTATAATAATACAGTAGAACAATATTTTAAAAAATAAGAAAAAAAAGGTTCTCCCCCCCGCCCCCGCAAAAAAACCCCATCAGTCCCCAGTATTTTAGCAGCAATCAGTGTAGGGCTTACACATTTCTTTTCTTTATTAGGTAACAGGCAGGGTCAGCTAGGTCCTGCCAGCTGATACTACAGTTGGTAGCCTTGACTGTTCCACTTACAGTCCTAGCCAGGCCTATCCAATCTGGAGTTTGCCTCAACTTGTCTACCCCTGAAACAAAATGCCTTAGAGAGCTTGTGCTCTTTTTCTAAGTTGGGTGGCCATAGACGTTGACTTAACAAACAAACAAATGTGGTATGTGATGCCACATCAGCCTTTTCCAACATTGTGCCTTTTGGAAGTGTCGTTCCTCAATTCCCATAAACTCCACCAGTTTTTTTGCTCCTAAACCCATGCAATTCCTCAGACATTGATGGGGTGTCCATAGGAAGCCAAAAAAGTCAAGATGGTTGCCTCAACCATGCAATGAAATCACATTACATCACGATGCATGTAAAAAAGCATGGGGCTTTGATTGCATAGTTGTGGCTGCCATCTTGACTTTATTGACGCCCCCCCCCATGGACACCCCAGAGCAGATGCCTTGTCCTATTGTCATTCTGGAGACAATAGGTATTGCAGACATCTTAGACAAAAGTGGTTTTATTGCTACTGTCCCACTTGCTGCTTTTCACATAACCTAAAACATTAGAACCAAGTTAGAAGGGCATTTCCCAAGAAGTTTCAAATATCGCTGGTTGGAAAATTAAAGTACATATAGCAACTCATTCTGGTAACTTAGTGCAGTTCTGTGGGTTCTGCAGAGAGATCATGTACAAGTGTTGGAAAGCCCTGTTTAGAATTCCTGCTTTGCTGTGAAACACGATGAGTCATTATCTAGGGAATTTTTTACAAAGGAAAATTAGCTGGTCAAATTCATTATTGGAAGCATCAGAATATTAAAACCAAATAAGAGGACAAGAGCTGGGTACTTAAGGAAAAAAAGGCAAAAGGCAAAATTGAAGGATGGGTGATCAATCTGTTTTTTCTCCCGTTTTTCAGATTTCAGTCTATATCAGTAAATAAACTGCTTTTTTTTTTTTAGGAAATAAAAACAAGGACATGTTAATAAGCCATTAATACCTTTTATGATTAGAAAAAGTACCATGGATTTGCCAATTCGTAGGGTCTTATTACAAGATTAGTTTGTTTAATCTTATACATAAAGATTCTTTAAAAACAAATAAAATTGACAACTCTAGTCATATTAAATCACTGATTAAATTTTTCCAAATGTCTCTTTTTCCAAAGAAGAAGAGGAAGGAGTAATAGTAGTATTGGAATTTATCTCTGACTTGGATGCTCTAGAGCAGTGTTTCTTAAAGTGTGGTCCTAGGACCCTTGCAGGTCCCCCAAGACCATCTCAGGGGTTCGCAAAATCAAAATTATTTGCCAGCCTATGTTGAAAAATAATACAATATTAAAATCCCATCAAACTATCATGAGAAGCAGTAGTGGCAGCAAATGCATCCATTTTAATTTTTAATATGGTAAATATTGATAAATATAACCCATACCAGCAAAAGCTCTTTTGAGGTCCTCCATAATTTTTTAAAGTGGGAAGGGGTCCTGAGAGAAAAAAAATTAAGAAAAACTGTTCTAGATTATTATTTATTCTATGCCACCCATTTAATATGCTTTCTTCCAGCTCTACCTATTTCAGATGACATACTTTAATCGATACCGTGTTAGTTTCTGACCATTTATGACAAGAAAATTTTGTAAGGAAATATTTTGGAATTCTAAATAATGTTTGTAACAACCTTTTCCTCATATTTTTAGAGCCCGAGAATTAAACACAGTGGAAGAGTCTCGTTTTGTGTTGTTTGTACACAGTAATCTTTTATTTCGCAACAGCCTATCTTGCAGTGGCTCCAATGCAGGGTGTGGTGTTAACTGACCGTAACATTAAATTTAATGATCTTGAATAGAACAAATGTTTGTAGTGTAATCTTGTGCATGTTTACCCAGAATTGTGCCTGGGCTGGTAGCTTGGGGTAAAATAGTAGGTGTTGCCTCATTTCTTTCACTTCAGGATATAATAATCAGGATTACATTCTTATGCATTATGGTTGAATAACTCCCACTGAACGTACTTCTCCTCAGGAGGACAAAATAAGGTAAAAACAGAAGTGTTGTATAATCAAGAATAATCTCCAGAAAATAGTGCTCTTGTTGGTAAATAATGATTGGGTATGCACAGCTTTATTGAAATGGAAACGTTTGTAAAGCTATTAAAATAACTCTGTACAAGTCAGCTATGACTTCTAATACAGAAAAGAGAACCCAAAGTTAACCCAAAAGAATCAGATCATATACTATGAAGTTTGATTACAGTTTCTGTATTCTAGAGACTCCTAGCTTTCAGAATTTCTCAGTGCAATTGGCATTGGCCACAAAACCCTCAATGTATCCATGGGAAATTCAAACTTCCTGTTCTCATGATATAGTTGCTTTATATGAAAATATTCAGTTTGTCAGCAAAGCAGTGCATATTGATCAGTTAGTAGCTTCACCCTATCCCAAAGGCTCTAGATGTGTAACATTTAAACATGATTTTAAAAAGAAAATCTCCCCTTGTACTTAAAATAACTTCCTGGTTATAATGTCTCCCATCTCATACCTATCAGTCCATACATATACTGGCTCTAGAACACAGAATTTATTATTTGAGAATGCTAGACTTACTAGCATCCTGTTTAGGTACCAGACTGTTTATGCTTAATCTTTTTTAGGGATGTGCATGAAATAGAACACATACTTTGCTTTCAGTTCAGAACAAATCAGCCCTACTCCAACTGTTCCTATGGAAGAGCTCAGTGACACTGCCATGTAATTAAATTTGAAATGATTTGAAAAGGCTTATTAGTTTGCTGGAAAAAAACTTGAAGCTTTCCTTCAGGAGACAATGGGAACTTGGAATCAGCTTCTTTCTCTTATGTTTTACACCCAGGGCCACAAGAAAATAAGTAGGGGGAGATCCATGACAATTGCTACCAGCCAGCCAACTTATATAAAGATTAGAGAAAGGAACATTAAAAACAAAACCATGAGAACTCCCTAGAAGAATGTCTACAGATAAATAAATCATTTATTTTTGTAAAGAAACTTCCTAGGTTGCTCGGCTAACAGTCAAAGAGAGAAGGAGACTAATGTTTCTCATCAGCATTTTTTTGCACCACTTAACATCTAATAGTTAGCATAAATCCACCAGCTAAGCCAGAAGCAGCCAGATGCAGGGACAAACACATTTGATTTACTATATGTTTTCTCATTCCTGTTGGATTTGCTGTTATCCTGATTCAGATAACTTAAAAATAATTTTTAAGCTAAGTAATGCAGTTTATTAGAATTCTTGCTTGGATAAGTAGAAAAACATGAGGATAAAAAACACTAATACAGTATTGTCCCAGTGGACCAAAACCACAGAAACACATTCTGAAAAGCTGAGACCAGGACAAGAATCATGCACGTACACATTCCCAGACCCAGCACAGCAAACGTTAAGCAGAAATGTAGCACAGGACAAGGGAGAGTATAAAGTTTCCCAAACCATCTTGAATAGATTGTTTTGGTCTTTTCAATACCCTCTGAACATTTGGCAGGTCACATAAGCATGCGCAGAGCACATTCTCCCTGATAACTGAATGAAACAGCCAAAGTCAATGTTGTACTTGGCATTTGCAGCCCCAACACTAGTACCCCTTCTGTATAAAACACAGTTGTGCATACTTTTACTTGCTTTTTCTTGGAAGCTAAGACATCCAGTTGCCCACATGAATTCCAACTTCCCCTTAGCAAAGAATCGAAAGGGAAGGGAAGGGAAGGGAAGGGAAGGGAAGGGAAGGGAAGGGAAGGGAAGGGAAGGGAAGGGAAGGGAAGGGAAGGGAAGGGGAAAAAAGAAGCAGTGACCAAGCCTCTTCTTCTGCTTGGGTTAAAATCTTCTGCTCAGTTGCTGTCCAGAAAATATGCTGGCTAGGGAATTCTGGGAGTTGAAGTCCACACATCTTGAAATTGCTACAGTTGAGAAACACTGCCCTAGGTAATTACTCTTACTGTCCATGGACTCAGACTAAGACAGGGACACTCCCATCTCCTCTGAGCATGACCCTCAGGCCCTTGATTGCTAACAGAGGGAGTGGGCTACCTGGTTGAAGTTAGGGTGGCCACTTCCCCTGCCTCAGCCTTAGCCATCACAATGCCAACTGGTCATACCACTGGAGCAAGTTCTTTTGTCTACCCATTGTATGGATGGGGTGGTCTTAGGAAACTCTCCATCCCCTTTTGAAGAACCTTGGGTCAAATTCTGGCAGATTTTCAAAGGAAAACATTGCCTGTCTTGTGGGACACTGAATCTAGGATGAAAAAAGGTAAATGGCAACAAAACGTTATGCAAAAGTTGGAAGCAATGATTACTTCGCTTATTCCTAAATAAATGGACAGTATAGAACCTGCAGCCTAGGTTATGGAAAATATTAAAGCCAACTCTACATCCATAGAACAAGATTTATGAAATATATCTGCAGGCAGATCATGTCTTCTAACATTTTTGTACATTTTGTTCATTGTTATTCATTTGTTGGCTGAATGTGATTTTTATATCATCAGGTAACTTAGGGAAATTGTTTTCAGTCATTCTTTCAGAATACTTGAAAGGTTTGGAATGATAAATATGCCCATCTATGAACCACAAAAATTGCAAGGGAAAATCTGAGTCTCCCATAAAAGATGCCTAAAAAAATATGATTTAAGTACTAAAGTGTAATGTGTTTCATATTTGTTATCTGATTTCCTTTTATCTCACTTTGTTTTCTTTATTTCACTTATACTTATGGAATACTAACAATAATTGGGTATAGTAAGTAAAATGTTAATGTGATCCCCCAGAAGGGAAGACACACAAATAAATTGAAAGTCAGTGTGCTACCATTATGGGAGCAGCAGATCGCTGCTCATGTATCTATAATCACAGGAAGAAAATAGTCACAGCTTATAGCTATTTTTTGCAATGGCAAAAATGGTTTATTACTGAAACAAAGTCATAACTAAATCAGATGTTCATCCGTACTTGATTTCAGGAACAGCTGAACAACCAGATGCTGTCATCCTTTTGTAAATGTGGAGCTTGAACCAAGCCCAGAAATAAGGAAGTGAAATGGACTTTAAGACTTCAGTCCCACGCCTTTTAGCTTAGAGAATTTGGCTCTTCTGTGTGAGCAGCATTGGGCTGCGAAGCCACACTCTGTGTTCCCTTTGTTCATCTGAGTATGTTTCCCGCATTGTTCCAGAAAAAAGCCACTGGACTGACAGCCTGCCATAAGGGGATGCGTTTGGTCCAGCTTAGCAGATTGTATGATCTCATCTACTATGATGAGTAAACCATAACTTATAGTTTAGCACAGGACTGCCAAGGTGCAACTGCACACCCCATCTTCCTCAACCTTCTTACTCCTGTCTGCACTTTCGCACTGCTTGCCCTGCTTCCTTATGTCCATGTCTATCCACGCACAGTCTCATTCTCGCTTTGTCCATTGTTGTCACATTTCTTGCCTCCTCCGCCAACCTTCATTCTCTGTCCCTCCTCTGCCCACCAATGCTCTTCTCATCCTTCTCCTCATTCCCTCTGCACAATGTTTTTACCCATTTTTCCCTTGTTGCCTTTAGTTTCTCTTCTTGTAATCGGAGACGGAGAACAATCTGTCCTTCAAAAACAGTCTGCCGTGGCCAATTTTCCAGGTGTCACTCTTGTTGCTCTTCTGATTACTCTGCAATGTGTAGGTGTCAGACAACAGCATGTGTGTGTGTGTATATATGAAAATTTGTGTATGTTTGTATACATGTATCAAACCCCTGCACATGCACCTTCTTAGAAATAACACCTCCCCTCTTCTGCACTTGTATATGCCCACTTTTCAAAGGTCCATGTGGCACTCAACCCCTTGGAAGTTATGCCCCCTTTACTAAGTATGTGGTGCCAAATCCATGCAATTAATCCATGGCTTAGTGTGACATGTGAACTGAGGCAGAAACTCTCCTGGGAGATGACAAACAGGTTTTCTTTCAACCACCTACTTACCTGAGGCACAGTCTAAATATAGAAGTTGCTTTCCTGCAGGAACAACCTTCATTACACAAGCAAGTAATTCTGCGAATTTCAAAACTGCTTCGATGTATTAAGCTAGATGGGCAAATGCAAGTAGACAAGATGAGCATTTGTACTGATTTGCCATCCCCATAATATAGATATGAGGTTAGTTGCTTTCCCCATCTCAATATCTTCATCCTGTTTCATTCCTGATGTCCCTTGAAAATATTTTAAAAACAAGTTAGTTCTTTTTACATAAAGATGCTAGCTCAGAATGCAAGGTTGTTTTGGTTATTTGGAATGGAAGAAACTATGAATGAGGAAAAAGACTATTTGGGGGGGCAAAATGGGAAGAGGAAAATATGTCAAAGGTGTTTTTCAAGGAAAAGGATGATTGATACTTTTGCCACACAGGCAAGTATTACAAGATGGCGGTAATTGTTTCCTCATGTACTAGATTCAACTCCCATAATTCCCAGCCAAAATGAAGTCCTACATGTACAAAGGCAGCTGCTTGGACAGGGCTGCCCCCCCAACACAACTGAAGAGAGATCAAAGTAAATATGCTCATCCCTCTTTATATCTAAAGTCTGTAGTTCTTAGGTGTGATTATAGACCTGGAACAGTCTCTTCCTTACTCAGCCTGGCACAGGCAAGGTGATTGTCCAGGAAGACTAAGAGATCACAGATCAGTAATACACAATTTAAGGATAAATAGTTTTGAAGCAACTCAAATTAAGTAGATTCTTAACAAAGCCAGATCAATTTATATATGCATGACGTGTGCAATGAAGCAGGAAGTAAAACCAATTGCTTTGTTGCAGGCAAGACACAGAGTTAATTAGCAATTGATACATGGTTTACTTAGGGCTACTCGCTGTGATTGTAAGAGGGTATTTGAGAAATATAATTGCTTTTAAGCCTGTTCTTAAAACATCCTGCTACATTCGGGATGCAAAGGAACACCAGTTTGCCATCCAATTACTTGCCCATAAGGAATAATAAAGCATGGTAGGAATTCAAACACACTGTAAAAATCAAATAAGCTAGGCATATATTAATAAATATGAGGGGGGGGGGAGAGAGGGAGAGAGGGAGAGAGAAGCATTATGAGGAATACCTGAAATTTGGGAGAGAGAATGTGCCAACCGCAGATGATTCTGTGACAACTCCAATATATTCTCCCTCTCTCTCTCTCCCTCCCCCACACACCCACACATACACACAAAGTTTCCCAATTTTTGGACATATTAAACTGAATACTGACAAGCAAAATGGGAAGAGGAAAATATTTCAAAGATATTTTTCAAGGAAAAGGATGATTGGTACTTTTGCCACACAGGCATGTATTACAAGATGGCGGCCAAAATATTGTACTCTAATAGGGGCTGTTGGGAACCACAGCTGCAATCCCACTTCCATATTAGTGTGGAATAGCAAATCTTAGCAATGCCAGGGCTAAGGTTTTAAGCCTGCCCAGGGCTAACTTCTTGAAAATACAGAGCCCAAACTGAGAAGTTTATCGACCATAATGCTACTAATGATTCTACATTACAAACATTTTCCAGGAGGGCACACTTTCTTCCCTGTGATAGCAAAAAGCAAGGCAAAGACAAAAGCTGATACACATTAATGTGCAATGAACCTTTTGCAGTAAAGAAGAAAAAAAAACCCAGATTTTGACAGTGGAAAAATAGCTTACCAATGCACAAGGGAAGGCTACGTTGCTTGCCACACAGTCATCTGACTTGCAGGGAAAAGCCTTATCATTCCAAGAAATAATGTTAGGGTGAAAGCTGACTTGATTCTTTACATCATGAAGGATGAATGCTAATGGAGTCTGATGTAACTAAAGAGAGCAGGAGAGACAGGAAAAAAGTATCCTTTTGATTATTAGGCAAGAAAAACTTGTTGCATAAAAGCCTTTTGGCTACAATCAGAAACTACGCAATCCATTCCTTCTGACTTTAGGCTGATATCCAGCATTTCTGCACTCTGTGCCCTCCTGAAATTCAGACAGCAAAATTCTATGTTACTTTTCCCTAACCTGTGATGTCCGTTTTAATATACTCAGACCTGTTTTTATATACTTGATCAGGTCTGGGAGAATTGATAGTACAGTAGTGTTTTTGTCCTTAAGACTGTTTACTCCCTTTTGCCTACAATGGAATCCCAAATCCAGATGGGTTGTGCTGGTGATTAGAAACACAACCACACCACCATAATATTTATTTATTTATTTGTAAATTTATATACTGTCCTAATTAATACAGATTATTAATTTCCTACCAATATTAATCATTGTAAAGATTCTTAAGAATACTTTGAACAGCCAAGAAAACAAATTGATGGATCATCGAACAAATCAACTCAGAGTTGTCACTTGAGACACAAATGATCAGGCTCAAATTTTCCTACTTCAGTCACATTATGTGAAGATCTAGCTCTCCAGAGAAGACTCTAATGTTGGGAAATGTGGAAGCAGACAGAAGAAGAGGATGACCAGCAGCAAGGTGGATGGATTCAGTGCACAGTGATGCCTTGCGGTTGTAATAGACTATAGGTTGTAAGAAGAAAAAACAGGAGTCATAGTCTGTTGGTTGTTCTCAGAAACAACCAACAGACTATTACAACCACACCACATCATCATAACACACAAACCAACTAAAGCCCTCCAAAACAACTTAAAGACCCAGTAGCCTAATAAGACAAAAACAGGAGTCATCTACAGCATACAATGTAAGGACTGTAACAGCCTCTATGTAGGACAAACAGGCAGAAAACTAGCAGAGCGCATCCATGAACACCAAGTAGCAGTCAGAAGACATGATGAAAACTCCTTAATCTCACAACACATGGACAGACTCAACCATAATTTCAACTGGGAAACTCTGAGCATCCTAGACCAAGCTAAATCAAAAAATGCTAGGGAATTCCTGGAAGCTCTGACACATCAGCCATCAATAGACACATAGCAATAAACCACATTTACATACTATTCAAAAGAGACAATAAGAAAGCTAAGAAAGAAACAAAAAGACCAGAACACATCCTCTCCAGCAGCCTACACCCAGATAAGCAGGGATTATCACCAAACAAACTATCAAGCAGAAAACAGTACTCTAATCAAGGAACTACCAAGGAGAAACCCCACCCTCACCAACACTGGCAGGGCAAGCTACTGTATATAAACAGGGAGCAAACCCCACACTTATTAGCACTGATGATGTTACCTAGTCAGGTAATGAAACATCTTCAATCAAACAACCAAAAGCTCAGAGAGCACCAAGGACTCCACAGTTCAACCCTGAGCTACATATATTCTCTTCTACTGAAAATCTATGTGGTTGCTAGGAGTCTAAAATGACTTGATGGCACATAATCAATCAGTTAATAAATATAATTATAATAATATATAATCCTATAAATGATATCTATTATTTATTCTTATTGTTGCTGAGATTTATATAATACTTTTCACCTCTGGATCCCAGAGTACTTTATATAACAATGAAAAAAAAATGGAATCAACATTCAATAACAAGTACAACAAACTTTTCCACACTAACTCAGAAGAAACAACAAAGGAGGATCCAAAGACCTGGCAAAGGGATGGGACTGAATTACCAAAGATGATGACACACCCTCATTCTATATGGTGTCCTTTGCTTTCAGGTTGCTACACACTTTACAGATAACTTTGCCTTCCTTCACTGTACCAGTGATTCCTTACCACAAATGCTAAACCAGGAAGGCCGGCAGGCTTGCATCAGTACACTCAGCAAGGAAATCCTGTTGTTCCCTGAAAGTCTATTGCCCTCATTCCCAGTTTGATACCTACAGACCAGGAAGTTCATGCATTCAGATAGAAAACCATAGCAAAAGGAACTCCATAAGGTGATACCAGCCTGTTAGTTCCTACCATAGCGAGATGCCATGTGCTATTCTCTAAATGTTATGAGCATCAAAAATATTCTGAGAAAGATCTGACTAAATTTGATGCTCACTGAAATACCAGTCAGTGAACAAAGGAACATGATGAACCCACTACAAAGGTATTATCCTCTGAATGTCATGCCACAAAGTTATGGAAAAAATGGCATGACGTTCAGAGTATACCAATTAGAAGAGAACTAGACAACCCATGACCCATTGGGTCATTGTTTCAGAGTTATTTCCTTACCCAGACAGAGAAACAGAAAGACCAAGGACAAAAAAGCAGTGGGAGTGTGAGCGACTTGCAACTTGCCACCAGCTTCCCCATTGACTTTGCTTCTGGGAAGCTGGCAGGGAGCGTCAGAAATCTTCCTTCCTTCCTTCCTTCCTTCCTTCCTTCCTTCCTTCCTTCCTTCCTTCCTTCCTTCCTTCCTTCCTTCCTTCCTTCCTTCCTTCCTTCCTTCCCTCCCTCCATTTCCACATATAATATAGGCTTATGCCATTTGGTCTCCCCTCACCTCAGGAGAGCCCTGGTGAAACCTCCTCCTCCTCCTCCTCCTCCTCCTCCTCCTCCTCCTCAGCTGACCAGCGGATCTGCCTGCCACTTTGCTGGGGGGAGGTGGAACAAAGGGAGCCATGGACTATGAGGAAAATGGCACCCCTTTCCTCATTCTGGTGTGCCCCCAAGGGGCCCCTCCCTTGGGGGAGGAAGAGGGCTCACCCATCAAGCACTGGAGCCCCCTAGCCAGCCCTACCTTGCCAGGAGGCATCCAAGTCGCTTCCTCATCCTTATCTCAATGCCCACAGCCACTGAGAGATTTCAGATTTCTGCCTTGTTTCCAAAGCAGCCAATTGCCACTCGCCTGTCAAGCCTTGTCACCAGTCAATTGGGCACAGGGGACAGAGGGAGGCAGGAAAGAGGTCGGGGATACATCCATGACAAGCATGTGACCTGGGCTGACCACAGCAGCGCAGCAGCACAGCATTGCTGAAGTGGCTACAAATTTCCCAAATTTCAGTCCCACAAGAGTCCTGGGTCCTGGGTTTTGCACGCATTCTGTAAGTTAGCCCATTTGAGGTACCTTGGTTCAAAAATTGTGGCCCTATGACATACCGTTTCACTCAGTTGAAGCTTACAGACACAAGAGTTTTAGTAGTATATAGATATATGTAACTCAAGGTTGAACTGTGGAGTCCTTGGTGCTCTCTGAGCTTAGTTGTTTGCTTGCAGACATTTCATTACCCGACTAGATAACATCATCAGTGCTGATGATGTTACATAGTCGGGTAATGAAATGTCTGCAAGCAAACAACCAAGCTCAGAGAGCACTAAGGACTCCACAATTGAGAGGATAATTCAATGTTAAAGTTTAAGAAAAAGAGTAGCACCCAAATGACATTCTCAAAGAGCTCACAATCTGCAGGCCAAAACATGAAAGCAAAACTTTCACAACTGCTTATGACAACAACTCTAGTTTTCAACAGGGTCGTTATCTAGCCAGTTCAGCCAAGTTTATGAGAACCAACTGTTAAATTTTCACATATATTAGAGATAGGCAACGGCTCACATTCTTCCTGCTTTGCTTGGACAAGCTTGTTTATCCAGCTGGTGCAGAAGGGAAGGCCCAGGATACCTTTGCTAGGGATAGGCTGTTGCATGCATAGGCAAAGCCAAGGCCTTGATAGGACTATGCTCCAAGATTTCCAGCCAGCCAGCCAGCCAGCCAGCCAGCCAGCCAGCCAGCTTGCCCAGGCAGATTGGGAAAAATGTGAGATTCTGGCTTAGCTCAGCTCACATAGTGGAGATAAGAGGCATGCAGAGGTTGGAAGAGGTGTTTTGCTTCTATGAAGTTTGCAGTTTTCCAGTCCTTCAAAGCAAAATGGCAGTGCCATTCCCCATCCCACCCCCATTCCCCAAGTTCTAAGCAGAGAGTGAACTGTGCTGCTTTGAAACATCTAAAAAAGGGCAGGGCTTTGATCACACAAGGACAGCCACCATCTTGACCTTTTTGACCCCCATGGACACCTTGGTAAGTTGGTAAAAAGATGCAAAAACAGGCTTAGAGAAACTGCTTTCAAAACAGCATGTTAGAAGTTTTCTATTAAAATGCATGCCTTAGGAGAAATTCCAGAAAATTGTTTTTTACATTTTTATTTATACCATTTTTAGCCCATCTTTTTGCCTATAAGGCACGCAAGGGGGCTATGATGCAATGACTGATGCAGAAAGGGGATAAAATAAATGTAAAGCTGGAAGGGTTAAACCCTGACTAAAACTTGTCAGACTCCTTTACTGCTAATCAAAACTAATTACTCTCAGATCTGACATGAACAAGAAAAACTAGCTTTAACAGCAGTGAACCTGTGCAATCTATATAATAGAGTGGGGGTAAAAAGTCATTTAAAACATTCAGCACCCAACCCAATCCTCAGGTAGCTGTTAGAAGCAAGTAAGTCTTGCTTCTGCCTCGCCATTACAACCAGAAGAAAAGTGTGTTTATGCATTTAGAAGACATTCCCAATCCCCAGGCTTGTAGCTCTGAGAGCATCGCTCTGTGCCAGCCTCAGTTTCATCTCATAAAGGCAGCATGCATCATGGCAGGCTTACCAAGTTATATCAGTGCAGAGTTGTGGTTGCTTTGAGTGAGAAAAGGCACTCTCTGAAACTTATTTGGTCCATAGGTGCCAAGGTCAGGCTTGTTACTTGGCGTGGGGGCAGCTGGTGCAAAACTGGCTTATATGGTTCATATTCCTCTGCCACACAAGAAGAAACATACCTACATACCCATCATGCTATTCCTTTTAGGGGGAAGCAGTTATGCCAAAGTGCAGAAAAAAGAATAAGAAGTAGCAGGCAAAAGAAACTGAGGGCAGGAGAGAAGAGAGGGGGAAAAAAAGGAAATCTAACTAAATCTGGTTTATACCAACACCATTCTCCATACCCTTGCAAACCACGCTTGACTCTTGTTGCTTTTCTTGTTATACGATGCATACTTCTTAAATAACCCATCCCTACTGCATTCAACTTACTCCTAAGGTTGTAGAGAAAGTGGTTGTGCAACAGCTCCAGAGAATTCTGGAGGAAGCAGATTATCTGGATCCCTTTCAGCCAGGATTCAGACCTAGGTACAGTATGGGACAAAAATGGCATTGATTGCATATGTAGATGACCTCTGGCAGGAGCGGGATGGGGGTGGTGCATTTGTCCTTGCTCTTCTTGACCTCTCAGCAGCTTTCAATACCATCAATCACGGTATCTTTCTGGATTGGCTTTAGGGGTTGGGAGTAGGTGGTAGTGTGTTGTACTGGTTCTTTTTCTTCATCCAAGGCTGGTTTCAATCAGTGTTGATGTGGGGGAGAGTTCCAGCCCATGGCCTCTGCTTTACAGGGTTCCACAGGGCTCAGTATTCTCTCCACTCCTGTTGAACATCACATGAAGCTGCTAGGTGAGGTCATCTGATGGCATGGGAAAAGTTATCATTTTTAGTTTTAATTGTTTATAGGTTTTTGATTTTTCATTGTGAGCCACCCAGAGTCATCTATTGGGGGAGATGGGCAGCATACAGATTTAATAATAAATAAACAAATAAATCATCAGCATACTTTACATCTCCATCTCTGAATGCCCAAGTGATGCCATGGAGGTTCTGTCTCAGTGTCTGGAAGCTGTGGGGGTTTGGATAGGGAACAGCAGGCTTCAACTCAACCCTAACAAGACAGAATGACGTTTAGGGCCTCCCCAGTTCCAATGACTTTCCATCTTTAGTTCCTGATTGGGCTGCGTTACCCTAAGCAGAACCAACGCCCAATTTGGGGGATCCTCCTGGATTCATAGCTTCTGTTTGAAGAACAGGTGGCACCCATGGCAAGGATGGCTTTTCCACTAATTGATGTTGTGCACCAATTGCACCCTTTCCTGGACCAGGAGGCTCTGCTCATGGTCACTCATGCCTTAGTCAGGTCCCAAATGGTCTACTGCAATGCACTTTTCATGGGGCTGCCCTTGAAGAGTATCTGGAAGCTGTAGCTAGTTCAGAATGCAGCAGCGTAGGCAGTTATGTCCGCCCTTTGATAAGTACATGTTATATCTCTGCTCTGCAAGCTGCATTATTTGCCACTAAGCTTCCAGGTTCAATTCAAAGTGCTGGTAGTGGCCTATAAAGCCCTTCATGGCAAGGGCCTGGGCTATATATTCACCTGTCCCTGATTACAGTATGTCTACCCATTAGGTCCGTCAGGAGAGGCATGCTCCTGGTCTTAGGGAGTGCCATCTGGTGGGGCCCAGGAAGACAGCCTTTTCTTTTGTGGTCCTCTCCCTTTGGAACATCATCTCCCCAGAATTTAGATTAGTCTTGACCTTGCTGTCCTTTTGCAAGGCCTTAAGTACGTGTGTTTTTTTCACCAAGATCTGGATGTGTGGCAGAGCCTGTGCAATGGTTATGTTGATTTGTTGTTGGTGGTTTTGTTATTATCTCATCTGCTGATTATCTCTGTGTTGTTGTTTTTTTATGGTATATGTTTTTATGGTGTTTTTGACTGTTGTTAGATGCCCAGAGTCACGCATTTGAGATGGGAGTCATATAAATTGTAATAATAAATAAATAAATAAATAAATAAATAAATAAATATTAGGTTCTCGTGTCGTAGCCAACTTTCACTTCCATATAACAAAGTGGCCAGAAGTATTCTTATATGCAGACCTTTTTCATTCCTTTTTCATAACAGACCACACACTATCGGCTATATTTTACTAGCTATATGTTTACTAGCATAACCAGAGGAACTGCAGAATGAAATTAAAGAAGTTGTTAAGGATGAATGCAAAAAGACACTGCCAATGATCAGGAAACAGAAAAGAAACAAACTGGATGTCAGAACAAACCATGGAAATTATCAAGAAGAGAAGCCAAAGCCAAGAAAAACAAAGCTCTTACAAAGAAGAATTTCAGAGAGCTGTTAGAAGAGACAAGCAGCAGCATTACAAAGACATCTGTAAATACACTGAGGGTGGAAACAGACAAAGAAAAACAAGGAAAGTTTTCCAAGATCTCCAAACTCAGAAAAGACTTCCAATCTTGAATTGGAATAAAAGACACCATTGGACAGATATTGATTCAAAGAAGATCAGACAAAGATAGAAGGAATACACTGAAATTCTCTATAGTAGGAATGTCAACATCCAAGATGCCTTACTAGATATTCCCTATTTATGAGAACCTATAGTACTAGAAGTTAGATCAGTACTCTGGTCATTGCCAAGTCAGAAAGTTATAGGAATTGATACAATATCCTACAAAAATATGGCAAGCAACAGAAAAAGAATCTGTAAAGTTTGTAACCAAATTATATCAACAAATAGAGAATGAAAGAGCGGCCACAGATTGGAAGAAGTCAGACTACATACAAATACCATAGAAAGGAGACTTAACAGAGTGTGCAAACTATTGTACAATATCCTTAGCAAAATAATGCTTAGAATCATCTGACTTGATGGTACATAATCAAAATCAAGATACACAAAGCTATCAACTTGCTTTAACTTTTCACCATTTATGTAAAACTTGCAATCATTCATTTTCCAGGCTAATTCCCAAGACTGGGTCTATAAACCATGCCAGTGTAAATTCTGCATAGTTAATTTTACTGTTAATTGTTTCAAGAAGAGGCAACATTTTAAGCTGGGGGAAAAGACACCCATAAAAATATTCAAGGAAGCTACCCTCATGAATTTTACTCAACAGAACTCTGGAGGTGATACTGAGGCTCTGAAGACCTCTCCCCATCCATTCAGGTATTTAGGATTGCCCCATCCATGCCTTGAAGGTAGGAAAGAAGTGCCTCTGAAGTATATGATTGGTAACATTCATGGTATGTAGGACCCAGCTATCCCTCACATCTTTCAGTCTCAGTAGACTCACCTTTGCATGTAGGCAACAAAGGATAGACATTTAGTAGTTCTCCCAATTATTCCTCCAAAGGGAAAAAATAGTTTAACATGTGACTGATGGAGTCAGCACCACAACTACTTATATGTGTTTGTGTGTGTGTGTGTTGGGGGGGCTGCTGTTGCTTCCCTTTTCTGTCCCATTTTCACACACCCTTATATTGTCAAGGGAGAATAAAAACAATCAGGCATTCCTTTGTTTTCATGGGACCTCTCTAAGATATTATCTATCTCAAGATAAGGAGAAAGTCTAGTAACTCTCCAGTAAGTAGATGTCATGAAGCATGGGGAGTTAGGTGATGTGAGGGAGATAGCCCTAAACAAGCCTGGGCCTGTTTGGGACTAACTGTTATCCCATCTGGGTTAATTAAAGTCAACCATCCAGTTTAGGAGTTCACACATCATGCTTACCCCATGACTCAGTAAATTGTGTTGTGCAAATAGGTCCAGAGTGGAAGTTGAAGGGCTTGCTTCTTAATAACTTTTTTGTATTTCATTATACTGAAGCTGTTCAGATAACCTCAACATAAAGTTGGACACCACAAAGAGAAACTTGATTCTAGAATATTTAATATGCATAGAAAGAGAGTATTATTGGACAATATGGAAGCAATTCTACTAGATATCTTCCACATCAGCTGTTTGTTGTTGTTGTTGTTGTTATTTAGTTTATTTTAATCACTATAATACATCTAGGTTTTCTTTCTATTTCATTTTGTTGGTGGTGTTGTAGGTTTTTTTAAATATATACAGTATTTCACCATTGGCAATAATGAATAATGGGCATACCCTCCTAAAACAAGTTATGCCCTCCGCCAATAAAACCTGTCTATTAAAAATGCAACTAATACTATCTAGTTACTAAACTAAACATTTGGAGAGAACTCTTGTCAATGACCACAAACCAGATAGATTTGGGATCTGCTTTTATTTTATTTATGTTTATTTTATTTAACTTTAGCACTCAAATTGCTACCAGAAAGAAAATAGCACATACCAAGTGATACCTTGTGACTTGGATCTCTTGCCTCACTTGAAATCAACAGTGGGGGAATAGGAGAGACCCTTCCCATGAAAAGGTCAAAAGATTTAAGTCAAAATAATTCAGACAGTTGTTTCTGTTATTTTAGCAGCAGGATGGAGATAATTGAAGTTCCTGCTCTTTCCAAGATGGCTTTTATATACTGCATTCTAATTATCCAGTCTTTGTGGTTTAATTTACAACCCCTGCTTCATTGCTATCTAAATTAAGAACCACTATGGATGCTTGAAAATCACATTTTGTACCTCACCTGTTTAGCACAATTTAAGAAGCGTAAGATGGCAAAGACCAATGTCGCATCAGCTGGTATCTCCTTATGAAGCTCAACTGTCCTCTTGGCAGCTCCCCCATGTAGTTCCAGCACCTTTCAAAATCTGCTCTATCCTGCCTCCAAAGCTCCTGGAGCTGATTTGGAGAGGGGGCTGCAAAGAGAACAGCAAATTGTTTCATCTTCATTCAGATGACAGATCACTACACTATGGCATATAAACAATCCCGATTGGGAATGGATAATCTCCATCTCCAGTTTATTTATCTTCACAGTTGAGATTCGTACAATGAAAATAATAATAAAAACATTGAACGAGAAATGGAATAAAATATAAGCCCTTGAGAAGCCTTGATGGATATAAACCTAGTAAATGAACAAGTAAATTCTAGGACCCAAACAGGCCCATTCAATGCAGAGAGAAAAAGGAAAGAATACAAGAGAAATTAAAAGTTCAGATTCCAATTTGATAGTGAAGTTAATATCTGTGATGGAAGGCATGAGCGGGGAAGGTTCTGGAATGGAGCTTCAAGGTTGCCAGGGGGGAGGAGAGACATTCCAGAGGAAGCACCTCCTCAGTCCCCAGCCGGAGTGTGGGAAAGCCAAGAGAATGAGGCTGGCCCCTCCCTAGGGCCTCATGGTTATAGTAACTGCTGTTGTGGTGTAGATTTAGTCTGGCGAGATTCTGTCTGTTAGGTGTAAGCTAATAAAGGAGCTAATCTGTTCTGGGCTGTCTTGCTGCTGCTCTTGGGCTGAACCTGACAATATCATCCTCTTATTACGTAAACAGTATGAACCAAGAGTGACAGAGACACATTTTCTTTTCCCATCTTTTCACCTTCCTTCCAATCAAAGAAATTCTTCCATCTTAATTTCTATTTTTTGGTTGAATTAAACTTACGTTCAGCTTCATTAAATTATCCTTCCATTTAGAAGGAATACTCCCCGCATAAATAGTTTTTGAAAAACCAAACCAAACCTTAAAAAGAACCAGTTTATGCATTATGCATCGTTCTGATAAGTGACCTGCTGACCTTTGGTTATTCATTGTGGAAAATGTAATGTACGAACTACGGATCGTGTCAGCAACTTTTCCTATAATCATTTCAGATATTTTTTCCAGCTACAATGATGAGAGGAATTGCTGACAATTCACATGTATTTCTGTGCTTCAGGGTGACTCCCATGGGGATATATATATATATATATGTATACAGTATATACATATACAGTATATATTCTCATACACACACACATATACATACATACAAACCCAGAGAGTTTGTGTTGGTGGCAGGGTTCCAATTTAGTCTTAAGCTATTAAAGGCTATTTGAATGAACATATTAAATTGCAAATACTTTTTCCAGGATTAATGAGGGCCCAGAAAATTTCTTTAAAGCTTCTCTTGCAAACTCAGTTTTAAAGCATTTGAGAACTTCCTGGACTAGTCCACTGTAACTAATTTTTTAAAACTTAACTTCGATTGGTCAGAAGCTGAGACCATTTCCTCAGCTGAGCAAATATTTCTGCAGCCTGTTTATGTAGCTCTCGGCTTCTCCACCTCTGCAGCTTGACATTTAACCTAACTTGTAAAACAGGTCTTCATATTCAAACTCAGTCTTATTTCACACCACAGAGTGTATTTCCATGCTATTCAACTAGGAGAGGGTAGGAAATACAGTTTGCACCATTTGCCAAAATAGAGCAGTGAAATATATTTGCACATACAGTAGATCCAAACGAGTTTTTCCTTATTTTGCAGCATTAAGGTGGACCTTTTTTTGCTTAAGTCATACTTGCAATGACCAATAGGCTTGCTCAGCAGACCATCTACAAATGAAAAGCAGAAGAAACAGTAAGTCCTGGCAACTTAACCCATCCCCTTCCTTTTATCAAAAGTTTCATGTCTGATCTGCTACCACTTGCACTTTTCATGATCAATGACTGCATTTCAAGATGGTTTCGCAACAGGGTTCCACCAGAATATTTGCCAGAATGCAAATTAGGCCACCAGCCACCCAAAATTAATGAAAACATTTTTCACTGACATTTTGCAAGATCACGAAATGCAATGACTGAGATTTCCCCCAGATACCAACATCTCACAAGATATGTGTGATTTAGGAAGAACCACCTTAAGCCAGAAAAGGTAACCCGATTTAAATGTATACCTGATACAAGATTAACTTTCAATTTTATTTTTAGTGAGATGTTGCTCTTTTAATAACGTTTGCTAAGATTGTTCCAGAACTTTAAGCAATGTTACTTTTGTTAATCACCCTTCTCCCATTCTATGTGACTAGAGCCTTCCCAATCCTTTTATTAAAAATACCTCTATGTCTTATTCAGACATCGCTCTGTGCTCAAATTTGTACCTTCTGTGGTCTGAATGAGTTGAATACTTTCAAAGCAGTCTACCTATTGTTGCTGGCTAATTAACAAGCCGCTTAGTTCCATACTGCTATTTGATATGCTATCTTTCCAACAAAACCATATGATCCTTTGAGCATTCTTTGAAAATGAAACATTATACATTTTGTGAATAGCTGGCTGGTGTTAGATTAATCCCATAATTTGCAATTATGACTAGAGTCAGTAGTTCTACTCTACTGGACTCGGTTCTCCAAAACAGAATAATCGGTCTCATTGCAGCTTCTGACAGCAGAAGAAGGGGTAAGGCTGATTTTGATGATTGCAACTCGCACTGTAGCCAGAGGGACAGTTTTGGTCATTCCAGCAACCATTGTGCAATTCCAGCTCTGATGATCTTGCTAAAACAAAGTCCTGATAGAGTCAAAGAAACTTCCACCAGCCAAGACATAATACAATCTAGTTTTACATTCATCAGAAAGTGGCTGCAATTACTTCCCAAGGTGCATTATACCTTGATTTTATCACTTTCACCGCTCGTCGAACAGGTTTGGGAAACAATGCAAAATGTCTGCCAAACCTGATTACAAGAGACAACAGTGGCATGGACGCACTGCAATACAGCATTCCCTCTTTGAATCATCGTCCATTATCTGAGCAAGTTATTGCTTGTCTCCACTTTGCGCTTTGTTCTAAACATTTTATTTTTATATATTGCCTGAAGGCTCTCAAGGCAATTTCCATACTTTTTAAAATGCAAAAATAAATCTATAGATCAGAAATCAGTAGCAGCTAAATTGCTTCTTCTCCTTCTCTTCCTTCTCCTCCTCCTTGCTTTCAGATCAGTCTTGACTCCTGGCAACTATAGGAACATGTCCCTGCAGTTTTCTTGGCAATATTTTCAGAAGTGACTTACCATTGCTTTCTTCCTAGTGCTGAGAAAGACTGAGGCCCTTCTGAGAAAGCCCAAAATCATCCAGCTGGCTGCCATGCCTAAGGCAGGACTAGAATGTGGATCTCCGTTCTAATGCAGTGCCTTAACCACCAGACCAAACTGGGTCTCAACCAACTCAATTACAGACACAAAATGATAAAGCCTACTAGTAAGAAAAAGTTAAAATTAAGGTAAAGGACTGACAGAACAGCAGCAGTATTTTCAGGGTTAGATAGAAGATCTCACACTGCCTATGCATCACTTCTGAAAAGGTCCAGGCCAAGGTCATTACCAATTGCATTTCCAGTAGGGCTATCTGAGGAGCTGTCTCATCCCCATTATATCAGCCCACCCCAGTTGGTCTGGCAGAAGGGGCATGTTGCAGACCCCACCAGCCAAGGAATTTCAGCTAGTGGGGTCTAGGAAGAGGGCCTTTTTTGCCATGGCCCCCGCCCTGTGGAACAACTTACCACCTGAGGTATGGTCTGTCCCCACTCTCATGGCCTTCCGGAAGAGTGTGAAATCTTGGCTGTGCCAGATGGCCTGGGGGCCTGATGGGGGCTCACATTGTTGGAATTGGCTGATCGGGTAATCGGGTAATCGATTCTGCCCCCCCCCATCATCTTGAATTGTATATAGTCTTTTTATATAGTATTTTTTAGCTAATTTAATATGGATATTTATATTTTTACTGTTTTTACTGTTTGATTTTAATTGTGATCCACCCAGAGTCACCCTTTGGGGGAGATGGGTGGCATATAAATGGAAGGAAGGAAGGAAGGAAGGAAGGAAGGAAGGAAGGAAGGAAGGAAGGAAGGAAGCTGGGGCAGAATGCAAGGCCTCTATAGGTAGAACTGAAAGACAGGCAAACTTCTATAGAAGCAAATGATGTCAACAGACAGAAGTCCTAGGCTTAAATTCTTCAGGGCTTTAAAAGATTGCAGTGATCATTAGTCACCCAGTCTTGATTTGACCAAGGGCAACATTTCTGAACAATTTAGCATGAACCCACTTCCCTCCTACAATGTCTGCAAAACCACAGTGGATTAGTTTATGTTATTTTTACATTTAACCCTCCTTTGAGACATGATGAACAGGTAATCTTCACTTAACAACCACAATAGGGACCAGAAAATTGGTTAAGCGGGATGGTCATTAAACGAGTCATCACGTGACCAGACCCGATTTTACAACCATTTTTACAATGGTCGTAAAGCAAATCACAACTATCATTAAGTGAATCACGTGGTCGTTAAGCAAATCCAGCTTCCCCAATGGAATTTTTTGCCAGAATTCGTTTAACGACCACAAGATTTGCTTAGTGACCATGATTCACTTTACGATCATAAAAAATGGCACAAATCATGATCACATGACTTCAGGGGGTGGTGCAACGGTCATAAGTGTGAGTACAGGTCGTAAAGCACTTTTTCTAAGGCTGTTGAAACTTCGAGCCTTTGTTAAACAAGTAGTTGTTAAGCGAGAACTACCTGTAAAGATTTACTGATTGACTGCTTTCCATAATAAATGCAGACCTGGTTCAAAGGGGCAGTTTACCATATATCTGTCAAGAAAGGAACACAGTATGTGTTTCTATACATTTTAAATGCTTTTACCCTAACTTTCAGTACTAAAGCGCAAAGCAATATGGACTGTTCCATTTTCTCATGAAACAGGCTAATCTGAGCATTGTGGAGTAGTTTATCCATTTTTGGACTTGCATCTTCTAGAAGAGGAATGACTTTAAGGTATCTCAGTTGTT
This sequence comes from Python bivittatus, assembly GCF_059951505.1. Taxonomy (NCBI): domain Eukaryota; kingdom Metazoa; phylum Chordata; class Lepidosauria; order Squamata; family Pythonidae; genus Python; species Python bivittatus. The sequence continues at coordinate 66,133,251 of NW_028277125.1, read as the reverse complement.
TGGATCAACCCATTTTCCCAGGGGTGTGTGGACACAGAACACTCTGGGAATAAATTGTTTTTCACACAATAACCCTTTAGAAATTGCTGAACTACAATTCTTAACTGCCTTGGACAGCATGAAAATGGTAACAGATGATGAAAGAGTCATCTGGAGGGCCATAGTTTGCTTGCTCCTGTTCTCAGTACCGCTTCTTAGTTTTTCTTCTACTTCATGTTTATTATTTCAATCTTCTTATACTTCCTGCCCAAATAAACAAGCTTTAGGTTTATCTTCATGGTAGGGATGTGCAAAACATTTCAAAATATGCATTCATGCTCTTAACTTGAAAGACTTCCAAATGATCAAAACAGCTTGTTTCACACTCAAAACAGTTGCTTTATGCTTGAGGCAGCATGTTTCAAACTTTAAATCCTTTACATTCAAACTGGTCTGAATTCTAAATGTGTTTTACACCCCACCCTATCTTCATTTTTTTTTTAATCCACCCATTTTGAAACTTGGAACCATATAGCCCTACCCTCACCTAGAAAGTAAATGACAAATAAAATGTGGACTTTCTTGTAAGTAAATAAAATGGGCTTTTCTGCACTAGCCTTTTGTATAATAATTTTTCAATCTTCTCTTGTTTAGGAACTTTCTCAAAATAAAGTGTTATAAAATGGTACCATGCAATAAAAATTAAATATCAGTACATGGTCATTTGTTTAACATAGCATTGCCTAGCAAGCATTTCACCAATTTATTCCTGTTTGTATACACCAGCAATTCCCTACAATTCAATGAGACTTATTTTCTGATGGATAGAACTGTGGATGTCTAAACCATCCAATATGGTTTATCTATTCTAATGATAAGCAATTCTGAGATTAGATCATTCAATCACTCCTAATGAACACCAAAATAATTACTTATTTTCTGATGGATAGAACTGTGGATGTCTAAACCATCCAATATGGTTTATCTATTCTAATGATAAGCAATTCTGAGATTAGATCATTCAATCACTCCTAATGAACACCAAAATAATTACTTGTATCCAGAGGAGGCTGACTGCTACATGTCTCCAGGATTCACAACTGTGATCCTGGCTCTTTCCAAACAGGAGAAATTCAGAAGGCTGATTGGCAATTCTTCTTTCACTCTAAAAAAGCAGACCTTTGAAAAGGTGAGAATGTGATCCCACTGTAAAAGCAACAGATTGGATGATTCCATGGCTGGATGTCTGGTTCCCTCATAAAGTGCTGGAAATTCTGGGAGTTGTAGGGAAGCACATTTGAAGAGCACCAGGTTGTGTGATGGCAATCAACATTTTAAAAGAGGGTGTGGTTGAACTACAACCCCAGCAACAAAAAGGCTTCCACCAGGCTAAATTGCAGTTAAGAAAATCTGCAGTCCAAGGGACCATCCAAGCCTTGGATATATACACTTCAGGAAGCTCAAACATCCTAGCTCAGGAGAGGCAAGGTGGTGCCAGTGAGCACCAGTGAGCCCTCAGGCCCCTTGCCTGGTACCTTCCAGGTGCCTGGTCCCATCAGACTTTTTAAAATTGGAAACTGGTATCTTGCATCAAAACATTGTATTTATTTTCAGCAATGACTGCAAAAGTTACACTGTGATGACAGAAATAATTCTCGGAGTGGAGAGTAGATTGCTTCCTGGTGATACATTGCCTTGTGGCTGGCCATGCCCTGCATGGTAGCCATTTTGTAAATAGGTAAATCTCCCATGGCAGGCATTACTTTTGGAGGACTCATCATATGTGCTCAAAATTTCCAATGTTCTCCCAACCTAAAATGCTGCCCAGATCTGTACTAAGGAAGCCTTAGCCCAATTACTATTATTTTAAAAAGCAACCGCAAAGTACTTTTGTCTCCTTGCTATGACTGTGCTTGAAATATTTGGTGCTAATTCAATACCCATGGAATGTGTGAAGGCAACGGGAAGGGAGACTGTATAATCCTAAAATATGCAAATGAGAGCCCAACCATATTTTTCATAATAAAAGTCATCCAAGGAAGATGAGTTCAACAGTTTCCAAATTTTAATAGACATAAGTGAGTCCATTTTACTTTAAGACTACACTGATTCTTTTCTATTGCATATCCCTTCTCAAGAATGTGCATAACTGGAGTCAATAGTTTTCCATTGTTAAAATTAAACAAGAGTACGTGATAAATCTTGTTACGGAAAAGCAGCAGCAATGTGTATCTAACAGGGATGGGGAGGAGGGGGAGGAGGAGGAGGAGGAGGAGAAGGGAAATTATAAAGAGTAGCTAACATTTTATAGGTAATAAATACATTCCGAGGTGTAGTATTTCATTCTACCCCAAATTCTTCGAGATACTACTCGCCAAGTTGCTTCTCTTGTGTTAAGTAGCTTTATGACATTTGGTCAGACCAGCCTCTGGAAGACTTCCTAAGCAACCCAGGTGCCAGCTCTCTTTCACAGATGATGAGCAAGGCCAGTCTGGAAACTTATCCTGCCGCCTTGTGCAATGAAACCTCACGATTCTCCGAGGGAAGCGTGTCAGGATGGTTACAGACTTTGTGAAACTCTAGGACAGCTGTGCTCTTGTCTTCTGTTACCTTGAAGAAAGTGAAAGAGGGAGAGGTTACAGAGAATGGCATCGAATAGTCCTGGACTACAAGAAGTGATCATGCAGCCACCTATCTAAATATAGCCCTAAACCTCACAGTCTAATTTGGTCATAGAAAACTGGAGAGGCACAGCTACGGTTTCATTAAATAGCCCTGCTCATCCTAAAGAACTAGAGTTGAAGCACCATCTGCTAGAGAATTGGGGGGGGGGGCGTGGAGTTAACAAACCATCTTAATCAAGGCAGCAATTAGAACTTTCTTATAACATTGACTTCTCCTGGGTAGGGAAAAGCTAAGCTAATAGAAAAGGTTTCAATCCAGCCTTCTCACTTCCTTTTCTGGAAATGTAAGACAGGAAAAGAGATTTTACTGAGTCCCTTGCTACACCTATATTTGAGTAAAAAAAAAAAAAAAAGTGTAAATGTATTTGAAGTAAAAATGCTGCAAAATTAAAGCTTATTATTGTGGTAACAACTGTTCAGTTTCCTTCCTGAAATAGTGCGTGGAAATTAATGTCTAGATATGAAGTCTCATCTTGAGGCTGCAGCTGAACATGAAGTGCCCAGATGCTGTCTTTTAGGTGAATTATCCACATTTGATTATGGGTGATATCCAATAGTGGTTTTGCACTAGCAGCAATTCCATTTTTGAAAACCAGCATGGACAAGATTCACCAATTCCACCTCTTCTTCCTGCTGCAGCTCTCCGGACCATTTTTCCAATTGTTCCAGAGAGTTTCCAACCCTAAATATCATTATTCTGTGAGTAACAGAAACAGAAAATATAAGTGAGTAGAACAGGGGATTAGCAAAAAATAGGGATTGGGCACTTGCACAAATGCAAGCATTTCAATTAAGGTAAATCCACTATGTTTTGCATATTACATCACAAATAAGATTGATCCTATATTTGCTTTATCTGGGTATAAGCCCTGTGAAACTTGACTTTTAGTTGAATGTGTACTTGGAATTGCATCATGTAATGAGGAAGTTATAAAATCATTCAAAATTCTTCTTGAAGCAATGCTTTCATTAAGCCGACAGAAGCTTTATAAAAAAATGTGCTTCTGAACTTCCAAAACTGTTGAGTTAATATGGATTTTATTTTCCTCATAACAAGTATAACTTTTTAACTTAAAAAGTATACAAATGTTTTACACAAGATCATCAAGTATTCTCCAGCATCACTCATTAAGAAAATAATAGTTTTCCTTGTTTTCCTGCCAAAAGCAACAAGGAAAAAAAAAACTAAACAAACTCAGATGATGTTATAAAGAAATAATAAGTATGGTTAAACTTTTTTCATAACAAAACTTTATCCAAGCATCTTTGTTAGCAGTTTTTTGCACAGATGGCTTTTTTGATACTTCGGCTGAAATAACAACTTATATTTCCTCCTTTTCTTTACTAAAATACAAACCCATGAATTATAGAACCGAGAGAAAGAGGGGAAAGAAAATAATTTGAAAAGAAGAGGAAAATATGTTTGTGCTCTTAATAAATTTCTTCTTTAAAAACTGCCTTTTTTTAATAATATGAAATGTTCCCAAAGTAGGTATTTTTGGGAAAAGAACCACTTGAGAAAGCAGGAGATAGTGGAATGAAGGTGCCACATCCACCGAGATAGCCCTGAGGAGATGTCTTCAGAATGCAGGTCCCTTCTGGATGCCAGGCTGAAGCCAGATCAAAGCCATCTGAGTGGAAACTACAAGGCCGCCTCCTAAGCAGACTTCCTGACTGGCATGGAGGGAGGAGATGGCTGAGGGAGATTGGCAACTTGCAGGGTTCCAGCTCGGCTGCTGTACAAGGGCCCCTCCCACCAGAGAACAGGACCTTCCTACCCATTAAAGTTTTTTGATGGCTCCAGCAGAAGCAATGTCTTGGTGGAAGGAATCAAGAAGGCTGCTCTTCCTAAAAGCAGCCTCTGCTGAGTGGTTCTTCTCCTCTCTAACAAGCCTCTGCACTTGCTGGAGAGAAGCTTTGAGTTTTCTCTCCTCTCCAGGGAGCCACCATACGTCGTTGGAGAGGAGGAGAACCTCAGGGGAAGGGATCCTCCACCCTCCCTGCTCTTTCCCCCTTCCCTGCCTCGGCCCTCCCCTCCACGCTTTCCCTGAGGTGCCAGCCACCAACAGCTGGAGCTCTGTCCTCATGGAAGGGCAGCAACTTTGCTGGCCTAATTTTGGAGGCATGTCAAAAGGAACCCTGTGGGGGCCTTCACGTTTTGAAGCGGCATGCTTTCCTCCCATCTGGAGGATGTTGCCTGCATGTGGAGAAAGGCTCTTTGTATTTGGAATGCTAAAATACAGTAAGGGTTGGGAAACAGAAAAGGTAAATCTCTCCAAATGTTTTAGTAAGGATTTAATTGTATAGCAGTTCTCTTTCTCAATAAGGGTTACAAAAGTAGACATATTTTCATAGTTAAAATGTGCTCAAGCTAAGGTTATATTCACAGGGAAAGAAAGTCAGTTACAACTGAAAAGTATCCTTCAAGTTATTGGAGGATCCAATGTCTTCCTGTAAATAACAGAAATTGTTTATAGATACATTCAACTTCGCCCATAGCTGTATTTCAAAATGTCCCCATTCTTAAAAAATGAAAAAGAAAAAAATGTGAGTCGCACACAGTCAAAAGTCTCCAGGCAAAACATATTCATTTTATATTAAAAATTCATGAATATGCAAGCTGAAATTGGAATTGGACAAGATTAAAAACTACACAAAACAAAAAAGTGTCACAAATAAAGGTGTTCTGGGTTTGTCCATTCTCTGAGGAAAAGAAGGTTCTGCAATCACTTCCCTTGTTCTGCTCTTAGAAATTAAGCGGGAGGTTCTGAGTGGGCATAAAAAGATATCCAGAGATCTTAACGATGCTGGCTTTATAAAACAGGATCTAAGGAATGGCTGATAAATCCAAGCATGCCACAATATGCCACATTTTAAGATTTACAACAGGCAAATGGATGCTAAGGAAAAACCTTGAAGGTCTGAGACTATGAGAAAGCTTTGCCATTCTATCTGCAATCCTCTTTCAATAATAATAATTATTTTATCCAGCCTTTTTTAAAAAAAATACATTTTGGTCAACTCAAGCCGGCAAACATACCTAATACTCCTACTTCCTATTTTCCCCACAACAACAACCCTATGGGGTGGGTTGGGCTGTCAGAGTGTGACTGGCCCAAAGTCACCCAGCCAGTTTTCATGCCTCAGGCAGGACTAGAACTCACCACTCCCTGGTTTCTAGGCCAGCACCTTCACCACTACCCCAAAATAGGCACACCATCTAGCTTGTGTCTAAACCGGCTGTGCTCTGCATAAAATTTACAGTTACCCAATTACCAAACTATTAGTGGTGAACACATGCAAAATTAGAATAGAAAGAACTCCTTTTCATAGCTTAACCAGGTTTCTGGCAGAAGGAGAAAGCAATCCAGTTCTCTTGCCATTAACTTTCACTGTTTTAAAGTGCTGCAAATTTTTGAAGCCTTGAACAGCCAAGCCACTACCTAAGAGAAATATATATTTCATAAATTTGCTGAGACAGAAGAGGCCCAATTCAAAAGCTAACTTCATTGTTTTGACAACAAGAGAAGCAATTTCATTACAGAGAGCAGGCCTGTCTGCTATGACACAAATATTGGAACACAACGATATATATAACGCCACTAATAAAAAGAAAACAATTTTCAAAGGAAAAAAAATCCAGCTTTCATGGTTCATTTCAACTTGAAAACAGAATAGCTATGGTACTAAACAAGAGCCTGAAGCAGGATCAGGAAGAGGGTGGATCTGAAATCTATCAGTAGATTGCAAGAGTTTGTGACTCACAATATGAACAATCGAAAGGACTTCTTCCTTTCCTCCAACTTTGGTTGCAACTACTGTATTAACAAAACTTAGGGGGAAAAACAGGGCTGTTTTTAATGTGGTAAAATATTACATGCTCTGCTGTGCTGAAAACAAATTTCCTGGACAGCTTGTCTTCATATTTTGTTCCTTTAAGTATGTGTGCCAGGTGAGTTTCTAAGAGCATTTGAATCTATATTGATAAACCTTGGGTTTTAGGAAACTCTTCTCTTTCATGTATGTATGTTCGAGTCAGTTTTTGACTCCTGATGACTGCCTGGACAGTTTTCTTGGCAAGGTTTCTCAGAAGCGGTTTGCCATTGCCTCCTTCCTAGGGCTGACAGAGAGGGGCTGGCCCAAGGTCACCCCGCTGGCTTTGTGCCTAAGGGTGGACTAGAACTCATGGTCCCCCGGTTTCTAGCCTGGTGCCTTAACCACTACACTAAACTGGCTCTCCCAGTATGTATCTCTTTCATACATGTATATTAAACATTAAATCCAGAAGTCTAAAAAGTGTTCATCTACAATCTAAGACACAGAAAAAATATTGGGGCTTATAGTAAATACGTAAACAAAGAACACTGTGCAAAAGATACACTGTAAAAGTCACAAAATCTGAATTTCTGTTGCTGGTTTCGGTACTCTAGAGCAGTGTTTCTCAACCTTTGCAACTTTAAGATGTGTGGACTCCAACTCCCAGAATTCCTCAGCTGGCAGTTCAGATCTTGTGACTTTTACAGTATATCTTTTGCACAGTGTTCTTCATGTATTTACAATAAGCCCCAGTATTTTTTCTGTCTCTTAGATTGCAGGTGAACACTTTTTAGATTTCTGGATTTAATGTTTAATGTATATGTGCCATCTCCTGCACTCCGTGCAAGCACATACAAACACCTCTGCTGGGACCACCAGCAAATCAAAGCAGCCATCTGAATCTCCAAAAGGATGTGGCTGCTTTAACACTTGAAGGAAGGAGACAGTGCTCATGTTAACTTCTTTTGCAAAATATGCCTACCCAATATTTTGCATAATGTCAGTACCTCCATTCTTCTGTTAATATGATTCGGGGACTAAGGAAGTATTAGACTTTAACCCAGTGATTTTGCAATGGCTAGAATCTTCCCTTAACAGAATTCTCTTTAAGAGATGTGCAAAAACCATGTTGACTTTCCTGGAAGATCTCTGATTTTTATTCCTTCAGATTAAGACATTTCCAGTGTGCTAAAAAAAAGTAAAACTCAAAATCTTTTGCATACATATATTTATGTGATTTATTCCCTACCTTTCCTCCTGTAGCTGAAATTGATACATATAACACTTCCTTCATTAATTCCCCACAACAATTATTTCAGTAGGTTGGGCTGAGAGAGAATGACTGGTCTACAGTCATCCAGGGAACTTTTAAGGCCAACACTGGGCTTCGGCCTGGGTCTCTCCAATCCTAGTCAACACCTTGACCACTACACCATGCTGGTTCTCCGGTGTATCAATCAATGGCCATATTTCCCTGAAGGCAGCATGTTGAGACCTCTTTAAAGACATATCAAAATCCCTTAAATTACATTATCCTCAAATAATTTATGAAGTCAAGGGATAAACTACAGCACATCTTTCAAAGTACTCTTACTTCTCACTCCTCAATCTTACGTGAACTTCAGCATTGCTATTTATACCTTCCACATAAATAACCCTGATGTCTCTGGCCCTCTAACAATGGCTGCCTAATACTTGTTTTTAACAACTGCAATTTCATATCTTCTCCTTGTTTTATACTTTAACCTCCAAGACTATATGTATTTAGTGGTGCGTTTAAATGCTAAGACAGCTATCTATAAAAAATTCTGAACTCCCCAGCTCTATCCATGTCTACTTAGAAGACCCGGCACCTAGCCAAACTTCGCTGATCTCAAAAAAGCTCAGCAGAGTTGGACCTGGTTAAGATTTGGGCTGTAGGCTAAACTGGAAGGTAAATAAATATATACCCCAAAGAAAAGCACTGACAAACCACTTCTGTATTGTTGCTAAGAAAACTACACCAACAATTCAAGGTCTTTAACCTAGGCAAAAATAAGACTGCAGCTTTGAGAGAGCCTTAATATGCAGACTAGACAAGATTCCCAGCACTTGTTTTCTTCCTTGCAGTCATATTGCTGTTGCTGCACAGCATTGAGAAAGGAAAAAACCTGACAAGGTTACAATAAAATGAAGCTTGCATTTATTGAAACAATTCTACTCAGATTACTCTCTCCCCATTATTGTCAAAGCCTGTATGAACTTAGTGCATTCTACCATTGGCTGAAACACAAATTGCCATTTCTTCCCAAAGAGCCCTGCATTCTTATTAGTGTCTGGTGGTTACAATTTACATTTTGAAATTGGGTAACAGTAGGAATCATCACATATCAGAATGCCACTGGTCATTAGAGATTATCACTTTGTGGGTCAGAGAACTGCAATTATCACCTCTTGCTTCCTACCAAAGTATTTCTTTCCAATTTATCACATGGATCAGTTTTGAGTAAACTCTATCTGATCCCCACAGTTCTAGACCTCTCGGAGTTTGAAGAGGAATTGTCTTAATGCTTATATGTTGAGCATCATAATGCCATCTGCAGATTCAAATATCCTCTACTCTAAGCCAAGTGACCAAAGGGCCAGCCTTTGCTAACAGGAGAAGCCCTTCGGTATATAAGGAATTATCCTCAAGAGTTGCTTCTTCACATGCTTTGTTACAATCATCCAGCCGAGATGCTCCTTCATCTATTTCCTTAGACCATCACCTGTAGCCTTAGAAGCAAAATTTTATTTTTTATAGAATTAACTCTTTCAGTGTAACAAAACAGCTAACTTTTTTCTTCAGTAACTGGTTGAACTCATAATAGGAAACAGGTAAAGAGGTGGAATTCTGATCTCGTGAATACATAATACATCCAATAAATGAATTTTCCTTTGCTGAAGAAACTACAGGTAGTCCTCGACTTACGACCACAATAGGGACCAGAAAATTTGTTAAGTGGTGTGATTGTTAAGTGAGGCATCACGTGGCTACACTCGATTTTACAACATTTTAGTGGTTGTTAAGTGAACCACCACGGTCATTAAATGAATCACCTGGTTCCTCATTGATTCTGCTTGTCAGAAGCCAGCTGGGAAGATTGCAAATACAGGTCAGTTCCCAAGCATCTGAATTTTGATCACATGACCACAGGGATGTTGCAATGGTCATAAGTGCAAGGACCGGTTGTAAGTCACTTTTTTCAACGCCATTGTAATTCTGAATGGTCACTAAACAAATGGTCATAAGTGAAGGGCTACCTGTATTGCTAATCTTTCCTTGGTTTTGTTTGAGTTTGGTAATCAGGTTTGGCTTGTCTTGTTGTCAATATTAAGTTTTAAAATCAGAAATTTAATCTTTGGTTCGGTAATTATAAATGCATAAATTAACTGTGTCAATAATTCATATTAGAACAAATATGGCTAACTCAAGTTCAGAAAACACTGTGGAGAGCTTGAGTTCTCCAGAACTCCACTTCAGGAAAGATGGCAACCATTTAAAAAAAAAAGAAAGGAAAAAGGGGGGCAGAGGGGGGACTGAAAGTAATTTTAAAAAAGGATGAAATTCAATACCTTGAATCTGCATTCAGCTAGTTTTGACATAATGCGGAAGTAGGCTGTGAACATGCTAATTAGATTGTATCAGATGTCTTGATAGTCTCAGGTTCTTTTCAGAAAAAAGACCCATACATCTCTAGCCACGCCAGAAGCATATCTCCTTCTTCCCATTTCAAATCTTCTCCCCAGAGTCTTAATTATTGGCTTCTAATTGGCTAGATAAGTCAATTGTGATTGTCTTAGCAAACTCATTATTACATTCCAGAATCCAAGCTCTCAACAATAACCTAAAGTGGTTGATTTCCAGAACGAACAACTGCAAACTACTAAATTCTCTTGATGTTGAATAAACTATCACTGCAAGACCACATTACTGTAAGACAATTCTCTCATCCTTTTCTTTGTCAGAAATAGATTACCCTTTACGCTTACTTTTTATGGCTCAAGTTAACATGCACACTCTTCTGTGCACACTCTTCTATGGCAAAGGTTTGTAAGCATGCCAAAATTATGGAGCACAAGGGGGAAAAGCCTGAACAGAATGTGGAAGAGACACAGAATCTGCCTCAAAAAAATCAGCCCCTATTTTCTATTCTTTTAAAAGCAAGATTCAATTTCATGGTCACTTCATACCCAAGACTTACACCCCAGGAAGATAAAGGAATTCCCTAAAATATATTGCCTGTCACATAACATGGGATCAATATAAAGCAATTACCATTAAGAACATGCAGGAACGTATGTTTAAATTCCTTTCAGGATGAAAATAAGATGTCTGGTTTTTTTCTTCCCCAGTCTTTTGTTTTTGCTATTTACCTTTTCAATTTTTATATTTTTGATGCTTTGTTCACTTTGATAAAAAGCAACAAAAACAATGCAACAATAAAAAGGTGGAGAAAAAGAAGACAAAATATTGCTCCTTCAAGGCAGGAGCCTCAATAAATATCTGTTCCAATTTTTTTAAAAAAATTATAGTATTACATCAATGCGGCTGTATTTCAAAACGCAGAAGCTTCTGGATGGTTTGTTAGGGATTAGAATAATCCTTATGATTTTCAGTGTTTATATTGGGGTGTTTATTTGAGAGAATATTAAACAATATAGTTTCAGTGTGTGAACCCTTGAAACAGAGCATCCTCTTGAACCTTCAAAAGCAAACTCCAGGCAAACTGACACATGTATGCGTAAACCAATTACTACACTACAAAGGGGTTATGCACCTCCATAACTTACTTGTTTTTGAAGACAAAATTATGTTTCAAATTGCGTTAAGAGGTCTCTTATTTCTGGAGTCAAATGTTCCACTGCCTTGGCAGCTTCTGTAATAGCTTTCCGATACATCCCTTTCTTCTTACGGTTAAATCGCAGTTTGAAATATTCGGAAAAAGGGGATAGTTTTGATAGTGACAAGAAAGATGTTGTTGGAGAACCAAACCATGAAACCTTTGCTTCCTGCCAGGAGGGGTCTCCATTTTCCTTTTGGCTAAGATTTATGTCAAGCACACGGGCAGGCCACCAAGGGAAGCCATGAATTTTGCCCCAGACAACATCCCCCACTGAAACAGTCCTTCCATCTTCAGTGACACATTTGGAGACACTTTGGGTGTGCAGTCTAACAGTTAGCGGGGGCACAATTTTACGGTCATCTTTAGAAGATGAGGAGACAGATGCATCATCACCAGGTAAAAAGTCACATATTTCTGGCGATGCTACTTCTGAGCTTGAAGATTTGGATTCATCAAGACTGTCATTGCTGCACACTGACAAGCTAGAAGAATCTGCTTTCCGTTTGCGATAATTCATGAGAAAAGCCAAGTTATCGTGCCCATCTTTGCCTTGAGGAAACCTTTTGAAGTCATCATCTTCACAGGAGCTCCCTGAAGACATCTCAGCTAAACTCCGTTCTGCCGACTCACTGTAAAAAGCAGCTGCCGCCGCAGCAGGGGACTCTCCACTGCTGGGAAGAACATTCATCTCATCAATAAGTTCTGCTTTATAAATGGAAACATTATCCCCCTCACTGAGCCGGTGGGGCTTCAGACGGATTTTGGGAGGGGGCACATCTGCACTGGAATGCACAGGCCTAGTTAACTTTAACTTTGGAATGGAAGCATGGTGCCCACTGGATTGCTTGTCCATAAAACATTTGCTTTCCTGATCTTGTTCTGAGTCTTGGGCTTCATCTTGGTCCTCCCCATTCTGGAGAAGTCGCTGAGGGCAAAACGGCTTCCCTGAACCATGAACGCGGGAGGGAATTTTCACAACTTCACCTTTCCCCTGGGGGGTGCTGTAAGATATTTTTATAACTGGAGTCCGTTGCAGCTGTTCCCCGGAAAATTTTTCCTCCTCCCGCCTTTCTCTTTTGCTCTTTTTCTCCACATATTCAGATTCGCTGTGTCTTTTTTGCTCCTTATCTTGCATGCTTAGCTTCCTCTGGGATTTCGCATTTTGGTGGGCTTTGTTACCCTCCTCTGGATTCAGAGTGTTCTTACATTTCTCACAAAGCACTTGCCTTGGTCTCAGCCTAATTGTGCTCATGATAAGCCTCCCAGGGTCTCTGTTTCGGGACAAGCGCCTCTTTGTCCTTTTTATAGTTCTTGGAGGTGGCTGAGGTACCCACTGATTATATGTGTGCCGTAACCATAATGGAGGGGGGAAAGGGGCTCCTTCAAAATAGGGAGGGTAAGGAGGAACACTGCCCGTTGGTGGTGGAGGCAAGAGGGGCGGGACTTGTTCCTCACCATTGGCCTTGGTGGGTTTTCCTTCTGAACACCACTGGTCAGCCTCCAGCTCTATGGGTGGTCTGTCTTCAGATTTCCCATTAGTGCAACTTTTGCTAAGAGGATCATCTGTCTTTGGTAATGAAGCTGGTGGAACACAAAATAGTCCAGACCTAGATCAACGTGGAAAAAAAATGGGGGAAGAAAAGAAAGCGCAACATCAGAACAGATTGAACTGTACTTCCTATTTAAGATTATATAGGACATGGCAAAGATCAGTGTTAAAATCCTGCGGTTACACAGCAGAAGTAACCTGTTTGTTCCACAACCCTGAAAAAGCTTGATTTCCAATGTTGAAAGTTCCACATGCATGAGAAACTTGACTGTGGCCCATGAAGTCTAATGCCACAAGAATAACTTTATAAGTTATGTAAGACAATATATAAAGGCTATATAAGTTTGACTGATTGTTAAATAAATTAGTCTTTAAGATGCCACAAGATGGTTGTATGACAGGGTTTATCTGAAAAATGCTAAGAGTTATTAACCTGATTAAAAAAAAAAAGTTTAATGAAGGTGGAATGGAATCTATTTATTTAATTACCATTATTTAAAATCCATTTTGTCCTGGTTGCAACAGCCCCATAAATGTCTACGCTGCAGCATTTCTATTTCTCCTCCCTCTACCAGCCCATCTTGCTTCATCCTTAAGCAGGATTTCAGGCTATTGCTTAAATGGCTATCAGGCTATTGCTTAAATACTAGGCGCCTGTTTTATATATAGGTACTCAAGCAATGATATGAAGCTAAACAAAGATATGAAGCTATACAACATAGCAAGCAAACATTGTGATGTCTTAGACCAGGGGAATGGTTTACTTGAGGAAACGTTTCCAGGGTGGTGTGCTCTCTGCATCAGACAAAAGCAGTTGCTAATCAGAACTTATATTATAGAAAACTGCTCAACTTCTGTAGCACCACAGGTAGTTCCTGGGTTAAGAACACCCGGTTTAAGGATGACCCATAGTTACGAACGGAGCCTTTTGTAACAAAATTTGAGTTAAATACACAACGGTTCAAGTTAATTACATAATACTACTTAAAAAGTGTTATACAATAATACTGTTCCAGCTTACATACAAATTCAACTTAAGGATAGACCTTGGGAACGGAACTTGTTCTTAAACTGGGAACTACCTGTACAGCTCTTTTAGTCAGCTGGTTATCAAGTTCTATTATAGAAAACCAGTTATTTTCATATCACAAAACTCAAATGAGAAGTGCTACTGAAATTTGTTGATTTTATATTAGGCTACACAGGAATGACCAGTTTTCTATGGTCTAGAACAGTGTTTCTCAACCTTAGCAACTTTGAATGGACTTCGACATGGCTGGCTGGGGAATTCTGGGGGTTGAAGTCCACTCATCTTAAAGTTGCCAAGGTTGAGAAACACTGGTCTAGAAAGTATAATTGAACAAAACTTCTCCAGTGCACTCTTTAGTTCAAATGCTGATCACTTCCACCATATCACTGCCTATTTGTGACTGCTATCAGGACCACATTCCTGCTGCCCCCTTCTGAATTCACAGCAGTTAGGATTGGAACTGTCACCCCAACTCCAACATTTAGAGTCATTAAACAGCCAAACTTCACTGCCTATGTGGGCCTTTCACAAATCCAAGCGAAAACAAATGTGAAGGAAGGGGAGCTCAGTCACCACCATCATAAGCAAGATAGATATTTACTCTACAGGTAGTGAGAAAAGGCTGGGAAGCCCTACTCAAACATTCATGTGGCCTTTTCAAATGAATTCCTACTTAACAATCACTGCTACACACATGGAACCAATAACAAACATGACCAGTTCTCATAAGCAATTTCCTTTAAACTTAACTTTTCCCATTTGATGCTGACCTCTTTGCCTGTATTTAGGCTAGATTAGTCTACAGAAAGCAGACTTTGGCTTTGGCTTATAAAATAACTCTTCCTGATATAATCTTTTGAAGAAAGCTCTTAATAGCAAGTACAGCTTGAAAAAACACTGTAGCTGAGAATTTGCTGTAAAGCGGACAATTCAGATTTTTAGATGCAGGCTTTTAATTAAGTCATGATATAGCCTGTAGACTGAAGCTGAAGTTAAGAATTGGGCAACCGGGGTCTTTTTCAATGGAAAAGCAGGCCAATTTAAATGCATCTGAAATGCTTGGGACAAAAAAAAAAATTTCAGAATGAAAAAGTATCTAGTTAACTACAGATACTTTGACAGAATTGTTGACAGGTTAGATCCAAGTGGATTCCAATATTGATCTCATCAAAAAGTATCTCCAGACACATATAAAATCATCTCCAGACAGATGGAGAAGGAACTGGAACAACATGGACTGGCTTCAAAACCATCATATAAATGATGTTGAACTGCTGTTCAGATGCCTGGAGGCTGTCCTGGTCTTGGTAGGGAAGAACAAGTTGAGACTCAATCCCAGCCTGATAAAGGGACTTCAGCTTGGAAGGACCATTGATTCCAGAGAGATTCTATTATTAACTCTGAATGGGACTGTACTCCCTGGGGTAGATAGTTCACACTTTGGGTGTCCTCTTGGACTCACAGCTGCTGCTCAAGGAACAGGTGGCAGCTGTGGCCAAGCGGGCTTTTGTACAGCTCCATCTTATTGTGGCAACAACAACCCTTCCTGGAAAGAGAGATGTTACTGCCATTATACTTCAGTTGTCCCTTAATTGGACTATTGCAATGTGCTCTACATGGGGCTGCCCTTATATAATATTCAGATGGCCCAGAATACAGTGGCTCAAAATAGTTACGGGTGCACCTCAGGACACCCATGTAACACCTCTACATGGAGAGATGCCCTGGTTGCCAATTGGCTTCTGGGTGCATTTTAAGGTGCCAGTTGTCACCTTTAAAGCCCTCAATGGTTCAGGGCTTGAGTATCTACAGGACTGCCTTCTCCCGGTAACATCTGCCCACCCAATAAGACTACTAGGTCAGGCTCTTTATGTGTCCCCTAAATCAAAGATTGCCATTTTCAGGTGCCAAGGAAGCACATCTTTTCAGCTGTCAGGAATAATATTTCTCCAATATGTGATTGGTCCCTTTCCTCCTCATCTTCAGAAAATTAGTGAAAAATTGGTGGAGGTCATCATGGGGTTGTTATGACTATCTCTCTGGATAACTTGGTTTTTAAAGTTTGATCATGAGTCTCTTTTAAAAATGATTACATGATATGGTGCTGCTTTTAATTCAATTTGTATCTGTTATTTTTAATCCCAGTTCTGTATTGGGGAGTTGTATATTGCTCAGGGTCAGCTGACTGGAGAAGCCTATAAGCCCTGTAAATAAATAAATACAAACAAATTAAAATGTTATAAAAGTGCTACAATAGAAGGAAGAATCAGCTTTAAACTGGGGAATATAACCTGACCTGAAATAACATGAGCTCAGAGAAGAATTACATTACAGAATTCCTTTTGACAATTACAAAGGAAATTATTTAAGAAAGTCACTGGCCAGAAGGAAACTTCTGTATTACCTTTGAATGGAACATGGATTTAAAGAAAGGTCCCGAGATAAGTCTAATTTTATCATAAATTAAGACCCAGTGACAAAATTGTACATTAATTAAACACTATATACCATCTTCCTTATTTTTGCTCAAAGCCATTTCTAAAATGGCAAGTACACTCAATGGGTTTTATAAAGAAGGATAAGTGATGCTATACAGAAATATCTGATACCTTTAAATTCAAAATTGTCCATTACTAGTCTCAGCACAGCAATGACATTAACATAAGTGTCTAAATATTAAGGAGGCAATTTTTAATTTGGAGACAATTTGGCAGTGGTACTTAGCAAGGATAAAAGCAAGAAGTGGTTTGGGTGAACTGTAACTACATTTCTAGTGCAAGTTTATTGTTTGGTGGAACTGAGGCCCCCAAACTCAGATCTTCTGGCAGCGATCATGTGGAACTTTGAAGCCCAAGCACATTTATACAAACATCAAAAGTGCCTCTAACCCAATATAATCCAAAGCATTTACTGATAAATTTAATAGAGATCTAGAACATGCTATAATAGAAAGATTTTGGGGGAAGGTAAGATAAAATCATATGTTCCATTGGTGTCCCTAATCCCGATTTTTTTTTTAATACAGTTGTATATAAGCCATAGGTACATACAACTTGATATGTGTACACATCCAGTTGTGGATGATGTGAGGATAGGCTTTGGCGATATTGATTGGGCTACACCAACTAAGATGTTCTTCCATAGAGGAATCTTTTTCTATCTTATTCATAAATTAATATGGGGTTTAATATTGGGAGAGGAGAAAATAGAATACTCATCATCTTCATCATATCATTAAAAAAAAACGTATCTCAATTCATCCATGGAAGCTTTGTTTTAAAATCATGTATTAACCCTAAGCCCTATTTCTCAAACATAGTCATTAGCTAAAGCTCCGCGTTCATCATCTAAAAGCAAAGAAAGTGTGCTGTCAGACAACGGAGCAAATGTCTTTTCTGTTGGACGAAAACAGGAGCTGACACACTTGAATCAAGGAATGTATTCAGTGGGGGAATCACATGCCCAAAATTGGTGGTGCTGGACTCCAAAATGATCACGTGCCTGTTTTCCTTTTCCTCTTAGCTTGTTCTTATTTTTCACTGACATATAATTCTTTTGCACTCATTACCCCACCAATTTATTTATTTCACACATCAAACAGCGCATTTTAGCCAGCTGCAATGAAGTTTTCTTTTTTGGGGGGGGACCCTAAACAGAGCCAAACTCCAATTGTCCTGCATTACCAGTGCAGCGACAGCAGACGGTATCATACAAGAACCATGGTGAAGTAAAACGATGTCAAATAGGCAGTTCATAGTGAGAGAAATGTGTCACTGAAATTCAGCAACAAAAGAAGATGGGGCTGGGACAAGCAAGTCTTCTATGGGTTCATTACCCCTGATGCAGAGGATAGACTCTAGAAGGTTCAAATTACAAACGATTTGTAGAAACTGTGCCCTGTAAGTACTAAATGTTTGACAATGAACAACAGCGTGCTGGGGTGGACTCCAAGGAGCTGTGGTACACAATTTCTTTCACTGGCAGATGTTTGGGCTTGGAAGGCTTTTGAGATGTTTTCCTGCTTTTGTGATTATTTCCAAAGTCTTGATTTTTACCGTGCGAACATTTATAAACCAACCGATTAATCTACATTTTAGGCACCTGATCTATGAAAACATTGTCCTATGCTTTTCAGGTTGCAATCATTATTTTGATAGTGATTTGCTATTCTATTTATTTACATTCGCATATCCCCATGCAGCTATATACTTCAGACAGTTGAATAAAGCTCCTTTACAAAGAAAAAGAAGGAATCTGCAAATCTACAGAAGAAAGAGAGAATTTAAAAGCTGTTGAAATATTAGCAGTACATGGAGAAAACAGCTGACAAGACACTGGGCTGACTCAAGTCTTGTTGGCAGCATCTGAAGCTTCAGCTTTCTTGCTGGAGGAACTGCAGCAATGCCTTTGTCTCAGATCTGCAATTCAAGGGTCAAACTCGGCCAGCAACAACACTCAGGTGCATAGTTTCTGTGCCTGGGGAAAGAATTTCTGTGTAACATAGGTCAGAGGCATCCATAAAAGTGTCACCTTAAAATGAGTCTACTAAGATGCATTGTATGGCCTATAATTAAGGCTGGTTAATAGAACTTACTCTCATATCCAGGTTCTTTCCAAACCCATTGTACCTGCACCCCACAATCTCACCAAGGAATCAAATGTGCTTTTCTAACATTTTCAGTTGAGCTTACTGGACACTAATAAAAACAGCGAGGTAAAAAAGAATTTGGCAATAGTGCTTTAACATCACTGCAATTTGTATTACTATTCTGATACTGAAAACATCATTGTAATGCAAAAGCAGAAAGCCTGAAGAGCATCTAAACTACAATGATTTGGGGCCCTGACAATTAAGGAAAATCAGCAACATGATTACCTTCCGTTTGTGATAAAAAACACATGAACCATCAGAGTGCCAGGCCTAACACAACCTTTGCACAGTTGCACGGAAAAATGAAAAGAAATACCCTGAAGGAACTCTTTCCCCAGAAAATTCTTGCCCTTCCCATTTGGGAGACGTCACCCAACCAAGGCCTTTCTCTCTCCCCCACTCCCAGCCATGTTAACTGCAGCCCCGTGCTACCAATAGATGGCCAGTCCTGTTGCAGCTCGTCTAGTCCAAATACATTTTTCACTGTAGCATTAAACAATACCTGAAGCATTGATTTGGAAGGCTTTTTTCCACAGATCAATTTTGCTTCCAGTTATACTGTCAGCATGTTTCCCCTACTGATCCCTTGCAAAATAATTAATTTGGGGAAAAACAGAAAAGGGAGACGAGAACTGAATTAAGCGAATAGATTAATCTCTACAGTACAATCATTATGAGTTTAGTATACCTATTTGGCTGTTCAAAATCTTATTTTATTTTTCAGTGCAATCCAGTATTATTTAGATTCAGAACTGCTTCTGAAGACATCAACACTATTGTATGGTTCCACTAAACAGAAAAAGACCCTCAACCATACCTTAACTTACAAAACAAAAGTAATCAATCAACCAACCAGTAAACTGTTTTTATCTCAGGAAGATATTATCAAGGTCATAGCAAAGATACATAAAATTGAGAAAAGTGATGTGCTGCACTGCCTTCAAAAAAATTTTCTGTGCACATATATGCATCTGCAGCCATGTATACACAGAATTTCCTTGCTATTGATAAGGTTTCCCTAAAAACATTTGAACCACATATACTGACTTGCCCTTCTATGTAGGATAGGAATAGGTAACTTGGTACCTTCCAGATATTTTAGACTATAGCTCTCATAAATTCTCCATCAACCATGGCCCATGGAATTGTAACTCAAAACATCTGGAAGGCAAGCATTCTTCCTTTCTTCCACTGTATTTTCAAAATATGTAGGACAATCATATTCTACTCTTTCCTCTTCTATATTTTCAGCCAGTAGTTGGAACCCAAGAAGTTGTTTTATGCCAGGTCAGATATATATGGTCCAAGAGTGATTACTCTGAAGCTCTCCAGAGCCTTACACAGCACATGTATTTGATTTGTTCCGCTAAGAGCTACTGAATGAAATTGACATACAACATGATTAGGCCATTCACTAAATCTGGACTTTGGATTTGACCATGGAATGTCCTTCTGTCCATGGAGAATGAACCCAGCAGAAAAGAATCAGCTCCTTTTTTCCATGAGAAGACAGGACGAAAACTAACTGAGGAAGACTCATTAGTTACAGGACTTCAACTGCACAGAAACTACATATGAAGAAAACTGTGACCCATTACTACTGGATCAAGAACAAGGAACAGAACATGACAAGTGTGAAGCATATGAAGACTTGGGGAACCATGCTTTTTGGAGAAGAGCTCTTCTGATGACACTTCTATGGCTCTGACAATCAGAAGAACAATGGCATGAAGAACCCACTGTTGCTTTTCTATATTCTCATAAATTGAAGACATAATCAGTCTGTTTCTATGACACTTCAAGGGCTTCAAGACATAGCCTAGGTAAACTGCCTCCAGAACTCACTTGTCTGCAATAACAGAATCCCAATGGCAGTAGAATTTCTACAATCACCTACCTGACCAAAAAGCACATCTTGCTGAATGCTGTTTATTTTGGTATCTATATCTTTAGCTATATCTACAAGAAGTGGATTTGGAAAACTAGTGGGAAGTTGGTCTTTGGGACTACTAAATTGAAAGGTGTACGTCTGTCTATTTTGACTATAAAAGGAGGCTGTTGGTTTCTTCCTTGCTTTGAGGTATAGTGATTCTTCTTAAGAACCAACAGAAAGGAGTTCTTGCTCTTGTTTTCCACAGAACTGGAATGAGGGATTCAGCAAGGAATAAAACATTTAGATGAGAGGTTAGGCCTAACTGGTGAATTCCCAGAAGAGGTAGTGATGAAGGAGGAACTAACTGATCACCAGTTAGTCCAAAGTCTTGGAATAAGGAGACAACAATACAGCAAGCATGGCAGAACCAAGTACAAGTAGATTCTTTTCCTCAGATGCAACTGAACATGGATTCAGGCTGCTGGCTTCCCTTTTGGTCCATACTGCCATACTATATGAAGAAATGAGCATTATGGGCCAAGATCAGTGGTCCTAGATCCAGGCTGGGTTGCTGGCACCCCGGTTCTTCATACCAGTTGCATCACTGAAAAAAGGCTGTGCCTGAGCCAATAGCTAATGGGAGGAGAGCTGTAATCAGCAGCTCCCCAGTATAAAACATTGCCACTGGCTCTCCACTAGAGCAAAGCTGAACAGGCAGCAGAGCTCTGTCAGAGGTATTGCAAGGGATCAGAGATCAGAAGGGATGCTGAGGATGGCAGCTCAGATGGAGTAACAGATTATTTTCCCCATAAATCATGACAGGAAAGAAAAGGGCAGGTGATCCACTTTTCAAATTAGTTTGCTTGCCTGTTTAATTTAGCTCCAGTTGGAGCGACATGAAAAATAACCTTCAACTCTTCTGTGACATGTAGATCAAAGACTGACTGGATCTCCTCCTTCTTAGGGGACAAGATGAAAGGTGGCATTGACCCTTCTTTCTCATGGAACAGAGAAGTCAACCCTTTTCGGTTTGGCTGCAGTCCTCCACTGAAACAGCTGTTGAAAGACTACATCTACCTGGGATTTGTTATACATTCACCTGACAGGGCATCCTTAGTATAAGTACCCAAGAACTTATTCCTTGTTCAGTTATGGCTGTTAACCAGCCTCAGTCATACTGATTCCTCTAGAATGAGTACCATACAAATACCTATATATATGAATGTATGTATGTATGTGTGTGTGTATGTGTATGTGTGTATGTATATGTGTGTGTGTATGTATATGTGTGTATGTGTATGTATGTGTGTATGTATGTGTATGTATGTATGTGTATGTATGTGTGTATATATATATACATACATACATACATACAGGTGAAACTTGAAAAATTAGAATATCGTGCAAATGTTCATTTATGTCAGTAAGGCAACTCAAAAGGTAAAACCAATATATGAGATAGATGCATTACATACAAAGCGAGATATGTCAAGCCTTACTTTGGTATAATAGTGACGATTATGGTGTACAGCTTATGAAAACCCCACATTCACAATATCAGAAAATTAGAATATTACATGACATCAATAACACAAGGATTGGAAATAGAACAATATCGGACCTCTGCAAAGTATAAGTATGCATATGTACTCAGTACTTGGTCTGGGCCCCTTTTGCAGCAATGATTGCCCCAATGCGGCGTGGCATGGATGCTATCAGCCTGTGGCACTGCTGAGGTGTTATGGAAGACCAGGATGCTTCAATAGCGGCCTTCAGCTCTGCTGCATTGTTCGGTCTCATGTCCCTCATCTTTCTCTTGGCAATGCCCCATAGATTCTCTATGGGGTTCAGGTCAGTCCACTCCTTGTGAAAGTCCCCAACACTTTTGAATGGCCTTTTCCTGACAGTCCTCTCCAGGCTGCGGTCATCCCTGCTGCTTGTGCACCTTTTTCTACCACACTTTTCCCTTCCACATAACCTTCTATTGATGTGCTTTGATACAGCACTTTGGGAACATCCAACTTCTTTTGCAATTACCTTTTGGGGCTTTCCCTCCTTATGGAGGGTGTCAATGATGGTTTTCTGCACAACTGTCAGGTCAGCAGTCTTTCCCATGCTTGTGATTCCTACTGAACCAGCCTGAGAGACCATTTAAAGGCTCAGGAACCCTTTGCAGGTGTTATGGATTCATTAGCTGATTAGAGTGGGACACTTTGAGCCTAGAATATTGAACCTTTTCACACTATTCTAATTTTCTGAGATTGTGAATTTGGGGTTTTCATAAGCTGTACGCCATAATCATCACAATTATACCAAAGTAAGGCTTGACATATCTCGCTTTGCATGTAATGCGTCTATCTCATATATTGGTTTCACCTTTTGAGTTGCCTTACTGAATAAATGAACGTTTGCAAAATATTCTAATTTTTCGAGTTTCACCTGTATAGTGTTTTGTTAAATTTTGCACCCCTGAATCTTCTACTGAAATTCTGTACTTGAGTATTTTTGTTTTATTACAGGTAGTCCTCACTTAATGACTGCAATTGGGACGGGCAGCTCCATGGCTAAGTAACACAGTTATTAAGTGAAGCATCACATGCCCGACTTACGATGCCCAACTTATGATCATCAAGCAAAACCTCATGATTACAGTCATTAAGTGAAACATCATGTACCCAACTTATTGTGAATTTGTTAAGCATGTCACATGACCATGACTTGTGACCTACTGCCAGCTTCCCTACTGACTGTGCTTGTTGGAAGCCAGCTGCGAAGGTTGCAAATGGTGATCATGAGACTGTGGGACACTGTGACCATCGTAAATGCCTGCCGGTTGCCAAGTGCCCGAATCAGAGTTATGTGCCTCGGGGATGCTGCAACCGTCATAAGTTCCAGGACAGGTTGTAAACCCTTTTCAGCACCATCATAAGTTCGAATGGTCACAGAATGAGGCAACAGTTAACTGGAGACTACCTATATTTTAAAAATGTATTTTTACAGGGCTTTTACTAAATGTCATGATCATGCAACTTTTTTTTCATTTATTGTAAATTGCTTATAATTAATTGGTTTCCTGGTTGGGGATAGTTCTTAACAATGAATATGTAATTTAAAAATTATTAATCAATAGAGATGCCATGGATTGAATATGGGTCATCTGAATGCAAAGCCAGAGATGTTTTGGATCAACACTCCCATAATCTCTATTGGCATCAGATTTTTGGACTTTAGTTCCTATCAATATCTACAGCTTAGCCAATATATCAGACTATAATACCAAGACACTGGAAAACCAGACTGTTCAGCTGTAGCAAGTGTGTATGTGAAAATCCTCTGGTAATTTGAAGAGTGAAACTACTAGCGCTTTTCATTTTTTTATCAAGCAAATGTCACAAATGGGAGCCAACCAGGGAAATGCCAAAAGGAAATTACCTGTGATGATAGACTAAGTGTATGATGTAATCCCCAATTTATTTTACAGCCCACCATAAGACTGGTACTCAAAGTGCATGTTTGCACCATTGAGGGGAGAAGGAGCTCTGATTTAGAGTGCTTTGTTCTAGCATGTAGTGCAGACCCCTAAATGAATGTTCTGGTTTCTTCTTATCAATATACAGAGACTCAGGCAGTATACAATACTGCCTTATACCTAAAACCTCTTTGCTGATCTGATGTTCCAGATCAGTACCCCCAACCTGATGTACCAAACTGTACTGGACTACAATTCCCAAAAGTCTCAACCAGAACAGGATTATGTACTCTCTTGTTATTCAAGCCAGGAGTGCTTTTTAGCAGCTTCATCCAATACTGCAGCTGGAGCCCTTAAGATGATCCACCTTTTCACAATTACTCATCCTCTGGTCATATCCAGGTAGGATTAATAAAGACAATTCCTGTGAGATTGTCTCTAAAACTTAATTTATGCAAAATGGGACTCTCCAGACACTTGTCTGGAGCATTTGGTCCTGGCAGTATTACATCAACTGTAAAAATTCCTATTCACACCTAAATCACACCTAAGCCCAAATCAAAGTGCCCCTTTTCACGTTTAAAGCCCTGTTAGTCTTGTCAAACTTGCACCTTTCTGGATATGTTGACTACAATTCTCTTCATTCTCTTCACCATGATTTATGGTGATGAGAACTGGAGTACCAACACATCCCAATAATATCCTATTCAAAAAGTTACACAATTTTGGACCAAATTATTTAATGGATTGTTTCCACATACACTCTTTGTCCAAGTGTTAACATACAGGTAGTCCTTGTTTAGCGATTTCCTTGGAGAGAAATCATTTGCAATTATGATGGCGATGAAAAAGCAATTTTGTGATAAATCCTCACATTTACGACCTTTGCAGGTCTGCAAAGTAAAGCTGAAGTAAGATCATAAGCACAGTCATGGTTTCACTTAGTGACCGCTTTGCTTAACAACTGAGTTGCCACTCCCAATTGTGGTTGCTAAAGGAGGACTACCTATAGCAACCTATACTTAGTTTAGTAGCTAAAGCAGTCACCAGTAAAAATAATCAATCACTGAGGATAAGAGATTGGCCTTATCACTGATGGCTCCTCAAAGTAGAACTTCTGATCTAGAGAGAGATAGTCTCATGCTTATTTTTTGAAGGAAACTTTGCTTTACGTGTGAGAAGTTTATGTTACTAGCCTTGTTAAAAGTCATTATGTTTTGCAACTATTTAGGGTTAGGCCAGTACTGTATCGTATTATGTTACTCTTCAATTTATTAGCTTCCATGGAATTTTAATGGGATATGTTCTCTTGTATTATATTCACTGATAGTTCTATAATTTGTAAGACTTTTTAACGGTCCTGAAATGCTGCATAAAAATCCCTAAACAAATATAAAAAAGCAGGAATCGTCAATCTTTCCCTGTGTCGGATGCCATTATATGATTTCAAGCAAGAGTGCAAATAAATAAGTAAATAAATAAATAAAATTTAAAATGGTCCACATCTTGTAAGATTTTTGCATTTGTGAGAGATTTTAGATATTATTAAGGTGGGGAGAGAGGGAGAGAGATCCTGCCAATGCTACCTGGGACTGTCACGTACATTACGGTGTCTGCAAAATGCCATGTAGCCAACCTCTGAAATAAAGGTTTTCCAGCAACATGTTATCCTTGCAAGAAAATACTGGCAAAAGAACTTTGGTTGTTGGGCTAGGAGGGCTTCTTTGCATCATCTGCAGAGGTCCCCCAAATTGTAACTTTGCTCTGAACACTCTTTGCCTCTCACAGCTGGGCTATGAAAGTGACAGTAAACTCAGGAGTTTAATTGGGACAATTCACAGAGAAAACCTGTTCAGCAAATAGTTGAGCATCCCTCGCGAACATTTTGTTCTACCAATGCTCCCTTTGGCTGCATTACCACAAGAATTTCCTACCCTCTGAAGCCACCTCCTTCTTCGCCTTCTCTCAGCCTGGGCATTCTAGGAGCCACGATCCCCAAAGAGGTGGATGTTGGGGAAGGTTCCTCGCCTTGCAAAACAACAAACGCTCTTATTTCGGACATTACCTTCTCTGCAGGGGAGTCTGCAGCAGAGTTGGCTGCTTTAATCAGAAGGATCAAAGCAGAGTTAGAGGCATTGCCCTGCAAGCTCCTTTCGTACCTGCACACAACATCACTGTGCACATACAAAAGGGGGGGGGGGCTTGCATTCTGATGCCAGGATATTGCTTTCATCATTCTGCCCCCCTTTCCCCCTCCCAGATATGACTGCACTAACATTCAATAAGGAACTGTCAAATACCTCTTAAAAACAGCAAGCCTTCACTTTTATGGCATCTGCTCCTGCTTCTTGGCCTGACTTCCCACTTGCTGTTTTGTTCAGCCCTTCATGTCCAAGCAGTGAGTGGCAGCTGAAACCAAGCCTGCCTGGAAAGGACCCCCCTTGTGCTCAGAAAGCTTGTAGTTATCATCCAATGAGGAAAAAAGAATGCTATGCTTTAAGCCATGTCCTGTCATCATTATTATAAACACTTCAGTCCATGGAACTCAGAACAGCTATGCCTTGGCTCTTCTTTTTCTCTCCAAGGTACGCATGTATGTATATAAATATGCATATTTGTATCTGTGTGTGATTGCATGCACACCTATATATATAAATGAAAGCAGCTCTCTCACAATGGTTCCACTGTGACAACCAGATGCCCATGTGTTCGGGATACCTCCTTCACTGTGTCCCAGGCTCCCCACCCCATTTGATTTTATCTTTAATTTTATCTTTAATTTAAATCTAAATTAACTTTTTAAAAAGTGATGAAATGGGAGGCTTGCATGTTGCAAAGCAGACTGCCAGCTTCCAGTACCATCTCTGTATCATGGATGTCCCTGGGCTACAAGTAGATGCCACAGACATTCTAAGAAAATAGAAAGGGGTGGGTGGGAATAGCTAAAGCCCAAGTATTTTGTTTGAAAGTGTGTCCTCGCCTCTGAAAGAAAGAAAAAGGTAAATGTGGATGGTAAGGAATGTCCTACAGAGACAGAGTATGGCATAGAATAACCTGATAAGTTACCTTAGTCCAACCCACTATGGCAGCCATTTTATGAATATGTACTCCTACATGGCAGCCATTTTGCAACAGCACTCAAAATATGCTCATTAAATTCTAAAAGAGTGACTTGGCCCGAAAAAATTATTGCCTACACAAGAGAATCTACACCGGAGGCAACTCAAATAAGCCTATCTGTCTGCCCTCAGGTATCTCATTGCTCACAGCTCTGATCACCAAAGGAAGGTGCAAGTTTTGAAATGCCTTCAGTGATAAGGTCTTCAGATCTGTACGGTATTGTAGAATTTGCATTACATATAAGAAATGCTGGATGGTAACAACCCCCCCCCCATTCCCTAAGCACTACTCAGAATATACTCATTACCCAAGTTTTCGTACCATAAGAACTTATTTATTACATACATGTTCCAACTCCCCTTCAAAATAGCTCATGGTAACTGTCATGGTATTATCTGTCATCACAACATTCTGTCCAAGTGTGTGTTAGGTGTGGCAGGTTAAGATGAGCCATACTGACTTTTCTTAACAATCGAGATTTATGGCCAAACCTGGAAAAGCTGAGGCTTTTCTTCAAGGCCAGGACTCTTCCCACCACACTATGGCTGGGTTCACCAACATCACAAAGCTAGCCTTTTCCAACTTGGCATCCCCCAGATAGGTTGGCATTGCTGAGATTCTGGGAGCTGAAGTCCAACATGTTTGGAAGGTGTCAATTTGGGAAAGACATCTGAGCCATGGGATGAATACTTTAGAGTGATCCAATTCACACATAAAGGTAAGCCAACCAGTTTATAAACTACAATAAATTGGTTAACGTAAACTACAACAATCACACATATGAGGGGTGTGTGTGACTATCTCTGTCACTGCATGCATGTTCATTTAGAATGCCTGTAAACAGATAAGGACTCTCTTCAGGCATTTTCATAAACATGTTATGTTGTATGCGTCTTGTATCCAGCTTGATGCTATGCCACCTCCCCCATCCTGTCCAACCTGCTCATATTGACTTCCGAATGCCTGAAAAAGATATAGGAATGATGCCAATCACTACGATAAATCCTGGAGTAATTTAGGCATATGCAGGAGGAAAGCATTACCTCTTTGGGCAGAGGCTGTAGATCAAACTGCCCACATTAGATGTGTGGGTCTACAACTCCCATCACCCCCACCCACTGACCAATAGGTGCAATCCAACGTATTTGGAGAGTACAAGGTCAGGAGAGGTAGAGATAGACAAATCATCTACCCATGTGGAAAGTTTCCGATGTAGCAGCTAGTATTTTGGATTAGAATTGGGAAGACTGAGATTATAAAATCAGAATATGTGATCCTCCAGTAACTGCCAGATAGTTGCAGTATCATTACCTATTCTGACTAGAGCTGCTGAAATTTGTACTTCAGCAACATTTGGAAACCCACAAATTCCCCACCCCTGGTTTAAATATTTTCATAAATCCCTTTCCAGCTGGGGGAACAAAAGCTTCTACTTTTTTACTGCTGTATATGATGCTGCCATCCTGCTACATTTGTCGTTTAATTTAATATATGTGTAATTTTTGTCTCTGCTACTCTGTTGCTACCTTCCTACGGCCTTGCCAATTACTTATAACCTGACAGCTCTTAGAATTCACAAACACAAGAGAATGGCAGTAAAGGCAAATCCTATGCACATTTACTTGGGAGTAAATCCCAACAGTAATTACCTCCCAGGAAACATGCACAGAATTGGTCTATAAGTTTATTCACAATAATGGTGGATTATGGCATCTTTTTTTTTTTTTGCAAACTGTAGTTCAACTAAGGTTAGGAGTTATCTGACTGCTGATCAAAATTCTGCAGATTGTTTTAAAAATCTAGCATCCGATGAAAGGAGAAAAACTTCTCCATTATTGTCTTGTGTCTCCACAGAGTCAGCAAATACTGCTGAAACCAGTCTAGCTAGAAGGAGGAATGGGTGGACACAGTAGCTCGTTTTCCCTCATTGTCCTCCTATTTTTGTCGAAACATTAGTCATACAGAAAAGTATCTGTGTATAAAGATTTTTTAAAAAAAAAAAATCCAGAGATGATGTAAAACTGGCTCAACATATTTTCATGTGTGGCCAACTTATAACAAAATGACAACAGATCCATCTAACAGCCTTGGTTCCTGGTCTTCTGATTCGCAGAACAAAAGCAGCAACTACCCAGACATCCTCTACTCAGAAATTTAACCTTCATTATACTTGGAAGAAAGGAGGAAACAGAAATCTCTCTGTTGCAGCAGACAAAATTCTGGTTCCTTACCCTCCTTATCAATACACTTACGAAAGGAGAACCTGCTGTTCTCCAGAGCCCTTTCTTTGTGCTAAAGAAAGTCACCACAAATAACAGCTGACAAGGGAGTGGACTCATCTCTTCTGGTCCCAAACAGTATATAGGGAGTGTTTTATTTCATTCTTAATCACCACTGAAATATACAAGGCAGCCAGAAATGGGATCTAACCATATGGGAAAGCAACATCGGATGCAAATTTCTCTGCCACAAGAGATCAAGAATGGTTAGAAACTGATGAGCTTTTTAAAGCCTACTCAAGACGCTTCCCTTTAATGTCAGCTACTATTAGTTAAATGAAATTTAAACATTCCTGGGTATTATCAAATCACCTGAAAGACAAAAAGTCTCTCTTTTGGAACCAACAGCATACACAGTAGAAGACATACTTCAAGCATGCAGAAAATCAATCTCTCTCTCTGCATTTTCATTAAAAAAAAACAAAACCAAACCCTAAAGCACGGGTAGGCAAGATACATTTAGTCCTAAATCACCAAAAAAAAAAAAGTAACCTGTCCTGACATACAAAGCACTACTAGCTTTTCCCATGAGCCAGCTAATCAGCTGGCTAACAGAGACCAGTTCCCTAATTTCCTCGCAATGAAAAACTAGCAGCTTGTAGTGGGGCTGGATGGAAGACTAAAACCTTGCTGCCTTCTCTTTCCTTTCAGCAATCCAGCTTAAGATCATTTGTTTCCCTCTGCAATTAGCAGGGGGAAAAACACTGAGCAGTATTGTTGAGAGGGAGGGGATCTTTTTCTTCCTATCCCTCCCATGACTGCTTAAAGTCATCGTTTCTCATAATGGAAAACCAGCAATCTGTAATAGATTGTTAGATGGGAGAAGCCTGATTCTCTTCCCAGCAAAATTGCTCACAGCTTCTTGACGTGTGTATGCACAAATGATATGCATAAGAGATAGCCTGGTGTATAATTAAGTGGAGGCACACACACAGATCTGTAAGCAACTTGTATGACCCTTAACTAGAACCTGGTATAGTAGACATATTTGGAAATAAACACTGGTACTTCAGGAACTGGTTTTAAATGGAGTTCTGTCTTCATACAACAACCAACTCCTGAATTATTTCAGGCTTCTTTACTTCAGCAGTATAACGGGAACAGGGACACACATTTTGATCTGCTGCTATTGTTAGACCACTGAGAGCTGGAAATTTTTTTTAAAAAAATCAGTTCTTGGACAATCTTCTGCCTAAGTTAAACTGTAACATCTTTGCAGCATTTATTTCCAGGAATGTTATCTTTAAACATTTTAGTTTTTCATTCCTGAGTTTTTAATTTTCCTTTTTTTGATACCTCCTTTCAAACAATTTTTGTTAGTCTGCTTTCAGCTGCATTGATTTATGATGCAGGCCTCTTTCTCCCTCCTTCCAATTTGCCTTTCATTTCTTATTGTCTGTTGAGATGTTTCAGCTTTTGTTTATTTTGGACTTTCCCTCTCCCTTATTCCATTTCCATCTTCTTCAAAGCACCAACTTGAGTTTTGAGGCAACCATTTAGGCTTTTGGCTTTACTGGAGTATTTGTGAATGCATTTCAACATCAAATATTACATATTAATAGGCAGAGTGACTCTGGAATATTAAACATAGCACAGTGGAAATATTTTTTTTAATGTCTCGTAAGGAATATATTCAACTAGTTTGAAGCAACTTCATCCTACTGAATAGAAAGATTAGAAAGAGGTTAGAAAAACTAAGAAGAGGAGGGGAAGCATGTTCAGAATGGATACACATCAAGCTTTTGAACTGTCTGGGTGGTTTGGAAAAGAAATCATGATATAAAGCTATTTAAGCCTTGAACTGAAGCAACTGAAAGATCCAATTTATTCCGGAAGGTCTGCTCAAAGGAAAACAATTGCCCAGCCAAGCCAGGAATATCAGCACAGATGTTCCTTAAACCTTCTTTCTGGAAAACTATTATTTATCCATTGAATACGTTAAATGTGCTCAGAAGCTGGTGGATGTAATTATGATGCATTAAAACTATATA
The DNA here is from genome assembly GCF_059951505.1 of Python bivittatus. Lineage (NCBI taxonomy): Eukaryota > Metazoa > Chordata > Lepidosauria > Squamata > Pythonidae > Python > Python bivittatus. The sequence continues at coordinate 66,101,945 of NW_028277125.1, read as the reverse complement.
AAATCAAGGACAATATTTCTGCTTGTACAGAATAGGGAGGGGCTAAGAATATGCCTTGTCTGTAGGACTCCACAGATAAAAGGATCTGAGTAATGGTGATAAAAAGGTCTCTTCCTGACATGCAGAGAAATGCTGCCACTTGGAGTAGTAAGCAATATTGGGCTACTGAGCCCAATGGTTTCACACTATTTAAAATTGGGGTGAACAGACTTAGGGCTGCGCCCCATACTTGGGCTAACTTCATGTAGACCTTAGAATCAAATTCAAATAGCCCCTGCAATGGATGTTAGATAACAGTTACCTGTCCTTTTCCTGCAGAATTCTGCTTAACAAGAGAGAAGAGTGTCAGAGAAAAAGGCCTCAGAGAGATAATGTGTGCCCCGCAAAATCCTTTGGGCTCTGCCCCAACTCCCTGGTTGTTTCAGCCCCACCCACAGTTTAACCATATGAATCACAGAAGACTCTCAAATCTGTGAGCCACCTATCTAGAGAAAGGGACCCACTGGTATAGAAGCATAACACAGCTCATAGTCACAATTTAGCAGAGAACTATTCTTCTTATACTTGGCCTGTGAAAATTAGCATGATTTTTTAATGCCCCTTAGTTTTTGCATCCCTGCAATTTGTTGCAATGTGCTCATATGCAAAGATTCCCAGTGCATCATGCCATTTTAATTTGCTTCACAGTCTCAAGTGCCAGAAAGAAATCAATACAGCTGCAGTAAGGCTTTGGTGGCTATTTAACAGTATCAGCAACATTAACTTAGCTATCAGGACAATGGGATGGCAGGAGGAAACAAGAGTAATACAGCACTCCCAGTTACCTAAGTACATTGTTTAACACAGGATTTTTTAACAGAAAATTTACGTCTACATACAAACATGTTTGTTTGAAATTCATAAGAAGCCCTATGTTAAGTTACATCTCTTTACGGTTAATGGATGCTGGCATATCTCCTAATTAGATAATTCTAGCAGATAATTGTCAAAGGCTGATGAATGCATATTGCTGGGGGGAGGGGATGAAATGGAGAAGCTGTCACCAAAATGGAGTCCTCATTAAGAAAAATGAATTTGGGGCCTCCAAAAGTGGCAGCCATTTATAATTTCTACTCAGAAAATTCAATGGTAAGGGGAAAACCCATATTTGAGGAGTCTTACATGCCAACAGACTATTTGAAATTTTATTTTGTACAGAAGATATGCATACCAAAGACATGGAGAAAGATTATTTCCAATTGTTTAGAAAATATTTTAAATGGAAGGCCAATAACTAGGCTAAGTTCATTTTTCTGTCACTGACAGCTTTCCAAGTTTCAATTTTTAAGACTTTGGGCCTTTAGACAGCAGTTTGTACACTTTTAGCAAACTATTACATCTCCTGTAATAGCCAATATAGGCAAATCTTTTGTTTTGAAGATACTGAAAGAGGCAGTTTTGGAAGTATTACATTGTTAACTCAAGAACTATTTATAGGAGCTGGTGCTTCATTGAATAATTGGATATATCCTAAACTGCAAAACAGGAAAGGGAATGAGCTTTGCTGTTACCCTGCATTTATGTATGCATTATGTTTCTCATGCATGCAAACCCTCTCTCTGAAGGAGGCCCATACTTTTGCTGAATGGGGAAAAGGGAAAATGGCAAGCTGAGGCAGTTTCAACTCAAGATAAAAGCTTTTTGAAGTGTACAGAATCTCCTAAACAAAGAAGTCTGTAATTATGGCAACATGTGTCTTCATGAGAACATTATTGTGCTACACCAGCAGCAGCCCACATGCAGCACAAGTGGAGTCTCGTCAAGAAAAGGGGGGGGGGAACTTCAGCAAAGTTCTAACGTTTGCAGAAGGTAACCTGGCCTTTTCAATGTCAGCCTGTTAGACACAGGACTCTGTTCACTGAAAGATGAAGACAATCATTTCCCCTCCCCCCACCACCGAGCGACACACCTTTTTTTAAGGGCCTAACCCCATAGGAAAATATGGCTCATTTCAGCAGCCTTTTCAGAAAGCACGACAGCGACTCCTCTTCGAAAACGTCACCGAAGGAGGACATGATTGTACAGTGCACAAACTAGAAAGCAGACTTTTTCAGAAAGAGAAACATTTCTTCCACACTGGTTTCCGAACAGAAAATGAAACCAAAATATGCCATTTAAAAAAAGCGGGGGGGGGGGGAAGAGGCACACTAAGAGAGAAAATCGACGTTACCATTTCCTCCCCCCTCCCGGATTTTTCTCCCTTCCCCCAATGCAATGAGCCATGCAACTCTTTAATCTGATTATGGCCTAATCCCGCCTTCTGCCCAGCTGCTCTGTCCTCGCCCTCCAGCAGGGCCTAGCGGGGACAGTAAACTTCTTAGCTGCAATTCCCCCCTCCCTTTCCGAAATTATATTTTATTTTTACGGTGGGATGGGGGTGGGGCAAAGAGAATAATAATTATAGCAATTAATGCTCCTACTTTTTAGTGCAATCCAGGAGGATCCCGGTGAACCGCCTCTCCCCACAGCTCAAGGTGACCACCAGGGTATCGTTCACCATTTGCTCCACCAGGACGGGCAGCCAGGAGCCGACCTGCAGCTCTTTCGTGTCAGCCTCCTCCATGCTTTTGCGAGAAACTCACGGCGGCGGCAAGCCTCGGTTGCAGCTGGAGTGCGGCTGCGAGATCCCAGGCGGCCTTGCTTGGGCAGGCTCCCCTCCCCCCGCCGCTGAAGCTCCTGCAGGCGCTGGCGCTGCTCTCGGGATAGTTACACTGGCCGCTTCGATGACCTCATGGCTCCATGCTCCCCCTCAACAGGGAGGATTAGTAGGTGCGTTGACGTCACAATGCTTCCCTCCCGGGAACGTTCCACAGCGGAATCCTGAAACAATGGGCTATATTAGGGTACTTATTATAGAACGAGAAGGTGTTTCTACTCCCCCTCCTGCTTTACCAAGCAAGTTACCCTTTAGAAAGGAGGTTTCCCGTCTGCCCCACACTTGAGCCGTTTAGAAGCATCACGCTTACGCCTACAGGAGGGGTCAAGTGATTATCCAGGCTAAACTGTTTCCGTCCCAGTACTGTTGCTGACAATCTGGCAAAGCATAGATGAAATTCTGTGCATTCTGTTAGCTAAACATGCAGAATGCCTTCCACTTCCGCTGCAAATGAGATATTTTACCTGGAGTGGATGGGTGGAACACACGCGCCACTCGGCATCCAGATTTCTAGAGACGTTCCTAAGTAAAGTGAATGTTCTCTTCTTCCATCACGTGGCTCTGTTGAACAAGAAAAATCTTTCTAGTCTGCCAGTAAAACACAGGTTGCCCCTGTATTCTGATTGCCACTTGGGTCTACTTTGTTTCAGCCAAATCTGGAGTTGCTCAATTTTAACACTTCCTCTATGTGTACCTGTGTGTCTGGATATGTGAGGAAGGAAGTCAGTGGATTTTACTTCCAAGGAAGTATGCACAGGATTGTAGCCATGAATAGCTTTATCCTACTTACTCCAGCAGATTTCAGTTAATCTCTATGCTCTTTAGGGTAAATTGACCCAAGAAAAGTGATTTTTCCAAGACTCAGCACATTAGGAACCATGTGCTTCTCTACTGACAAAGCCAGTGTCCAAAAGTCTAGGTATTTCCTTTCAAACCGAACGTTGGGACACTAACCTCTAATCAACTTGCTTGTTGATTTAAGAGAAAGGTTTCTCTTCCCTCAACCCCTTTTCTGAAGAGGAAAGGCAGTGCTACAATAGGCCATACTCTTTAACTTCTATAAGAAATGTCAGACAAGCTATGTTTCATCTCCAGTATAACCTGTTCCCAAATACTTTAAAACTCATCCCCAAATCAAATATATGAACACCTCTGCATTTGGAAATAAAGTTTAAGGAATAGTTATATATTCTTGTGCCATATAGTCACAACTGACTAGTGGAAAGTTCTCTCTCCAGATCCATGTTCCATTGTGTTCAATAGTATTTATTCCCAGGTATTCCCAAATAAAGGAGGCATAATCACTTACCTGGGAGTAAGCATAATTAAACAGAATAGATTTATTTCATATTTCAGTAAGGCTGACTAGATTTGTACAGGAAATATACAGGAATAAATGGTACCATTCTGTGAATACTTACTTGGCTAGATATCTTTATATATATTGGTAAGCCCTATAGTATTCAGTGAGTTTCTTAATAAATGCATTTAAGTGTGCAACTAGAAACAGGAAGCAATCCACAAAGTAACTACTCTAGAATAATCTTATTAAAGACAAATGGATTCAACTTTATAGGGGCAGGCTTGTGGTACAGTTCTAAGCATATTTACTTGGAATCAAGTTCTGTTTAATGGAAATTACTTCCAGGTAATTTTTCTTCTGTAAATAGAGGACATTTTCAAAACAGACATTCTGAAGAGGGAGCATAGCAACAGAATCCTAAACAACCAGGTGGCAAGAGGTAGCCCAGTATTTTGCATCTTAACTGAATATTAAGTCCCACTGAGTTCTGAAGGATCTACTGCCAAAAATAGCCCTGACATTTTTGTTTTTAAAGCGTGTGTACGGGTCTTGTCTTGTCATGTCATGTCATGTCATTGTGCATTAAAGGGGAATCTTTTTTAGAACTGGAAGGGATGCATCAGGAGTGCATGATTTTTTTTAACTGAGTGCCAGATCATGTCTTTGGGGTCTGTTGCAGTTGTTGTAGGGACTCCCACTTGAGTTACATGATCATAAAATTGTAGAATTGGAAGGAACTACAAGGATCATCTAGTCCACCTCTGTAGAATATGCAGGAAGACCAATTAAACCTTCCACAAGAGGTGGCTGTTCAGCTGTTTCTTAAACACCTCCAGAGATGGACTGTTCACAACTTCTGTAGATAGACCGGTCCACTATTGTACAGTTGTTACCATCAGGAAGCTTTTGCCATTGGGATGTTCAAGTTCTTTCTTTATGGATGCCTAGTGACAGAGCAGTTCCAAAGGCAGCTTTGTAATGTTTCCAAGTATTTCTGTATGACTCTGGGATTTGTGATTTGTTCTGATTTATAGGTTCTCTTCAGTAGGTAGCAATAATAGGATTTATGTTGGCCTTGCTTCACTATCATCCTGAAGGAGGAGAAATTTGTATGTGTGGGGGTCAGTATTTTTGGACAGCAGTAATTGTGCAAGAAAAATGCTCAGACAGCCTTGTCCTCATAAATCACACAGAAGTAAGGATCACAAGGTTTTTTTTTTTTTTTGGAGGAGGAGGGGGCAGTCATACTTCCAAGTATAATATGTTCAAGTGGTCATCCTTCTCAGATAACATTATAAAGCAAATGTATAAGATAATATGTTTATAATATAGCAACATTCTAGCCTTCAGTTGCAACCAGTGGAAGAAAAATTAAAACTGTAATACGTTGGATCCTTTTCTGGACCTCGTATGGTAATGTAACAAAAGTGTAAGTAGATATGTGCATGTTTCTTCACTAAAGATATGAAGGGTTAAGCTTTTTCCTAGAGACACTTGAAGATTTTTGCCTGAGTCTGGAGTGGAGGGCTGGGAGAATGATCCAAATCTTTCTTAGAACTGAATGACATGGAATCACATGGTCTTGCATAGGATTATTTTGTCAGGCCTAAGCACAGTGCAACAAAGAGGGGAGGGCTGCTCCCCCGCCCCCTTTACATTCAAAAGAGGTCCAAGGTCACCAATCTTTTCCTGCTTCTGCCAGTCTTGAATTAGCTCTTTAGATATAAATCTACAATACTGTCAAAAATCTGTTCACTGCTGCAATATTTAATCAAATTTATCAGATGAGTGACATTGATGTAGACTGCAAAGTTTATGGAAATGTAGCATATTACCTCCAGTATGTATGACTCCATGTTTAAGAAAGAAAGAAAGATTTAAAGGGAATTATTAAAAGTAAGCAATGTTTAAAAGGAAGGAAATAAAAGAAAAAAGACATTTTCTTATCTTTAAAGCAGTCTCGCTACCCTGAACACATTTGTTCAAAACAAAATGATCAGTATAAAGCAGAAATTGGAAAAAGAGTGCATAAAAACCATCACATTTCAATTTAGACAAAATCAGTATAATGCTTTGTGGATCTTTTAGATTATCCTCTATTTAAAAAAAAACAACAATTGCCTTATATTCTTTGTATTGAGGATGCACCAGTCTACTTTTAGCTTAAGCTGTTACGATACAGTGAAGCAAATCCTAAAAACAGTGGTTAAATACAGCGTAGAAAATGTGTTTCAATTTATTTGAAACATCAGTATAGGCTTTTCCCCCTTCAGCCTTTTTTTCCCCCTACAAAGCTCTATCCTTCACATATTATATATTTTACAGAGCCAAGCAAAGCCACTGCTTGCTGAAGCCAGATAACCCTCACATTTTTCTGTTACATTTTAGACCTTTGGCAAGTGTGACCACCACAGTCACTGTGTTTTCTCTCCCAATTTTGCTAGTGGGTTCTTCAAACTTAAAATCTCTTAACTCAGCCTGCAAATGGGAGCGTATTTATAGTCTAAGGCTTAGTTTCGTTTTATTCTTAAAGAAGGGGAGGAAGGGAGGGAGATAGCTTTGCTTCATTCATGTTTAAGGTCTCCCACAAGGTTCTACAGCCTGGATATGAATTAAAATCAGACAAAAAGAAAAGGCATGCAGGCTGCATTAAAAAAAAAGAAAGGCGAGGAAAACAAAGAAACACGCACCACCCCAACAAGTACGGATTTAACCCTCGCGAATGAGAAGCAGTCGAAAGTACAGAAACAACGAGGAGAAGAAAGTCCGTGGCTCGCATTACCTTGATCACGGTCTCTCTCCGGCCCTTTTAACCATAGCAATGTTTGACAATTCGCGGAGGTTACTATGTGGGGCTGTTCGTTTCCATCATGCGCCTCCTAGCGGTCGCCTGTGGCATTTCCTCGTTAAAATTGGCTGCTGCGGCCGCTTCTCGCGTTGGAGTCGCCTCCCTTGCCTGAGACGCAGCCGACACGCTGGAGCAGCCGCAGACAGCAGGGTGATCGTCGCCGCCGGAGGCAGGGGTGGGCGGCAGGGGCATCAGTCACCTTAAGCCTAAGGCACATTCCAGACCTCCTGGTTACTTCTAAAAACATTCCTCGAAGGGGTAGGCGGCAGTCTCTGGCTGCAGCATTTGAATAAAGATTTGCAAAGCAGCCGCCTCCTTCAGGTCCTTCAGGATTCAGACGATAAGGCTAGGTGAAACCCGAATGATTGTTCAAGTTGTGGAAAAGCTCTAAAAACTCCCCCCACCCCGCCGCCGATTTTGCCTTATTTTCTCAGAGTTCTTTTACAGTGATCATAACTGAAAATAGTCAGTCAAAAGTCTTCCATTCCCTCTGCCCCAACGATTCCTTTTTCATTTCTGATAGAGGCCTTCTTGTACAAGCAGAACATGGACTTTTTGTGCCATGGACCCCTGTGAAAGTCTAGTGAAACCTACAGATCCCTTCTCAGAAAATTGCATAAAATAAGATGCATAGACTGCATTACAAAGGAAACCCATTATGCTCAAACACAATTATCAAAATATTTTAAAAGAACTAGACAACTGATGACCTGCTGGGTCATCATTTCAGAGATATTTCCTTACCCAGACAGAGAAACAGAATGACCAAGGGCAAAAAAGCAGTGGGAGTGTGAGTGACTTACGACTTGCTACCGGCTTCCCTATTGACTTTGCTTGTGGGAGGCTGGCAGGGAGGTCAGAAATCTTCCTCCCTCCCTCCTTTTCCACATATAATATAGGCGTGCGCCATTTGCCCTCCCCTCACGACCTTCAGGAGAGCCCTAGTGAAGCCGCCTCCTCCTCTTCCTCCTCGGCTGACCCACTGAACTGCCTGCCACTTTGCTGGGGGGAGGTGGAACAAAGGGAGCCACTGACCATGAGGAAAACTGTACCCCTGCTCCCCTTTCTGGTGTGTCCCCAAGGGCCTCCTCCCTTGAGGGAGGAAGAAGGCTCACCTGTTAACCACCGGCACCCCCCAGCCAGCCCTATCTCATCAGCAGGCATCCAAGTTGCTCCCTCATCCTTCCCTCAACCCCCACCTCTATTAAGAGATTTCAAATTTCTGCCTCATTTCCAAAACAGCCAATTGCCGCTTGCCTGTTGGCCCTTGCCACCAGCCGACTGAGTGCAGGGGACAGAGGAAGGCGGGAAAGAGGTTGGGGATATGCCCATGATGATCATGTGACCTGGGCTGAGTGCAGTGGCATGGCAGCACAGCAGTGCTGAAGTGGCCACAACTTTCCCAAATTTTAATCCCATAGGAGTAATGGATCCCAGATTTTGGACACATTCTGTAAGTTAGCCCTTCTGAGGAACCTTGGTTCAAAAATTGTTGCCCCATGAATGCACTGTTTCGCCCAGCTGAAGACTACAGACATGAGAGTTTTAGTAGTATATATAGATTCAAATAATTTTAGAGAGTGAGAGACATGTTTGGGGTCTAGAGACCATAAATTACTTGGGTGCCTCTATCTGTTATTGAATGAAGTGCTAAATTTCAGAGCTTAGTGAAAATAAAGTTATACTTTTTTTTCCCCATCCAAGGTTGTAGACCCCCAGAAACCTTAACTTGGATCCCAGGTTAAGAACTCCTGAGACAGATACTTGAAACAGGCAGAAGACGGCCTTTATGAAATTATCTTGATTGTAAGGTTTATCAAGACTGAAAAACTCATACCGGTTTTTAAAATCCAGCAAATGTTCCAGATTGGATAGTACAAATTACTCTGAAATAACCTTTGGGAATCCTCCTTCAGTCTGAGATGAGGCAGATGCAAACTGAGGGCAGAGGTTTCACCGTTGTGGCATCCTATTTATGGAATGTTCTTCTGGTGCAGACTGTTTCTGGTATCAGTCCTATGATTTGGGAACACTTTAGAGGCCTTTTAATCTCTGGGGTAAATTGTACCCTGCATTGGTTAATTTACTTATTTGTAAGATCTGTAAGCCACCTTCTGGTACCTGAAGGCTCGTTATGTTGGAATCTGGCAGATGTCAATCAGAAGCAATTCACAAGTGAGAGCTGCCACCAGTAAGGCCCTGTTCCTTGTTCCAATAAGCCTAATTGGTTACACAGCATTAAATCAACTCCTCAGCCTCTCAGAGAACCAAAACAGCTCTACATTTTCCCCTGTGGGTGTAAATCTGCAGGAAAATATCCTGGAAACCACCAAAAACATTTGGATTCTTCTGCCTCCAGAGATGGATCATTACACTTATCCCTTCCTCCTTAGTCCATTACAGATTTATCTGGAGATGTATTCATTTGTTCAAATTATATAGTGATTTAAGTTTAATCAAATAAATATTGATCTGTCATCCCAACAAATCCTTCCACCCAGATATTGTATTCCATTAGTCCAATGCAGAAAACAAGATTATGTGTATGCCTTAACACATGTGTTGAGCTAGACATAATCTGAGCCAGTTCATTATTAATCTGGCCATGAGATCCTAAACTGCATTTTAGCACTTGGCATTTTATATGCTGTCTGGATATGCAGATAGTGCATTTATATATGCATGTGGAAGTATGGATCACACGTTGGATATATGTCAGGAGTCACAGCTGTTGATATTTAGTGTGTATGTATCACATGCATGGAGATGAAGTATATGCTTCAACCACTGATGGTTGTATCAAGGACGATAGATACAGAGGAAAGCACCATTTAACAACTATATTTGGATGTCACACAACCAGAATTGTTCTAATTTTAGCTTAGTGTAAATAAGCAGCTTTGTCCTTGGCTCAAACTCTGGCTTCTTAGGATTTTGTGGCTTTGATTGAGATGTCATGTTGAATTAGAGCTGGATAGCCTTTAGACTTTCAGGCATTGTCTTAGTTCAGTCTGGTGCTAGTACAGCTTGATGGTAAGGGGTGCTAGAACATATAATTCAGCAACATCTGGTTGGCCAAGGGCTACCCAGCCCTGCAAAAATCACAGATGAATATTTGGTGGTTTGTTTAGCTGCTTCCACTGGTGAGAGGAGCCAAAGGGAAATAACTGAGCAGCACTGCATGAAGGCATTGCTTGTTTATGCTAAGACAAAAATCAGTGTGATGCCTGAACTGAACCAGTATCACTTATGAGATGATGTTCTACAGCAAGTCTCCAAGGCCATGCCATGTATATGCAAAATGAATTATGTAGACTCTTAACCTATTATGTGGGAAGTGACAGAACTGATCTTTGATACCAAGGGAGAAGTACAATCCAGTAAAAGCTGTGACACACAACCTCCTGGCATTGTCTTCTTCACCCCCACTGGATTTATATGAATAGAAATTGAGCAAGATTGCAACTGTGATCTTACTCAACCACTACAATTCACTGAAATGCAACAGGACTTAGTTTATGGGAAATTCCTGATGGATTGTGCCTGCTATAGTCAGGACTTTTTGTTCAGAAGAACGTGAGTCATTTGCCCTGGCTGAGTCATTCAGTCCCACCTTCTTTTCCCTTGCTGAAATGGGATGACATTCCTTGCGAGTCTGTCCATGTTGCTGCGTAGTTACTTGATAGGTAGTGTGCAGTTCACAAATGATCTCCCATGGTTGCTGTGCAGCAGCAGGCATTAATAGAGCTCCATAGTAGCAGAAAACAAGGCAACTGGCTTGGAGAAGAGCACATTTCACAGTCACTGACTTAGAACTAGAGTCATGTCTAACAGTGTTCCCAAGATACCATTCAAGGGGGTTGGAAAATGGCTTAGGCCCAATGTTATTCTAAAATCATGTTTGCTTCCCTTCTTGGATTTGGTGTAGAGAACACTGAACAACATATTCCCACTGAAAGACAGATGTCTCTTATGTTGTTTCATCTCTTGCAGCTCCTCAGTAAACCAAGAAGCTCTATGAGATCCATGATCCAGATAATCTGCACAGGCACAATCTGATCCAGGGCCCTTGTCACATGCTTATTCCAAGCCGTGACCAAGGCCTTGGCCAAACCGTGTGCTGGAGCTTCAGGAAAAACCCCAAGCTCCTTCTGAAACCTGTCAGTTGCCTGGGGCGGGCCAATCAAATAGGCGCCATCTCCCTGCAGTGAGGGGTTAGCAAACGGGGCTCCAGAGCATGATATGACCATGGCAAGGGATTGATGTTAATATCCTGCAGACCCAGATCACTATGCCACTGCTCCGAGACAGACCAGATCTAATGAATGTGTGACCTCCATTGTGGGTTAGGCCATTAATAAGTTGGATCAGGGCCATGGTGGCCATGAACTCCCAACCACCTCTGATCGTGGGCCCATGGAAAACATGTTGAAGGACCCAGGACCATACGCCTGGGAAACTCCACTGCCAACTCAGCCACAGAATCAAGCTCAAGCAGGGATGCTGCTACATTGCAGGGGGGAAGGTAAGAAAGCAGCGGTCTTAAACTATTTACATTAAACTATTTACTCTGAATTAAATGTGGCTAGGATTTCAACCATAGATTTTGTGATATGTTCCTCACTTTCCTGAACAGTGAGATGTTTCAGGATTCCTAATGACTTTCAAGTAGGGAAAAATATTTGGCTTACTGAGATAAGTTAGAATATGAATAGCGATAAGCAGCATCTGCCAGGAGCAGATATGCAACTTTGCTTCAAATCCCCAGCTAGATACCCATCCCTACATTTTACTTCTCCCTGGTTTCTCTGCTTCTTCCTTTCTTCTTTTCTACACCCCGCCCCCACCCTTATGTAAGCCCTTCTTTCAATAGCTATGGTGGAAAGTGCATTGCCTTAATTTCTGATAGGTTCCTCTTTTCTAGGAGACATCTCAGAGGCACCCTGGATTAGCAGAGAAATATAAATATTATTGTGTCAATAATCTGATTGTGACCAGGCTTTGTTAAGGTAGAGCTACACATAGCAATCAGACAGTATTTTAAAAGGGCTTTGCCTACCCAGAAATCAATATTCCTGATGGGCCTTCCTGTGATGCATATCAGCAATATTAAGTATTTTGTATTTATTTTTTGTGTCAAAAAAAGAAAAAAGAAAAAAAGAAACAATCCCAGAAGAAAGCATTGCCACAGCTGAAACAGCTGTCTCCCAATCAAAACCACACTTTTAGGCATTCTACCTGCTCCCACCTTTCTTTCCTCCAGTTCCCTCCTCCTGGTTCTCCTTTTTATTTATTACAATTATTGGCTTGCCACCTACTCAAACAGATCCAACCAGCATGCATTAAAATATCCATAAAAATCCATAAAACAGTACAATATCCAAAGAATAGGTTGCTGTCTTCCATTAAACATTCACTCCCCTAATGCTCTGCAGAAGAGGATGGATTTAACCTAGTTCCTAAAGTACAAAAAGGTAGGGAGTAGCCTGACTTCAGGGGGCCCACTATTCCAAAGTGAGGGGGCTACCACTAAAAGGGCTATTCTCTGGGCCACCCCATCCCTGATCACTCCAGGGAGGGGCACCTGCAGCATTCTCTCCCAACCAGATGGCATAGGGCAGGCAGTTCCTAAGCTGGAGAAAATGTTCCAGAAAGTAATGAAAGCCCATGCCATGTCAGGCTTTCTAGGGGACAGCCAGCACTTTGAATTGGGCCTGGAAGCCTGTGCAATCAATGCAGCTTTGCAATATAGATGTTACTCTGCTGGACTGGCTCACACTGGTCAGTAGGCGAGCAGCTACATTCTGTGCCAGCTGCAACTTCTGAGTCATCCTCAAGGGCAACCTCACACCGAGCAAACTGCAATCCTAGTGACAGAGATGGCAAAAGGCAGGAGTCATCCACTGTTCTTTGGTTTTAATTTCCTACTACACTTTCTTTCACTGCCACCCGTTTTTACCAGGCAATAGGAACGTTTTATTTCTGTCTATTTTAATGGGGCAACAACATGGTAATATTAATAAGACTTCTTAGAAAAGCCATATGTGGCTCTGAATTTAGGGTCACTCTAGAGGGTCCTTGGACCTGGGCAGAGTGGTCCAGTCCTAGCATCACCACTGGTTACAGAATGTAATTACTTGAAGCTAATGATAGATCAGAGTGAAAATCATCATACTTAATAGCCTTCCCATTCTTCTTAGTAAATGCAGCAGATCTGCCTCTATAAAGCCATACACATTCATAACTGCTGCCTTGATTGAAATTAATGGAGAACTTGGATAGACAAGAGTTCTTTGTGTGTATCAAAAAGCGTCCACTGAATCAGCATTTAGACATTAAAACAAAAAGCTATTTCCTTTTAAATACCATGTTTCAGTTTATGATATTAGTTATTCATTTACTTTAACTGTACTAAACTGTAGAATACCTCTAGATTAGTAATGAGTAAGAGTAATAAGAGTCTTGTTGAAATATATTTATAGCTGTTGCCATAGCCTTTTTTTATTTTGTGCCTATAACTAAATACTTCACACGATATGCAATACTAACTGCAATATCCCATCTGCAAAAAGCATTATGGTGCACAATTAAAATCAAATAATTCCTCAATATAACAATGCAACAACAAATCTAGTTCCAGAAGCTAAAATGTAACTGGCACACAAACTGAACTGGATACCATGTAATACATATGCAATAATATTTAATAGCTCTTCTCAAAATGTTCAATCTCTACTAGCATTTAGAAAATAATTAAAACACAGCTAATGGTGTTGTTAGTTCACTGCAGAATTGTAATAGTCCTTCCATTAAAGTGTGATATCAAACATTATCATTTTAAGCCCCCTTTTAAATTGCGTTAACTGAGTCTTTAATGAAAGGGTAAAACAGAAGAGAATATCTGTACTCAGGATTGAAACTCTGGAGTCCTTGGTGCTCTCTGAGCTTGGTGGTTTGCTTGCAGACATTTCATCACCCAACTAGGTAACATCATCAGTGCAAGTGAGTGTGAGGTTTGCTCCCTGTTTATATACAGGTGAAACTCGAAAAATTAGAATATTGTGCAAATGTTCATTTATTCAGTAAGGCAACTCAAAAGGTGAAACCAATATATGAGATAGATGCATTACATGCAAAGTGAGATATGTCAAGCCTTACTTTGGTATAATTGTGACGATTATGGCGTACAGCTTATGAAAACCCCAAATTCACAATCTCAGAAAATTAGAATATTACATGACATCAATAACGCAAGAATTGGAAATAGAACAATATCGGACCTCTGCAAAGTATAAGCATGCATATGTACTCAGTACTTGGTTTGGGCCCCTTTTGCAGCAATGACTGCCCCAATGCGGCGTGGCATGGATGCTATCAGCCTGTGGGACTGCTGAGGTGTTATGGAAGACCAGGATGCTTCAATAGCGGCCTTCAGCTCCGCTGCATTGTTCGGTCTCATGTCCCTCATCTTTCTCTGGCAATGCCCCATAGATTCTCTATGGGGTTCAGGTCAGGCGAGTTTGCTGGCCAATCAAGCACACTAATCCCATGGTCATTGAACCAGGTTTTGGTACTTTTGGCAGTGTGGGTAGGTACCAAGTCCTGCTGGAAAATGAAGTCAGCATCCCCATAAAGCTCGTCTGTGGAAGGAAGCATGAAGTGCTCCAAAATCTCCTGGTAGACAGCTGCGTTGACCCTGGACTTCATGAAGCACAGTGGACCAACACCAGCAAATGACATGGCTCCCCAAATCAACACAGACTGTGGAAACTTCACACTGGACTTCAAGCATCGTGCATTGTGTGCCTCTCCATTCTTCCTCCAAACTCTGGGTCCTTGGTTCCCAAATGAGATGCAAAAGTTGCTCTCATCAGAAAAGAGGACTTTGGACCACTGGGCAACAGACCAGTTCTTCTTTTCTGTAGCCCAGGTAAGACTCTTCTGACGTTGTTTGTTGTTCAGGAGCGGCTTGACAAGAGGAATACGACATTTGAAGCCCATGTCCAGGATCCGTCTGTGTGTGGTGGCTCTCGATGCACTAACTCCAGCCTCAGTCCACTCCTTGTGAAAGTCCCCAACACTTTTGAATGGCCTTTTCCTGACAGTCCTCTCCAGGCTGCGGTCATCCCTGCTGCTTGTGCACCTTTTTCTACCACACTTTTCCCTTCCACATAACCTTCTATTGATGTGCTTTGATACAGCACTTTGGGAACATCCAACTTCTTTTGCAATTACCTTTTGGGGCTTTCCCTCCTTATGGAGGGTGTCAATGATGGTTTTCTGCACAACTGTCAGGTCAGCAGTCTTTCCCATGCTTGTGATTCCTACTGAACCAGCCTGAGAGACCATTTAAAGGCTCAGGAACCCTTTGCAGGTGTTATGGATTCATTAGCTGATTAGAGTGGGACACTTTGAGCCTAGAATATTGAACCTTTTCACACTATTCTAATTTTCTGAGATTGTGAATTTGGGGTTTTCATAAGCTGTACGCCATAATCATCACAATTATACCAAAGTAAGGCTTGACATATCTCGCTTTGCATGTAATGCGTCTATCTCATATATTGGTTTCACCTTTTGAGTTGCCTTACTGACATAAATGAACATTTGCACGATATTCTAATTTTTCGTGTTTCACCTGTACAGTAGCTTGCCCTGCCAGTTTTGGTGGGCGTGTGGTTTTCAATTGGGAAACTGTTTCAGCTGGGAAACTGTGAACATCTTAGACCAAGCTAAATCCAAAAACACTAGGGAAAACCTGGAAGCTTGGTGTTCAGACAAATCAGCCATCAATAGATGCATAGAGAGGAACCACATTTATGCATCATTGAAAAGAGCTGAGAAGGAAACAAAAAGACCAGAACACATCCACTCTAGCAGCCAACACCCAGATAAGCAGGGATTAACACCAGGCAAACAATCAAGCAGAAAACAATACCCTAATGAAGGAACTACCAAGGAGAAAACCATACTCCCATCAACACTGGTAGGGCAAGCTACTGTATATAAATAGGGAGCAAATCCCACACTCACTCGCACTGATGATGTTACCTAGTTGAATAATGAAACATCTGCAAGCAAACAACCAAGCTCAGAGAGCACCAACGACTCCACAGAAGGGTCAAAGAAAATTGTTTCAACAAAACTGGCACTAGCTAGATAAGCCAAAAGATGAGATGCTGCCATTCTAGTGAGTGGAATTGATAACCAGACCACATCAGGTTAACATAAGGTATTAACAAAGCATGAAGATATGTTGGAATGTTTGTTCCAAGAGAATGGAATACCAAAACAAGGAGTCTAAATTGATAATGTGACTGGATCGGAAGCCAGTGGGAGAAACTGCATCTAAAGGGGACTTTGAGAAAAACTGGGAAGTTCAGAACAACCCTTGTAACATTGTTTTGGATTTGAATGAGAAGCCTTTGAGGAAGCCTAGTGAACAAACTGCTAAAATTGTTCAGCTGTAAAATAATCAGGTCATGAATTAACTGGTTTTCAATCTCAGAACTGGGAGATGCTGCATGCATTCCTAAACTGGAAATTGCAATAGTCCTACCATGCAATGAATGGATTCATAGTGAGTTTATCTTAAGTGATTACCAGAACCCTCAGGTAACCACTTAAGATACAAACAGCTGATAGCCTTGGAAATAAAAGGAAGAAATAGACAATGAAGAGGCAGGGGAAACAGGATAAAAAAACAATTGCTGTCTGGTCCATGTTGAACTTTAGGTGGTATGATAACATTGAAACTGAGATCCCTGCAAGGAAATCTGACAAAGAGCTCCACATATGTCATCTGAACGGGGACAAAGTATATATCCTGGCGTTGGCATAAATGTGACACTGTAATGGAAAAGTTGAAATTAAAGAACCAAGGGGGAGAGAATAAAGAATAAAAGGGGGTGGGTGAATGAAATCCTCAGGAACCCCAACAGGTAACAAAGAAGAACAAGGATAGTGCAATTCCAATCAACAGAAAAAGTAAACCCAAGAGATAAGATTGAAATCAGGGAAGTGCTGTGGTACTAATACTGAGGTGGATTATTTTGTAGTTATTTTTGTTCTTGTTTTGGTTAATTTTTTGTATTCTGCTGTTTTTATGTTATTTATTGTTGTGAGCCACCCAGAGTTGATTGGAGTTGGGTGGCATCCAAATTGAATAAAGTGAGACCACAAAATTTGGTGGTTCCATGTGTCAAAAGACCTAAAAGAGAAAGAAAGATGACATAATAGTTGACCTTGGCCACCAAAATATCATTTAAAACAAATCATTGCAGATTCAGTTGAATGGGCCATATGGAAATGTCTGTCATGGGGGCAGAGTTGCAATGGAAGGAAAAATTATTGCAGAGGCACCTCTGCTGAAATGTAGCAATCATATGTCTTTCAGATGTATTGGACTGCAATTCACCTTAAGCTTAAGCCTCTTGACCAAGAAATTTGTGAATTGTAATGCAATATATCTGAAGAGCACCAGATTGACATTCCCTAAAGAATTTTTACCCATTTTGAAACAATTCTGCCCATGACCTAGCCCAATTGTTTGGGAAAATTCCCCATTCCACCAGAAAAAAATGTGGAGAAGGAGGAAAGGAAGCAATGGTGTATATTTTCCATTTGCACCATCCTTAAAGATACATCAGGTACAATTTCACCGCTCTTTCCCAGATGCATTGGTCTATTCCAGCTTTACTTCTAATTGGTGCTCTTAAGAAGGTCTCCCAGGGGGTATTTAAGCCTTGTTTCTTATAAATCCCTCAGACTGCTCAGATTTTCCTTTGTTATCATTTTCCAGTTCTGTAGTATCTGGTCAACCTGAATTAGCTGAGGGTTGGGTAGAAGACAAAATAATTGAGAAATGGTTCAGATGTTGATGACAAAGCATAGGCTTAAATCTTTACATTTGTTCCTAAATCTTAAGGCAACCTTCACCAACCTAGTGCCCTTCCTATTAGGGGATTTCAAGTCCCCTAATTCTCCAGTCAGTATGGCTTGGGAATTAAACTCAACCAGATTTGAGGTGGCTTTGTTAGGAATACCAGAAACTGGGACAGAAATACAAAGGCTTGGCATCAAGTTATCTTCATGACATTCTCCCACTAGAATCAGTCTGACCAATTCAATCTTGCTGGGAAAACTCGTGGTAGTTCCCCACTTTTGATAGGTTGTGGGGGGTGGAGGTGAGGCTCAGAGATGCTGCTTTTGGGTAGTAATGCCAGCTCTTTGAAATTGCCTTCCAGTGGAAATTAGCCTAGTTCTTTAACTGCTTTCTGGAAACAGCTAAAAATGGAGTTTTTCTGGAGGGCATCTGGGGCACAAAGTTGTCTTGGGTGGGGTTTTATAAATTGATGGCTGTTGACATATTGTCAGCCCTTCAAGATAGTCCAGAGAAGGAAACCAAAAGCAAGAATATTAATATCACTTTTATTGTAAGGTTACAGTAACAGAATCTTGCAAGTCTGAAAGCTCTTCCCTGTTCCCTGCCTTTACATTCCAGAGAACTAGGGAGGGTCAATTCTGAGACACTTTCTCCACTCCCATTCTAGTTTTGGACTCAGATTTCTCTTACCAGACCATTGTCTAGACTGTAGCTCTTCCTCTGTCTCTCAAGGTTATTCTCACAGCCCATTACACATATTGTGCCACATTTGGGCTTTTGTTATGTTGTATATGTGTATAATTTTAAACTAACTGTGGATGTTTTAATTATTATTGTATATAGTGTGAACTGCCAAGAGTCCTTTGGAATAGTAGTGGCATATAAATATAATAAATAATGTATAAGAACTCTAAGATTTCCATAGCAAAGTTAAGGTAGAATTATTCCTCTAATAGCCTCTGTGTTATCATGTGCAAACTGCCTGCCATTAAATGCACCAGGGGAAAAGCTCAGTCTGGCACTCATAAAAAAAGCTCAAAATGAAGGAGCTGCTGCAGTCATCCTTTCTGCTATCCCAGAATTGCTCTGACCCGTATGTACCAGAGAATTCTAAGCTAGCTAAGATAGCGGTGACTGTTGGTGTTTTGTATAGCATTTCCTTTAGAAGCTGGAGGCTGGACATGTATGGTAAGGATTTTGACATTGCTCAACCGAGCTGTGTCCTGATGCTGAGTCTGGATAGAGTCACCAATCAACTTGTGCTCTATGGTTCTATTGAAGAATCTGGTACCTTACCATCTGGTGAGGTGTGGAGATGGGATGATCAACCTGGGGTCCCAGACCACATGTAGCTACCATATCCATTTTTGGTAGCCCTCCCCCCCCATAACCACGATTGCCAAAATTAATGGTAGCATTTTTAAAGCAAAGAAGAAAGATGTCCCTAAAATCTAGGCCAAAAAAATGCAACACAATCCACAGAAATGACACAGGTCCATCTACTTAACATTATCACCTGTTCTACTGCACTCCTCCCTCCTCACATTTTAAATGACCAAGGAAACTTTTTATCATCAGTTGAGTAATTAAGTAATTTTATACAGTGAGTAACAGTTTTATGACACATATCCTGTATCAATTACACTTATTATGTAAGTTACTCCAAATTGAACTAAGCCAGCCCTGCTGCATTTTGAAAGTACATTTTGAATAGAAGATTCATTCTACAAAATTTCTGCTTCAGAGTCCTACCCTGACAGCGACACTGCTCAGGAGAGAAGAGCAAAACAACAGATGATGGATGAAATGAGTAACATCTCATTTGTGTTTGTTGTGTTGAGGTATGAGGTGTATTGTGGGAAATATAGCACCATTTGGGTACAAACTCTCACATATGGGGTATGGAAGAAGGACAGCCCAGGAAGATTCTTCCAGGAAGGCTTTGCAATAAACCAATGAAACTGAACAAGCCATATTAGCTCCATTTTGAAGACTGCTATTCAGTGCTAATCATATATTTTTCTGGAGTTATGAATAAAGAGTAATTCCTGTTCCTGTGGCCTCCAGCTGTTCTAAACATTAAAAACAAATTCTCCCCTGCTGCAAGGTCAGCAGTATCTCTCCCTTTCATTATGTGGGTAGAATACAACCACAGATGGCTAGTATTAGTACCACCATAATACAAGCTTGCTAGAAAGTGTGCTTCATCTGAAAATGTTGTTTTGCCCCAAGCCAAGCACTAATCAGAGACAGGACTCAGAAACAGAGAAGGAACATCAGCTGTTTATTGTATCAAGAGAAATACAGCTGGTACAGCCACATCCTGTATTGAACAATTTGTTTAAATCTAAGTAGGCTGAGTTAGGCGATGAATGGGCAGCTACATAAATCAATTAAACAAATAAATATCAGACTTGTCTCTTGACCGCTTTGTTACTGATTCCTTGATATTTATTGTAAAATATCTGCATTTCTTAAATGATTTCAAACATCACCTATGGAGACACTGGCAATGGCTCTCTGCTAAAGTTATTTGCTTAATCTAAATGTGATAAAATGCATTTGATGAATAATTGCTTAAGTGAGATTTGTTTTATAGCCATAGTTCAAGTTCAATGTGTAGCTTTCTATCAGCCTTGACTTTTCCATAATAACAAAATCCTTGAGCATCCAAGTTCAGAGACAATTTTTTACCACTTTTGACGGCACAAAAATAAAATCTGATATATGGTAGGAAACTTTGAAGCCAAACATCTTCATAACATGGGAAACAGATCTCTCAACTAAGGATGCTAATGATCCAAATATCAGTTTCTAAATCAATTTTTTTGGGTGGGGATCCATTGGTTTCAGAGAGATGGGATGCCAAGTTGATTATCTTCCATTCTCAAAAACTTTCATCAAGAAAGGCTGTTGACGCTGTGACCCAATTATTTGGTTCCTCAGGTTATTATACCAGAATTAACACAATATCTAATTACATAAAAACTTTTCTATTTCTGTTAAGATTCATTAATGTGGATTAAATGATGCAACATACCTTCACAAAAGGCGTGTGACAGAATTCTGAGAAGATAGAAAAACAAAATAAAACCACGCTATCCTCAGACCCACTTTCCAGCTATAAGGTGCTCCAAAGCCTTAGGACATATATTAAATTCTAACATTATGAAATAAAAACAAACAATAAAGGAGGAATATGCAGTTTTATGAAGTCTGTTTAAAAACAGATTTCCCTGAAAAACAAGTACTGAGAGGCTCCTGCATGAGAAACTCCCTTTTATGTACTTAAAATGTCATTTTAGAAAATATATTTGTGGGTAGTAGATTATCTGCAGTAGGAAGCAGCTCTCCTGTAAAAGCAGTGAAACGATACTCCTTGTGAAGGTCCTTTTTCAATTCAGCAAGCTCCTCCTCAAAATGCTGAGCCTGTGGTGGCAAAGATTAAGAAATGAATAAACAACCCACACACAACACCTAATTATCAAATTAATGTAACATGACCATATTATTTTCAGTTGTGCCTCAAACAAAACTATGCAGTTGCAAACCTGGATAGATAAACCTGGCTCTCTGCCACCCTCATGTCAGAATAAAATAATGGATCCTGAATTGCCTTTGGCCAAGAAAGCTTCAATTATGAATTCTGTAAATTCAGTATTGTTGCTGATATAATAATAATAATAATAATAATAATAATAATAATAATAATAATAATAATATATTTAGAGCTCACGGAATAGAATGTAGTGCATCTCTAGGGTAGGAAATAATAAAATGCAAGAAGGAAACTCTCAAGAGCTCCCTGTATTTCCTGCTTGTCCCAACATGAAGATAACCACTAACTGTTTCTTGAGAACACGAACATGCAATGATGTGCCCAACCCATCCTGACCCACCACAAAGGCAGCCTCCACCTGTTGTTTCTCCTTCACCTTTAATTGTAGTATATTTCCACTCCTCTGTTGGCACAAGCCATGAGGAGTGGTCAGATGTCCCCGCCCCCATCCTCCAGGTCCCTAGCCACTGATTTCCTTTTCAGTTGGACTGAACAACTGGCACCAGCACACCTTTGGACATAACTTTGGCCCTAAACCTGTGGGGTGGTGCACCATGGGGGCTTTCCTGCAGTACATGGGTTCCTCCCAGTTGTCTTTAGCACTGCAATGCCAAAGCTGTAGTGGAGGTGTATTTTAAACGTATCTGCAGTGCTGGAGATACATTTGAACACTCTTCTCACATTCCTGCCCCCATCCCAGATTTCAGGAGTAAATGTTTTAAGCTGCAAGAAGAGGCTCTGCTGTCTCAATTCCTGCAAGTGTGTGAAAGAAACACTTCCTCTGGCTGCATATGGCAGCCAGGAAACATGGCTGTGGAGCCTCCAGTCCTGCAGGAAACAGTGAGAAGACCTGTTTCACTTTCTGCTTTCTTCCTGTTTGACAGTCATCAATGACAGGCAGAGGGGAGAAAAGGGGGGGGGACAAGGTCTTTTCTCCTATTTCATTGGAGAAAAATGAAATTATGGATTGCAGGAGAAGCGGGAGAGAGTGGGGGAGGGGGGAAGAGAAGCAATGGAGACTGGTTTCTTTGGTGCCAATTCGTCGGTCCCACTTGTAGGATTGGAGAAGACCAATGAATCTTCTGCTGCCAATAACTGGAACTAAAGGAGACATTCACAGCCCACCTCTTTTCTCCTCTGAATTCTCAGTGTGACTAGAACCCCTATTCTGTTTCATTGCCAAGGCAGAAGAGATGCCCAAAGTACCATCAGGACTTCTCTGAGTACTTTTGTGCAGATGTCCATCCTGGATAACTGCATTTTAGTACTACTGCGCAGGACGGCGCTGCATGTAGTAATGGCAATTATTACTTTGGTTGTCTCACCATGGGTTCCCAACTTCTATGGCAAATGAAATGAACCATATACTTAAATTGTAGCAAAGACAGGATATTTATATTTATGAGAACAAGACATTCCAGAATATGGGTACCACAGTCAAAAATGGGGAAGTTACTTTGTTATGCTATAATCCAATGCCAAATTTCCTAGGAATAAGTCCCATTGAACTTTTTAATATCTTGAATTGTGCAGTTAGTCTCTTGCAACAAGAATAGCTTGGATTCCAGCAATATCTCAAAGATAATTAGATTTATTGGACCATGAACTTCCTTGGATACAGTACTAGTATAGCCATGGAAATGTTAAACTCAGTTGTTGTCAAATATTCACAAGCAACTTGGCTTAATCCAACAGCTTTTGCAACAACTACAACAATAATAATTCTCATACTTCTATTGTAGTTCAACTCTGTTCATTTTTACTTGAATGTACATCTTACTGGGTTTAACAGGATTTATTTTCATGTTAAAGTGCATATGATTAAAAACTTAATGTGACATACATTTTTAGGATCTGCTAAACTCTTGGCAGCATTTGCAGGGCCATAACTCAGTGGCAGAACTGGTTTTATCTCTGGCATTTCTTGATAGGGCTGAAAAAAATGTAGCCTGATGCTGGTCAGTTGACTAGTCAGGGTCTAACTAGTCAGTTGACAAGTCAACTAGGCTTAGTGGACCAATGATCTAAATCAGTGACCATCATTCTGTTATAAAACATAACCATATTTAAATGAAACTACCATTCTTAACCACCTACCATATAGTTTTTTAATACTGAAAAACATTTATTTTAAACCAACCAATTAAGCAGTGAGCAGGAACCTATTTATTTATGTTTCTTTTTCCACCCATCAATAGCAAATCACAAGACCATTTCCCAAGTCTTGGATTTAAAAAATCTGTCTGTCATGACCACATCAGAATAATATCCTGCACTATTTTTAGTCCAGTTCTGTTTCTCTGTATTTCTGGTACTAGTATATTGTCAGTTCTAAAAATGATTCCTTTAGGGTAGACATAGTATACATAGGTTTCATAATCTAATCTAATCTAATCTAAAATAGGTATACATAATTTCCATTGGTATTTGAAATGATCTCTGCTTGAAATGTTCTTTATTTCATTCATCACAAAGCAATATAACCAGAATTCTGAATCTCATTTCAACTAGTTTTCTCTGATATTTCTTCACTTTGTTTTCTGATATTGGTTTACCTTTTTCATTCATGTCATTTAACCTATGGAAGCTTTTATCATCCTATCCCCGAACTGATTGCATATATTTGTGTTAGTGACTGCCTTGGAATCTTGATTTATATGCAAACCAAAGTTCTCACAAAATAGTTTATGATATGGTTTGCTCCTTATCAAGAAGTAAGAGATGGGATTGGAAAATTCCAAGGGGATGAGGGTGACATGAACACAAATCACATTCTATCTCAGTGTTCCAAATCATGATCTGAGTAATTAGGAATGGTATGTATGAACTAATCCTATATTTCAAAGGGAATAAATGCAACCTACAGTTTCAAAGTCTTGATTTGCTTTTTCCATATTTTCTTTGGGTAGCCCTGTTAACTTTTTTCTTCTTTCTTTCATTATTTGTGTCTGTTGTTTAATGCGATTCTCTACTTCCTTGTATTTTGCAGCTCTGAAAGAAACAGAATTAACTATTTTTTTCAATTTGTCTTGTTTTCATGTATAGATCTACTTAGGAATTACATTTCTAATAAATACTGTAACGGCAATTAAAAAGCCATTATGATAATGTAAAAAGACTAATATTTTAAAAGGCTTGAAGCTTCTGAGTGTCTGCATGTTTGGGATATATATTTAAGCTTCTAAAACTATAGAATTGAATAAAACTGTGGAACTTTTTAATACGCTTATCCTAGTCTACAAAAAGTTAGGATGCAATCTTGCTTAGAAATAACTTTCAATAAATTCAGTTAGGATTTAGTAAACACCAAGAATTGTAATGTTTGGCATGTTTAAGTCTGCAATCTTAGCCATACTTACTTGACAGTCAAACCTATGGGCCAATAGAGCTTACTTCCAAGTAAACTTATATTGTATTGCTTTGAAAGTCTTGATTTCAGCTGGAGGTAAGCAGACCAAGTCCTTTTGCTAGCGTTACTGAATGTATTTGTACTTGGACTAACCTGGAAATCTTTAACATAGGTACTACCAAATCTGGGCTGAAAATCATTATGACCACTATATGGTAACAAAGAGACACAGAAAAGTAATTTTTACTGTCATCTAGTGGTTTGGATCTTTGCAGCCCAGATATGATAGACCCACCACTGCTATGGGTCATACACGACAGAACTGCATTTTGTAAAACAGAAAAGTATCTTATGGAGAGGAAGAATGCTTGCTTATTGCCCTAACACTTGGACAAGCACAATATTCTTTATAATAATGATACAATAGTGAAAGATCAAGGTGATTTAGCATTTGCCAATAAAGGATTGTAGTGAGGGTAGTAGGAAAGCAGAGTTTGGGAAACTATTGTACAAAGTAATTCAAGGGCTAATTGTATAGAGTGGACCATGTATAAGGCAAAATGGAGAGTCCATGAAATTTCAGGAGAAAGACAAAAATTGAACTAAAGGAGGTATCATTATCACGTTCTAAAATCGAGAGAATATAAATCTCAGTTTCACTGTAGGTACTTGGAAACTCACAGGAGCTCAAGTTAATATCAGATCAATGGCTTTTGATTATGAATTGAAAATGGAGCTGCAACTATGGCGGTCTAGACATTCTTGTGCGTTATGTTATCTAGAAACAGTCAAATAGCCAGATTCTGGAGATCAAGACAACTGAAAGGAATCCCCGAGTCAATAAAATTTGCTTATCCCAAAACAATTTGGAATGAAGAATGCAAAAGATGGGACACACCTCTAACTCTGAGGAAAATAACACCAGAAAAGGGAACACCAGGAACAGAAATTACCTAAGGCCATGGATATGAAGATAGTTGCATTTACCTGGAGACAGAATAACTTCCCCTCAGTATTCTA
Source organism: Python bivittatus (assembly GCF_059951505.1). Taxonomy (NCBI): domain Eukaryota; kingdom Metazoa; phylum Chordata; class Lepidosauria; order Squamata; family Pythonidae; genus Python; species Python bivittatus. The sequence goes on along the minus strand of NW_028277125.1, from coordinate 66,076,286 downwards.
CATCAGAAATATGAAACCTTAAGCCTTTCATACGTGACTGAAGTGCAACTCCCAGGATCTCTCACATTGGTCATGCTGCCTTGGGCTGCTGAAGCACGTCATTCAGCAGCTTTAAAGGGTTTCAGGCACCCCAGTTTTGCCCTGGCAGAGCCAATGGACTCAAAGATAAACATTAATAAGAAGTGGCAAAGTTCCATAGCTTTGAGCTCATAGTTGGGGTGAAACTGCCACGTCTGGAACCCAGTTCAAAAGCCATAATAGGTACTTCATAAGAAAATGAAGCTGTATCTGCTTTGCAGGGCAGTTGTTTTATCTGGGCAAGCATATTAGCAAGATGGCTTGAAATCAAAGAGGGTTTGGTTTGTTTTGGAGCCCAGAGAAAATGGATTATAACACAGGTATTAATTTTGCATCACATCAGGCAATACAGAATTACAAGTAAGGCCAGGGTTACAACAGAAAACCTGTCAAGACCTTGGATACCAATAAGCAATTACTCCTTATTTAAGTATTCCCATGCAACAAATTTTTGTTTCTTAAGGAGACCACATACACCACTTCTTTGTAGCAAAGCATCTTTATGAAAGTTGTATATGGAAAAGCAATAGTTTTCATGGAGGAAACATGTTAATAAAGTTAACCCATCCGCTAAACATTCCAGGAAGCTCCCTTCTGCTCCCTCATAGTTTTCTTCTCCTTTCCCCCTTCCCAACTAACTTTTTTTCATCCTGGTATCCTTTACCATGGCTCAACAGGGAAAGATGCAAATGAAAATGGATCTTGATTTTTAACTGATCTTTGAAAAAAAAAGTACACTCCTCTTTCACAACAGAATAGAAATCAGCCTACTAACATGGACAGTAAAACACTATACATTTATATAGATGAGAACATCTCTATTCAGGTTTGGTCCTAAACATTTGACAAACAGCAAGTCATGCTCCTAGCCTTGAGGAGGTATATAATACCCACAGCTGGCCAAACTGCTTAGCATTAGAAGCAGTTGAACATCTGATGAACATCTTGGCCCCACCCTGGCAAAAATGCTATTACAATAACATTACATAATGCTCAGTTTGGAGCTTCTTCTTAACAGCCTTCAAATCAGCAGCCCGAGGTGATTGCTTCATTTAGCTTAATAATAGGGCTGGCTTTGAGAGCAGTTATGGATTTCAAAACAGAATACAATAGGCGTATGCAATGGGATAGAAGAATGCAATCAAGAACTTGGCTTTGGGGGATGAAACCAGACCTACATGAAGTTCCTGGTTCCCTCAGATAATTAACTGAGTACTGTTGATTGAGTACTGCAAAAATCATGGTTCTAGGGGGAAGAATACAGATCACATATAGTTCAGCAGTGCTTTAACTTGCTAAGCTATGACCACAAAGTAGTATTATTTTCACTGTTATGGATGCTCAAGGCAAATGAGCATCTTTAAATTTTTATATTTTGCTTTATAACACTGAGCCAATGGGTACTAAGGAAGAAAGCATTTTTTAAATAATGTAGATCTTTCAAAGATTACTCATGACCAAGTTGTTTATTTACCTTTCCTTCTTCAGTTTATTTTATTCAGTTTAATTTACCTTTCTTTCTCTGAAATCTATGAAAATTAGAAAATCTTTTAACTCCAATGGCTATTCTATCAAGCGATATCAGACTTATTTATTTATCATATTTACATAGCTGCCCATCTCACAAAAAAGTTACTCTGGGTAGCATACAACGCTCAATTAAAAAACCCATAAATACATATAAAACAATAATTAAAACTATGAAAACTATAAAAAACACACAAAACAGGAGAGAATGATGTTAATTGTAGTAAGGGACCCATTGCAAAATCTCCCCGGTCCCCTGGGACCCAGGCCTGATCACATAGCCAGGTCTTGAGGGACTTGTGGAATGTTAAGTGGGATGAGGCCAATCTCACTTCCGGGGGAAGATGATTTCATAAGGCAGGGGCCATGCAGAGAAGGCCCGCCTCTTGGGACCTGCCAAATGCAATTCCCTGGCAGGGAGGACCCGCAGCATGCCCTTTCTTCCAGACCTGATGGGACAGGCAGATGTAATCAGGGAGAGGCGGTCCCTCAGGTAACCTGGCCCCATGCCCACATATTATTTGCTCTTACATTGTGGGAGATTTATAATGACACTTTTTGAATAAAGTTTTTCCAACTTCTTTTCATGAGATTTATATAACTATGATTTCAAAGCCCAGTAAGTATTCCTCTGATTGTGCAAGTTATCCCCTGATTTCCTTATTAAACACTGATGCCAAAATTTTGACAACTACCCTGGCACATGGAAAGTAATAGCTTTATCCATTCTGTGCATCTGGTTTTATAAAAGGGCAAGGTGCCTCTAATATTGGACTATTAATTCATATTTTAGATAAATATCCAGAACAACAGGAATCTGCAGCAGTGGTTTTGTTGGATATGGAACAAAAGTAGTTCCAATTTTTGCAGCAACTTTTGGCTAATATGAATTTCATTCTGTTTTGTTTTAATCAGATAGATTACAATGTGGTATTCTAATCCTTTGCCCAGGGTTATTACAAATGGAATTAATTCTTCACCTCGCAAATGCTTCATGGAATTCATCAAGGATGCTGTTTAGTGCCTCTCATATTTAATTTGATATTAGAATAACTCACCTGTCTTATCAGCAATCAGAGGATGTTCTGGATATAAAAGCAGCTGAACACAAAGTATTATAAGCTGATAATAATATCATATTGATGATTATGAAAGTTCTATATGCAAATGTATTGATATAGTACAACAATTTGGTAAACTGTAAAGTTACTCATTTAACTGTAATGTCTCATAGAAATCATAAGGGCTCTAATATATCAATGGAAATGTGTAAAAATTGAGGTTTTTCTTGATACTTTAAATATTATAAATAATTTGAAATAATTATTCCAATAAAATTTTATTTGTAAATGTGAATATGTCAAATTGTTATCTCAGATTAATATTAACATAAATATATGGTTGAAAACCCCAATTATCTAATGGGGAAAGTTAAATGGGTGAAAATGAATGAAAATGCATATTACTTCAAGATTGAAACATGCACTTAGATGGATTCTTATATTAATATCTTTAATATCTTTATTTTATTTTAAGCCAATGGATAAATTGTCTAGGAAGTTTTGTGGGAAGGAGAACCCTAAATTTTATTCCTTTGATTTCATATGAAGATGGGGGTATTATCTTTCAGTTTTCTAGCTTTATCACTTTGTCTTGATTTCTATTTCTTTAGGGAATTCAAATGATCAAATTTAAAAACTATTATGGGCACAATCAGAAAGCTATTACATGACTCCACTGAATATTGGTTCCTTTTCTTGGTCAAAATTCAGTTGTATTTTCAGAATTAAAGGCTACAAGACATATTTGAAGTATGTTGGGAAAAAGTAGTTTTGAGCCTTATTCTCATTCATGTGGATGTATCAGCTGTATCTAAAATTCCATTATTGTTATTACCATTGAAAATTCTTTTGAATGATTTAAAATCTACAGGATTTTTTATAGACAAAGACTATTACTATATAGGTTATTTGCCTACATTTTGTAGGAATGCCCCATATTAATTATCAGTGATTAAGGTTCTAAAAAAACATTCAATATATTTATTGTATTAAGATGAGATTAATTCAACAAAATATTTTTTTTCATGAAAATTGGACAGAGAGTGCTTAGAAAGGATCAACTGTCCACTTAATTACACTGATAACATAAAAAGATGGAAGAAAACTTACACATGTATTTGTTTTATATATCACCAGCTTCAACCAACTCTTAATGATTTATATATGATATGGACTTGTTTCATTATTGTCCCATTTAGTTTAATTCCCATACGTTTTTTTCAAATTAATTGTTTTATTATAGAATACAAATAATACATTGTAGAATACAAATAATAGCTAAATACAGTGGTGTCTATTCAATAGAAACTGTTAGTGTTGTGATAATTAAATTAATCCTTTCAAAATAGAAAATCTTTATCAATGTTAAATATGATTTCTAAAATATGTGTAACATAAAGTTACTTAAATTGTACAGTTGACACTTAGTATGACATTGATAAAAGTTGCAAAGTGCATTGCATTATTTTTTAATATGAAAAAAAGTTTGTATAACTTTGTGAGGAAGTGAAGTTGGGGTTGGTGTCTGTGCTTGGGAAAACTAGCTGCAGCCAGGCAGAAATGCTTCTCACCCCATTTCTCTCATACATTCATTCATTAACTCACAACTTTACTCACAAGCATCCAAGCCAGCGTTCCAGCTGCCTATGACAATTGAGCCACACTCTGGCATTTTCAAGGACGAGCCAATGTCCATAGGCAGCCTTACCTCACCCAGGCTCTTAGCTTACAAAAGCAAATGGTAAGACACAGCAGGGAGGTGTGTGTAGGAGGAAAGGTGATAACCAAACAGCATAGAGACAGGGAAGCAGAGGCGACATCTGGAGATTGACAGCTATTACAAGGAGGCAAGAGGACTATCATTCAACTGCCAGGACCACAAGTTATGGTGAGCAGCATATCTGGGTGAGTCCTGCCTGGAGCTTGGAGCTTTGGTGGGAGCTCAGTAGCAACTAGAAGAAGAACCACACTCAAGCGGCTCCTCATCCGAAGTACAGTAAGAATGTTTGGAAGGAGGGGAAGGTTGTATGCCACTTTACAGACTTTATAGATTTATATAGACTTTATACACTTTACAGACTTTTTCTTGAACTAAGTATTAAAGGACTGAGTATTAAAGACATATTTATATGGCAACATCACCTTGCAAGTCCTAGATGGGTGGAGAGCAGTAGTCTGTTGTTGGGGAAGGTGTGTGCTACAATAAAGCATTTTGTACACATTTGCTACGCTGTGGTGTGTCTGCTCCTTGGAAAGCAAAGAACCCTCACAAACATAATACTAAAATCTCCACTATATTGTTTATTGTTGTTTATGAGTACTAATGAAAAAAAAAGGGGGGGTGGGAAGAAAAGAGAAAAAAGAGAGCTGCATGGAAAAGATAAATATGATAGGTATTTAATCTCAAACCTCCCCTTAAGGGGGTTTAAGTGTCTATCAACATTTAAACCCCCTTAAAAACTATTTTGAAAATGTTTGTATTTGCCTTGCTGCATGATGTGTTGTCAATATGGAAGACAATATACAGTATGGGGTTTAAATCAGTCAATGTGATGTTGAATTAATATAGTCAAGATTTATTAATATATGAAGAATTTTGGATTTATTGACCATGGATAAAGAGGATTATTGTACTGTATTAAAATTGAAAAATAGTGCTACCCTTCACTTATAGTTTTGGACTGATGATGCTTGTTCACTCTGCTTATGACCTGGCTCTCTATCAATGTAACAGAAATCCTGACCAATATTATTCCATGTGGTCATGGTTTAATCCTATGTTTAATTTTTAGAAATCAACTGTTTCCTATATATTCATTTCCTTTCTTCTTCTTTCCTGTCGTATTTTTTGTTCATTCTTCTTTTTGCTATTTCTTTCCCAGTCTCTTAATTTTTTGTACATGAAAGCAAATAAAAGAAACTTGCTGATATAATTTGAAATGCTAATGCTTTCAAATGGGGCATGTTTTCTACCAATGGCCTTTCTGGCCAGGAGGATGACTTGGATGGCTTTTCAAATATCCAGAGTTCTTGTGGGAGTAACTCCTTTTAATATAATCTCTAGAGGACATACCGAGATAATTAGGCGAGTGGGCCACTGCTACCATCTGGGGCTCTCTTGTCCTTGCCACCTGCTCTTTCTGATTTTTCTGAGAACAAAACAAATATCACTGCATGCACTTAGGCATAAAATGATCATAACTGGGCATCCTTGTAGCACCGGCCTGTGCTTTTTGATTTTGACTTAAAAACTCATAATGATAATGAAGGCAGGATGATCCACCAAGGGCTTCTATTTGCTATCCTATATTTAAAGTAATTATATTCTAACATTATTTAATTTTTATTTGAATGTTTTGTTAGATTTACAACCTGCTTTTCCTCAAACAGCCCAAAGTGATATAAAAAGCAGTTCCTCTTTCATTTTCCTCTACAATAATTTTGTGAGCTAGGTTGTCTGAAGTCACCCAGTGAGCTTCCATGACTAAGAAGCTGAACTTGTGTTTCCAATACTAATATAATATTTTAACCTCTATATGACACCTTCCACATGGGCTTTCTCTTTATTTTATTTTTTAAGAATTACATTATCTTTTCTGTTACACAATTCAAGACAGCACATCCTAGTTGCCATTAGGGAGCCTGTGATACTTCCAAGCTTCCTTCCGGCATGTATCTTCAAATGACAAACAAACATTTATTTGTGTATAAACATAATATCTGAAGACTTCTTCAGAAATCAGAGTTTGGTTTATTATAGTAGTGCTTGTTTATTTGGACATGTTTCTTGAAAAAAAAAACATGCAAAATATTTCAAACACTGAAACTTCTGAAAATCCAGAAGTAATATCTATTCCATCTGTATGCAAAGAAAGAGAAGGCTTGTGCCATTGTTTTAGAGATCAACAGAATATTACCACATTGCTTTTTCTCTCTGATCACTGTGTGTATCAACTACTTTGCTATCAGCTAAGGAAAAGATTCTTTAAGCTGATTAAGCACAAAGCATCTGTCTCCTGTCTTCAAGGTTTAACCAGCTTTAAAGCAATTAAACATAGTTTTCCTCTGAAGTACCCAGTTATTAACAAGAAGTTTCCAAAAAATAACTTATAGAGCAAAATCCAGGAAGAAGGAGAAAGTATATTAGGTTGGTGTAGCAAGTTCACATTTAAACTTTAAACATTTTTACAGACTGCATACATGAACAGGTATGGTATAAAAGAAAAGAAAAAGAATAGAAAAACAATGGTGACAAAATACCATAATTTGTAAGAAGTTCAGTTTGTAACATTTCTAAGCAAATCTTAACTGTGTGCAAGTTCAATGGCCATACACAAGATCAAGAACAGATAGCCAGACTTTATTTTGTGTATATTAAGGTTTATACAGAATTTTCACAGAGACCAGTGCTTCTCAGGTATTATCTTTGCATTTCACTTCAACACTTGGAAGAGATGAGAATCCCACGCCCTTTCTTAGTTGCACTGAAGATGTTACTGAAAATACATATACAGACACATATTTCTACAAGGAACTCGAACCTCCATTATTAAGTTATCATCTCATGTGGAAGCATTTGCATTAGAGCTAGACTTCTCACTGCAATCAAGCTCTAAGCATGGAGACCATCTGTTCACTTATGTCACCACCATGATAAGGAACAGGGAGAGGATACTCATTGCTCCTCACATGTTGAATTGGACATGTGAAATTAAGGCATGAACAAAGCTTATATTTTTTGCATGTCATGGACAGTGAGCTCCACTGATTACATTTTCTTCCATGTCTATGTCTGTATGTTTGCAGGTGTGCAGCACCATTCATCTGATAAAGTAGTGTGAGTTCATGAAAATTTATTCACAATAAATATTAGTCCTTAGCAGGGATAGAAACTCATGGTTCTGAAGATGTTACTGAACTACTTCTATTAACCTTCACTATTGCTGACTGAAGTTGTAGGTAGCTGTAGTTCAGCAGCATCTGAAAGATCATAGTTTTTCCATTCTTCTTATAAGGTACAGTATCACAATTCTAATTTATAATACTAAAGTTTCTCTGCAAAGTTCTAATACTTTTTAAAGCTCTGCTCCATCTATGGGCCAATATAAACCGAGCTTTAGCATCAAAATAATGGTTCTTGGCTTGTGTGCTTTCCTTCCTGTGCAGCTTCAAAGAGTTGGGAAGCTTTTGCTTCCATTTTCAGTAAACCACAGCTTTTGATATCTTATTAATGAAATAATTAGTTCAAACTCACCTCCTGTTTGAATTACTGCAATGCGCTCACATGGGGCAGTTTTGAATGCCCTCAGAGGGCACATATAATACCTCTGGCCTGCGAGCTGCATTGGTTGCTGGTTTGCTTCTGAGTCCAATTCAAGGTGTTGGTTATTACCTTTAAAGCCCTTCATGGCACAGGACCAGGTTATCTGAGGAGCTGTCTCGCCCCTGTTATATCAGCCTGCCCCACTCGGTCCAGCAGATGGGACATGTTGAAGACCCCACCAGTCAAGGAACTTCAGTTGGCGGGGTCTAGGAAGAGGGCCTTTTCTGCTGTGGCCCCCACCCTGTGGAACAGCTTACCACCTGAGGTGCGGTCTGCCCCCACTCTCCTGGCCTTCTGGAAAAGTGAGAAATCTTGGCTATGCCAGATAGCCTGGGGGCCTGATGGGGTTTCGCTTTGTTGGAATTGGCTGGTGGGATAATCAATACTGCTCCCCCGACCAATCATCTTGGATTGTATATAGTCTTTTTATATATAATTATTTGTAGCTAATTTAATATGGATATTTATATTTTTACTGTTTTGGATTTTAATTGTGAGCTGCCCAAAGTCACCCTCTGGGAGAGATGGGTGACACATAAATAAATAAAATAAATAAATAAATACTGAAGCAAGTAGGAATTGGAAAAACTAAACTATTAGTTTTTAACTGGTAGACTTTGAACTATTGTGTAAGGGGTTGGTTTGTTTAAACCAGCCTGTTGATTAAATCTATGATTAATCAAACAGGAAAGAAAAGCTTCTGATTTTTCTGTAGCTGAGATGAAGGATAGAGTGTAAAGATGTGCAACTCATCCACAGTACATGAAATAATGGATGGACATTCTGGGTATATAAGAGGGAGTGCTACAGTGGGGCAAAAAAGTATTTAGTCAGCCACCAATTGTGCAAGTTCTCCCACTTAAAAAGATGAGAGAGGCCTGTAATTTCCATCATAGGTATACCTCAACTATGAGAGACAAAATGGGGAAAAAAATCCAGAAAATCACATTGTCTGATTTTTAAAGAATTTATTTGCAAATCATGGTGGAAAATAAGTATTTGGTCACCTACAAACAAGCAAGATGTCTGGCTCTCACAGACCTGTAACTACTTCTTTAAGAGGCTCCTCTGTCCTCCACTCGTTACCTGTAGTAATGGCACCTGTTTGACCTTGTTATCAGTATAAAGAACCTGTCCACAACCTCAAATAGTCACACTCCAAACTCCACTATGGCCAAGACCAAAGAGCTGTCGAAGGACACCAGAAACAAAATTGTAGACCTGCACCAGGCTGGGAAGACTGAATCTGCAATAGGCAAGCAGCTTGATGTGAAGAAATCAACTGTGGGAGCTATAATTAGAAAATGGAAGACATACAAGACCACTGATAATCTCCCTTGATCTGGGGCTCCATGCAAGATCTCACCCTGTGGGGTCAAAATGATCACAAGAACGGTGAGCAAAAATCCCAGAACCACACGGGGGGATCTAGTGAATGACCTGCAGAGAGCTGGGACCAAAGTAACAAAGGCTACCATCAGTAACACACTATGCCGCCAGGGACTCAAATCCTGCAGTGCCAGACGTGTCCCCCTGCTTAAGCCAGTACATGTCCGGGCCCGTCTGAAGTTTGCTAGAGAGCATTTGGATGATCCAGAAGAGGATTGAGAGAATGTCATATGGTCAGATGAAACCAAAGTAGAACATTTTGGTCTAAACTCAACTCGTCGTGTTTGGAGGAGAGAGAATGCTGAGTTGCATCCAAAGGACACCATACCTACTGTGAAGCACGGGGGTGAAAATATCATGCTTTGGGGCTGTTTTTCTGCAAAGGGACCAGGACAACTGATCTGTGTAAAGGAAAGAATGAATGGGGCCATGTATCGTGAGATTTTGAGTGAACACCTCCTTCCATCAGCAACGGCATTGAAAATGAAACGTGGCTGGGTCTTTCAGCATGACAATGATCCCAAACACACCGCCCGGGCAACGAAGGAGTGGCTTCGTAAGAAGCATTTCAAGGTCCTGGAGTGGCCTAGCCAGTCTCCAGATCTCAACGCCATGGAAAACCTTTGGAGGGAGTTGAAAGTCCGTGTTGCCCAGCGACAGCCCCAAAACATCACTGCTCTAGAGGAGATCTGTATGGAGGAATGGGCCAAAACACCAGCAACAGTGTGTGAAAACCTTGTGAAGGCTTACAGAAAATGTTTGACCTCTGTCATTGCCAACAAAGGATATATAACAAAGTATTGAGATGAACTTTTGATATTGACCAAATACTTATTTTCCACCATGATTTGCAAATAAATTCTTTAAAAATCAGACAATGTGATTTTCTGGATTTTCCCCCCCATTTTGTCTCTCATAGTTGAGGTATACCTATGATGAAAATTACAAGCCTCTCTCATCTTTTTAAGTGAGAGAACTTGCACAATTGGTGGCTGACTAAATACTTTTTTGCCCCACTGTATGTATTTTGCTCTGAGCTCCTGGGAGAAAGGCAGGATGTACTGTAGATCTAATAAACACACAAATAAATACTAGAATATTGATATGTTTCCAAGTAGAAACATGAAGGGTGGATGCATTTGTTCTATTTCTCTGTCCCTGTACCAAATTTTAAACAGTGTTAGTCATGAGAGATGTGTTTATAGAACAGAACTTCATTTTTTCAGGACTGACATGCCACATAGTACTAATGAAAGAGTAGAACAAATTAGTTTGCCTTAAACTAAAGGACTCTTGGTTCAAATCTCTGCTCACTGGCAAACTTACCCTATGGAATAAATTGAAGGGTGAGAGGAAACAAAAAAAAATCACTGTACATCATGATACATTCCTTGGAGGACAGCTGGAACAGAATTGCAATACTTTCTGCACACAGAAGAAAAGAATTTCCTATTTGTTTGGGTCCCCTCTCCCACACCTATTTGAAAGATAGTAAACATCATCCTCTATACTATACTTAGCAGAAATGGAACTGGATTGTAACTTTTCTTTCCTATTCATAAGGAGAGAACTCTTACTATCCATTCACCTTGGATATTTGATTCATTATATTTTACAGTGATTGGATTCAGCTATGCCAGTGTTATCCATGTGCAATTTTGTCTCCTTCTTTAAATGCCTATATAGGATCCCACTTCTGGGATGGGGAAGAACATCAAAAAAAAATTAGCTGTTTTTTTTTTAAACTGCCAACCAGAAACTGTTACGCCTTTAATTGAATCCCTAGTTTCTCTTTTGTCTCATAAAACCTAGTAATCAGCTGCATTGCCCTTTTATGGCAGCCATTCATTAAATAACACTGACAGCAATATATTGATATAATGAACGTCATCTCCTTCTTCAGGCTCAAAGTACTTTTTCTTTAAAATGCTACTGGCATCTATACATTAGTACAGAACTTCTGAGTTAAGAGTGTGGGATCAGATGCAATGTACTCATGAAATTATGGAGGAGGAGGAGGAGGAGGAGGAGGAGGAGGAGGAGGAGGAGGAAGCACCTAGTTGTTAATTGGTTTTGCTAAATCTGAAAGAAAGGGCCTGGAATGTTAGAAAACTGCAATTCCAGTTTCCCAGTGAGAAAGTATTTGCAATGTGTCAATTAAGCATTTTGTTTAAAATAACATGTTGTAGACATTTCCCACTGAATACTGAATAAATGCTTCCATTTCCTAAAACAGCTATTGGCTATGATAATGGCTAAACAGATATAAAGGGCATGATGGGTATTTTTTTTGTGGGGGGGAGAGAAAATTAATTAACATACTGCTCAGCTGGAGTTGAGATAACTTAAGGCGATTTTGGACATTATATAGAAATGGAAAGAAAAGAAAAAAGCTCCAGATACAAGGCCTTATTACTGGAGTATTTCCAAACAGCCACATCTCTTTGAGTGCACCCATATAACCATGTTAAAGTGCTCTCTTCCAATCAATGAGCCAACAGAAAAGTATGCCTGCATAAATTCACTACCTCAGTTTAGCCCTATTCTGCCTTGATAATGAGCCTGGTAACTGGTGTTGTCCTTAACTATTTTAATTCAAGAAAAGTGATTTGTGAATCCCCCTGGTTTCATTTCTACTCCCAATGCATGCCAGACACTGGCTTGAGAAACAACAATCAATTGCTCTCTTGAGGTAAAGCAAGGATGGACAAATTTATGTGTATGACAGAACAGCTGATTAAACTACTTGTCAAATTGCCCAACTTACAAGTTACAGGGGCAGAGGTGTTATTGTTGTTTTGAAAGAGAGGTAAATCCATGTTTATAAGGAGCCCACATAAAACCTGACAAATGTCATGATTAGCTCAGGTCAGGCATTACATAGATACTGCTGTGGAATCTAGATGTCCTGTCTTTCCTGAAGCTCAAGCCAAAAAGTCCATGAAGGGTGGTGCCTGCAACAGCCTAAAGTTGTACATAGGTGCTTTGCAGATGCCAACCCTGATTACATCATAAATTACATCATCAGTGAAGTATATTAGATTGTGTCTATGGCAAAAATTGTGTTGGGAGAAGAGGGAAAACAGTACTTTAAAACTGGAATAGACAAAAACAACTTTAAACAGTCTCTGCCCAGGTGAAGAATGAGATGAAGGCAACGTCATGAGGGCATGGCATAAAAGTTGATTACTAGGACATATTTTTGTTATAGTTATGGGGACGTGAGGTTGAACTCTTTGTTCTTACCTGAAGGCATCAATTGCTTTCATTGAAGTTATATTTTGCACTGTTTCCATGTGTTCATCCTGGTCAGATGGTTCTCTCCAACCTTCTAGCTTATCATTGCACTTAATATTATCTGTAGCATAAGGTGCATTTTGTGATACCTAAAGAAAATGTAGGATATAATGGCATTAGCACAACTTGGAGAAAAACAGTAATTCATTGTGTTGGCTGGATTTAACACAGTACAGCAATATGCCTTAAAAATCTCCTAGCAGGGAGTAGTTAAAGTATTGGAGTGGGACTGGGAAGACAGAGTCAAGTCTAGCTACAGCCATGAGAGTTCATATTGTCGCCACCCAGGGTTGGAGGAAGAAGTGCTAGGTATGCCATCTTGAGTTTCTGGAGAAGAGGTAGAATATAATCAAATAAATACATACATACATACATACATACTGAAGCTACAAAATTTGTTTAAATTTCACCAATGTTAATCCCTCTTCCTTCACAACTCATTTAATCAAATGTAATGATTTCAAATATTACAGCAGCTATTCCCTAATCACAGTTTGAACAAGAAAGTTGAATGCATCATATACATAACAACTTACTTTTTCTCTTCATATGAAGGATTGAAGACAAACTATATTTTTAAGACATCAAGCGGTTAAAGGCAATCAACATTCCTCTCCCTGTAAAAGATGTACAAATGCAACACGACTCCTTAATTTAATTACCCAGTTCTACTCTTTAGAAAAGGTACCACTACTCTTATTGCCATTCCCTACTAGACAGGCCACTTATGTTTGGAAGAGAAGAAAAGAGACATAGCTGATATTTGTTTTCCATCAACACATTCTCAGTCAGAGCCTGGGGAAGCAAACTGAGAAATGACTGCCCTGATTTCTTTAGGCTGCAGCATCATCTCTCTCATATCTAGAGCCAGAACTGCTATCACAGTTCAATCAAAGTAGGTCTATGTGATTTAAGAGACTGCATCCATCTGGCTGTACAAAATAACTTTCAATATGTGTTTCCTAGCATAAGCCATTTTTCCCAAAAAGCATATGCTGATTTTCTATGGGCATCTGGTCTCTCTTTTTATACATTCATGTCTTGGGCCATTAGATTCTCATTTGGTCAGTCAATACTTGACCGTTAGTTTATTTTCTGTTTACATCCATGTTTCTTATCCTTCACCAACTTATTTGGCTGCTTGATTTCCACTCTGTCTGTGACTATGCCTTCAGCATCTGGCCTATTTAATGCTCACATATTTTGCCAAAAACAGACCCTAATTTCAGCATAATACAAATGTAGCCCCCAAATCTAATAGCAGAAATTAGCACTGCCAGCAACTGTGGCATTGAGCAATAATGACAAGATGTCCTCAAAATCATTTGAAAGACTGGCTTTTCCATTTTGAACTACTGACCCAGCCAGAACTTCAGCTAAGATAGGGATCTATCATAGATAATAATTCTAACCCAGCCAATGTCAGAAGTGAAGGGCATGCTAGGTTTAACAATAGAAAGGTGGGCTCAGAAAATCACTGAATGACTTTGGGGTAATCTTTACGACAGTTAAATGTGAAGAAAACTGCTGAGATTCACTTAATCATGATGGGATATAAAAGAGAGAGAGAGAGAGAGAAGTGAAAAACATGCTCATCATTTTGGAAGGAGGATTCAATATTAATGGTGTTTAAAAATCATACTCTTTGGGGATATGCCAATCACTGCTTCATTTCTCACATAAATTAAAATCATGCAAGAATGGAAACAAGTTCCTCAGAGCATTGAATCAACACGGCTCATTGTCCTTGAAATTTTACTGCAGATCAAAACAATTCAAAAACAAGTATTTGTTAAGAATGCCAGTTAATAAAATCACCACCTTTTATTATAACTGGTCTTATGGTTTCATCCCAAACTGTGTATAAATTTAAAGGTGATTGGTTCCCTTGGATGGATCACCGATGTGGGAAGTGCATAGGATTCATGTTCCTGTCCTTTGGAGTTTCTATTTAGTTCAGAACACAACTTCTGTAACTTCCTCAACAGATCCCATCTCAAGTTGTGTGCAAACTGTTCCAGACAAGATGTCTATTCTGAATCCTCATACTAAGAGAGTCAGTTTTAATGAAATGACATTTGTGAATGTTCTCCTTTCTAAAACCTAAAGTTAATTACATCCAATTTCCCATCTTTCAGAACTGCACAGCATCTTTGACAGCTGTATGACATAAATAAGCATGCAGGAGAGCAGTATGATGGCTTGTCTGAGTGACATCCATGCATGCAGCTGTGAAAAGATGGCATTCTCCACTGGAATTTACTCTGAAAGCTATTGCCTTGGGAAGCAACTCATGATCCACACTTTGAGAGTTGAATTGCTAATAACATTCATGAATTATGAGATACCACAATATAAAATCAGTTTGAAGTTTATAAATGCCTATTGTATTTTATTTGTTTATTAAATTATACCTGCCACTATGCATGGAATCTTGGCTTTGTACATATGGCAATCAATGGTACAACAAAATTACAACCAAAATACAACAGAACACCCATAATATAAAATTAATAATTGTAAAATAAAATAAAATAAAATAAAATAAAATAATAATAATAATAAACCAATGGCATTATTTCATCCTCCACAGGCTCTCTGAAACAATTCAATTTTTAAAAGCTTATGGAAAGCCAGTAACATCATGGACATTATTATTGTTGTTATTATTATACGTGGCAATGAATGCTACGTCAAAGCAATGTGAGGAACTATAGGGAGCCACCTGCCTCTCCTCTTATGCAGTAGGTTGCTTCACACCTTAAAATAAGTAGTTAAAGGAAAAAATATCTAGAAGCCATTAATTCCAAAAATAAGAAAGAGAATTCTGTAAACTGCAATTATAAAAGCAAACAGCAGACAAAACCCCTCATTGCCAGAATTTCTCTCTATTCTATTTATTCTGTTCTAATGAAAATGTATTACTAGGTAGTCCAATCATTTTTGTAAGAAGAAAAAGTAACATAATTCCCAGTATTATAAGAAAGGGGTGATCGAAAGCGGAGAGCTAATTATGCCAAATGATACAGAATGAATCCAGGCTCCCAGAACCAAATCTCTATCTCATTGTCTATCTGCTGAGCCCAATGGTTGCTTTTAAAATCAGACAATAACCTACCTAGTGTGGTCTTCTTTACAGAGAACAGACCTCCACTTCAAAGCATCCTCTGTTTGAAGAACTTTTCAATCCACTGGATAAAAAACCATTTCCTTTTTAAAAGTTGAAACCACTCCAGTATGACACAAAGCAAGGGGAATTAGAAAGGCAGGCCTATTTTATTGCTCAGGGGTCACCTAGACTAAACAGTTATATATTTTCTCTGTTAACATACCTCTCCTTATAGTGAAATGTATTACATATCTATTTATTCATTTTTTTCTAAATTCACACGCATATATACAAATTAGCACATGCACATTTTATGTAATTTATTGTCCTTTTTTTATTCTGGGGAGAGGAATGACACTGTTTGGAGAAGGGGCAGCCCTCTTATATCCTGCACTTGACTTTTTGATAATAGATATCCAAGAGGCAGATTTCCCTATATTTGGGTGAGCTCTTCTATTGTGCCCAGTGGCAAAGACACCATTTTTATCTTACATCTTACTCTTTGTAGCACAACATTTAGTACAGAAGCTAGGAGGTATGGGA
The DNA here is from genome assembly GCF_059951505.1 of Python bivittatus. NCBI lineage: Eukaryota > Metazoa > Chordata > Lepidosauria > Squamata > Pythonidae > Python > Python bivittatus. The sequence goes on along the minus strand of NW_028277125.1, from coordinate 66,059,959 downwards.
TAACCACAGGCTACATAGCTAACCAATTTATTTGTTTATATAATGTCACAATAATAAAATAGAATCTTCAGATATGACATTGACCCCAAAATAATTTCTAAAGTCCTTGCTCTTCCTAATTTGCTGCAAAATAAATCACTTTGCTTTTTGCAAAACAGCCTTAAAGATAATGTCAATGACATTCCATGTAAAACCCAACCCTTATCACTTCTTATCAGATCTTGACTCTTCAAAGTATTAATAACATTTATTTTTAGAGAAATGTGTTGTAGGATAAAGATGGTATGAGAATATTTCAGTAGGCAAAAACTAAGAAAATCTTCGTTTAAATAAGTAAAGAAATTTGGATGTTGTTTACAGCAAGATTTGTATATGCTTTCAGTCCTAGCATTCTGGCAAGGTCTACATGTTTTAATAAAGCAGTAAATGTTAAATAATCTTTTTGTTCTACATTGAATAGCTGTTAGTAAACATTCAAAATGCACAGTATAAACAGATCTCTTCCTGTGTTCTTCACTGGCTTAAATGAGACTGGAAAATGAAGGTCTTCTTCATGATAACCAAAATAAGGTGAAACCTGCCTGAATGGTAACTATGGTCTGATACTTCTCCATGTCTTCCCAGTAATAGTTACACTATAATTAGTCCACATGAAATGCATTACTTGGATAAACTTCCCAATTGTGTGTGTGTGCGTGCGCGTGTGGTGGGGATATATGAGATGGTTTTGAGGGGGTTCATAACTCAAACAAGACTATATGTACTTCTGCAGAGGAAACAGCACAAGTGTTCCAAAGAATCAGGTTATTGAGTTTATTAGAGATTTTACACCTTGGATAGTTTCAGACATATTCAAGGTGAGTTACATAAACAAACATGAAGGTATAAAAGCAACTTTTGCTAATGCAATATCCTCCAAATATTTTGGATCGCAACTCGCAGAATTCGCAGCCCAAGACAATTGGAAGCCGCTAGGTTGGAGACGATTGCACAAAAGGATTAATAATCAAGTCAATTTTTTAAATTCTTTCCAAAGCAATGGAATGTTGGAAAGAAATTAGGTGAAGGGGCTCAGAACTCTGTGAATAGGATAAGTCTCCTGAAACTGAACAGAACAGGAACAAATTTGCTATGATGGGAGAAACCAACGAAAAAAATTGGTGTTCAGATGTGAACTGGGTTATGCTGAAGGCTTTAGGCAAACATTCAGAAAAAAATTCCCCCAGTGCATCCTTATGGAGAGTTGTTTGGAATGCTGCTGACTGCTCCATTCTAAGGTGTCCTCCTTCTTTTCTCCTGGTCGTGTGACCCAGGGTGGAATGGATATAGTTCCCCTTATGCTTCTTGATTTTAGGGTGCTTAACAGAATTAAACTTTTCAAAAAGTAAATCAGTTGTGCAGGGAGGGTAGGGTGTATATGGAAATGTCTGAGGCACAGTTTCAGAATTATCTACAGCACCATTCCTTTTATTTCCTTTCCAAATCAACATTTAAGAGTGGTTTTACTATCTGAGATGCTGATTATATTCTCCATCAGATTGTTCAATAAGTATTACATTCCCTGAACTCAGTCATCAAGCATGGAATAATTAGAAATTCAAGCTTAGCCCTGAAGCTTTCATAGTCCATCGAGACCAACAGCCAATCTGGGAGGCATCTACTGCCTAGGAAGCTACCAAGCCTGCAGGGTTTCTGCACCAAGGTATGAGGTTTCAAATTCCAATGGGCAGCTGCTGACATCCTTACAGCAGATATATTTTCCATATCTTCACAATGAAAGAGCTACAGTTATTAGGGCTGTGTGGTTGATTGGGAGGCAAAAAGGTGCTTTGGACTGGTTGGGGATGTCAGAGTAATCCATCTGCCACTTCTTAAACCAAATGTGATACCTTTTTGCTAAAGAAATAGGGAAGGGGACCAACCCTTCCCTATTTCTTTTGGTCTCTCATTTGGCTTATAGCTTCCCTCCAACTAAGTCTTTGTCCTGACTCTGGCCGGATTCATACAAGAACCTTAACTGAGTCACTTAAACATTGAGGTGTAACCACTGCATTCATGCACCATGGTAAGCTTGGTTAGTCTAACCTTGGTGGGCTTTTAATTTTTATGGTAGGACTTAGTGTGTTCGTTTAATTGGTTTATGATTCAATATTTTGAACAAACCCAGAAGATGGATTACTTCAGTAACCAAGTTAGATGTTGTAAATACAGCTGATGAATGACTATTTATAAATGGATTTTAATTCTGGATTTTGCAGGGAAATTTCGTAAGTTTTAGAGAATTAGTTGTTCATCTCTATTTTCCCCCTATTGGTTGCTGTGGCTAAACCTTTTGAACAGGAAAAAAAAAAAAAAAGGACAGTTGTATGTTTTCTGAAAATGAACCTAAAAACTGTTTAGGCACTTCTCTCTTCTCCCTCCTAACTAAACAGTAACATTTTGTTTAGAAAAGCTGCTTCCAAACAAGGCTTTTATTATGCAATTGCCCTGCTACAGGCAAGGAATTTAACCAGTGCCAAATGGGGTCCAGATGTTACCATCTTCCATTTGTAACCCCATAGTTTCTTCTGTCATTTTGCTTACTAGAAAAGAACTCAGTTGCAAGAAAAAGGCAGGCTGATTCCACAATGTCTTATGACTGGTAGCACTAAAAACTGCTTGTTTGGAAGTACTTTTAAAACAGATTAGTCATGCTTTCAATAAGTGCTGCATAATGTACACTAGACAAGCATAGGTGAAAAGGGCACTGTAATTCCAAAAAGTATAATATGAATTCTGCTCACAGCATTTGTATACTTAGCTAGAGGTATCCCATTCTCACCAGTGGCAACAAGACGCTTTAGTCAGTTTGGGCTATGTCATTGTTCCAAGCATTAAGAACCATTTGTTATCATGATATAACCTTTTCCTTTGATACATCTATTGATGCCAATATCCATGTCTCTTTTAGATGAATATCAAGATAAATTGAAGCAAATTGGAGAGGCACTTGATATTTGTAATACTGTATTTCATCCCAGTTTTTATTTTGGTTCCAGAATTTGGTGAGCTGAACTTTGCCACACTTAGAGAATATATACATAATATCATCAGTATTTCATAGTCCTTCTGGGCTAACATATGAAAGGGTAAAACTACAACAAAAACGGATATAGATTACGTGAAGAGGAGATATGATTTGAGGGCTGGGGCCAATGAGGCAGTCCTATTACCTCTCTCATCGAGTAACCTCACATGATTAACACAAGAGAGTTATTGGCAGTTGACTATTTATCCCACAGGAATACTGTAAGGCAGTTGCCTTGTTCTGGATGGCAGATGCATTTAGATTTGGAATGCTCAACATGCAAGCCCTTCAGATAATGAGTCCCCCCCCCCAGTCCCTGTTGCCTTAACAACATTGGTTGTGGCAAGAATTTTTGCACTGAGTACAAATATCTCCAGCAGAAGAACCTTTGCATGCGTGAACCCTAAATCATTTCAGTAATGCCAGCAGGGGGCCTAGGAATCATTTGAGGTGTTTTGTATGTTAAGCAGTTTAGATATTTAAAGTCTAAATGGTGCTAAGGCTGGACAAAATTCAGGTTTGTGTGATCTACTTGGTTTACTAAACTCTGAAATCCACCAGTCAGTCAGTTGCAAAATAGTGTCTCAGGCAAACAATCACTTTTTCCCCTCAAAAGGTGGGGGAATTTGGACAACATATTGTAGTTGCATTCCCAAAATGGATGCTATGGGATGCTTGAGAATACACAAACCTGGGGGTTGCTCCCTGCTGTTCTCTCAACTTTCCTAGATCACTCTCTACCATCTTAGCTTACTTTTCTCTTTTTTTTTTCTAGGCATACTTCCAAATCCTTCTTCTCAAAAAAGATGGAATCATGATCTTATCAGGATGGACCAGACTGTACAATGGAAATTGTATATGAACCCAGGAGGACTGATTAATCAGAAATCAAGGTCAGGAAAATGGACTTTGTACCTTAAGTGTACTGAGGAAGGCAGAATCCATCACAGTCCTGGAAAGATATAAAAGGTCCACCTCAGGGATACTTGGGTTTTCAGAGGGACCACCAACAAAGAGCTTTTGAACCTGGATTCCTTCCCCCTCATGGCCTTATCTGTTTCTGTAATCTTCAAGTTTCTGGTTAGATCATCCATCTAAATAATGACTGCAACAAGCAGGTAAAGATGTTTGCACTTAAGCTACATAAGAACAATTATTATGAAAAGAGAATGACTTAAAGATTTTTCCCTAGCTTCCTATGATGTTTCTTTGCTCACTACAAATAAAAACATGTATCTATTTTTGATTTTACGTTTTTTTCCCTTCTGCAGATCTTCAAAGCCACAGAGAATGTGCTGTAAAACGGAACGTCTCTGAAACAAGCAGCTGCAAATTAAGAGAATGAGCGTTCTTCACAGATAAGGCGGTCATTAGTCTATAGATTAGTAAACCCCATGAGATGTGAAAATCCCAGCTCTTCGGTGCTTTGAATAATATTCATTTCTGCCCACAAGTGGTCATAATTTGGCATGCTTGACCTAGACCAGTGAAAATTATTCAGAAAGGCAAGCAGTTGATGAGTTACCAAATCCTAAATTTGTGGCTGAAAGTGATACATATGAGCCAACTTTTTCAGTTTGTTTGGGCTAAGAGAATTTCCGTTCAGTGCGTAACACCTCCATTTTTATTTTTTAAGAAAGCATAGGACACCTATTTGGGGCCCAGAGGAATTTTGGAAACAAAATAATTTTGGAGTTTGGGATTTGCTTTACTTCTCTTTAAATAAGAGAATACACAAAGTTGGGGTAAGGATTGTGGTGGGCTTCAAGGTGTCCTGACAAACCACATTAACTATCCATGTTGTGATCTTGGGGACCCAGATTTAATAGCAGAACTGAGTTTGCAGATCCCAAGTATCACTCATGTTCCACCTTTGCTCTCAATTTCTTTTTAAGTTGCTAAATTAAAGGGGAAAGATTTTTATTAGTATATCTTTACTGAGCATTTTAAAGAAAAGGACAAGGAGAAAAAGGCCCCCCCAAATGGGGAGAAAAGGGAAAAAAGAGGCAAAAAAAAGAAAAATAAAGTGCAAAGCAAATAAACAGGGAATTTACAAGCATTGTAGGCTAGGTTAAAATTTCCAGTATTTCATTGATTAGTTTTAAATAACTGAATATACATTATTTTAAAAGCTACAAATCATTATTAAAACCAATGTAATATATCAATAATAACAGCACAGTAAAAAATCATAAAATGAGATTAAGAATTACAGTAATTTCTATCCAAGCAATTAAAAGTTTATGTTAAAAAACCCCCAACTTTTCAGTATGGTACAAGTCAATATTTTGAATTACAATAAAAATAATTTCCAAGTTGAATTAAATTATGTATCAGATTTATTTTTAAAATACAAAGTTATTTTGGATATCAAGGCGTATTTCCAGAGCTTAATTAGCCATCCTTTTGCAGATGGAATTATGCATACTTTCCAATAGAATGCATACAGTATCCTTGCAGCATTTACCATATACAAAATTAATTTAGCATATTTTGTAGGAATGTACGGTTTAATAATATTTAATACAAAAAAATTAGCAGATTGGAAAGGAAATTTGAGATTTTAAAATTAGTTTCATTCTATTATAAATCCTTTTGTAATTGAATTATATCCATGTGGCTCCCACATTGATAGCCTACCAGAAAGCCTTAAAGCTTTTCTCCCAGCCTTTGGGTTTGGGTGGTTGGGGCCTCTGTTGGATTTCTTTAAAGGTATGGGTATTGATAGTGGGACTCACCATTAGTTCTTGTTCTTTATTCCTTTTTAAAAAAATATTATATTTTCTATTCTGTTTGGTTTTATTGTATACCACAGAGTCAGTTTGGAGTCAAGCAGTGCCTAAACTGAATACATTAAATTAAATTTATTTTCTAAAATAGTTGAGCTTTACATTATCACCAAATATAGAAAAATGATCCAACATGCTTGTTACATTTCTAGAAATTTTTAGAGAATAATCTGTCAATTTTAACAATTAATACTGGAAAAATATACCAGTGGTAAAACATTATCAGTTTTCTCTAAGTCTACTATTTGGTGTGAACTTAATGCTTTTCTCCCATTGAAATTCCCACTGTTACACATTAATTGTATTTAAATTCTCCATCTTAATCATACAGTCTTTAACTTGTTCAGTTTCTGAGTTATATATTCATCAGCAATTTATAAGCAAGACCCAGAAAATGCTGAAAAATTTGTATTATAAGGTTTTCAAATTCAGTCAGGTCTCTAATTATCTATTCTTCTTTTTGCAGTTCTTTTAAAGCTATAGTGTTTATTTGAAGATATTGAAACTGACTATTCCAAAGAGAAAGCCTCAATGATTATATATTTGTCTTATTAATAATCACATCTTGCTGTATATATGATTTGCTGTTTCTCCACTGAATAGAATTCTTCATCCTTTTATCTTCATGAAAATAAATATACAAAAATAAGGCAAGAGATGAGAAGTCTGGACAGCTTCTATTTATTCCCAACTTTTAATACATTGCTTATTATTGTACAATCACTTATAAGTTGTTTATTTCTGTTTGCATCGATCTAAAGATAATTTGTGCAGTCTGTCTGGGAATCCTGTTCCCTCAGTGAAGGTAACCGAACTACAGAGTGATATAATCCAGTCTGTAATCCAAATTAAACAGCTACCTTGATAATATAGTTTAAAGTTCAGGGCTGCCTGAACTTTAGTTCAGTCTTTTATTAGCTATATAAAATTTGTTACTTGTCTCTGCCAGTCATTCAATACCTTGTTTTCAATTTTTATTGGAATCTTTGGGGGAAAAGATTTTTAAGTTGTTGCCAATGTTAAGGCCTTTGAGAGTCAGGAAGACTAGCTAATTTACTGCAAATCATCCAGAGACCTACCAGTAGATAATAACTTAGCTTCTGCTCGCAAACTGTAAGGATTACTAAAATGTGTGCCTTGCAGTGACAAAAAGCATGAAAAGCAGCATTGTGCCTATGCATACCTCTATGTGTATATATTTGAATTTATGTTCCTACTTCCCACTAAGCCATTCAGATAAATGAATCCAGTGGTCTGACACAGCAATCAATCAAAGGTAATGTAAAGTTAAGTCTCCTTCAGAAGTTTGACTCCTCATTCTGTCATGGACAAGATCATGTTGTTTTCTTGGCAACAATGCAGAAGTGGTTTGCCATTGTTTCTTCCAGGATTTTTTCAATTTCCCAGTCTAAACTACAGCCCTAGGAACTGGTAGTGATCTCTCATCCTAGGATTAGCTAGATCTGTAGCCCTTTTTTTTTTTAATCAGACAAAGTCAGCTAGGTGCTATGCAGCCAAAGATAACCATTTTACAACTTACCCAATAACACTTAGCCATAATACACCAAGCAGCGCTTTCTTCTGCACTACTTGTACCATGAATTTGTCACACTTTATCTACAAAATCATGTTTAGAACTACCCTCTAAATATTCAACTGACAGAACTGAAATAAAGGAAATATGATCATATTTGTTCCTTAATGATTTGCATTCTTATTCGTTTGATCGTGCAAGCTTGTGGCCTCACTGCAACTGAATGCTATGGTGCTGCAGTGCCCTCTTGTGTTTCATATATATGACTGGAGAGAGACTAAGAAAAGAATATTCAAATATTCTAAAGAACATACAAAATATCCAAACTCATGCCATTATAACATACTAAATTTGGTGTAAATATTAACCATGTGTATGGTATCCATATTTTTTAATCAAAGAATTCACTGCTTTGATTTACTGGATAGTCCTAGTTTTATTTTTAAGAGTAAAATGTGAAGATCAAAGACATAAGGATTCAGTACCACAACCAATTGAGCCTTGAAGATTCTAGAGATCAATGGAAGAATGGTCTCTATATTATCAGTGGATTTCTCCCTGTGGCCTCTATAGGAAGAACCTGAATTTTCCACAAGTGAACTCTCATCAGACTGGGAAGCAGAAGAAACTCTTTTCTCCACATCAGCATAACCTTAATTAGATTGAGTTCATGCATTTTGCTAAACCATAACACAGTTTATTTGGTTTTGACTTAACATGTTGGGTGAGCAAAACACAATTGTTTATGGCAAGACTTATGGCACTGTGTGTACTTAAGTGCAGCTTAGTTAAGAAGTTATGGATAAGCAAGCCATGGTTGAGCATGAAGTCTAAACCAAGTTCTGATGTTGCTTTCTATGGAATTCTTAAGTGCATTAGAAGTACATTAGAAACCAAACCTGGCTAAGAAAGGAGTGCCAAATCAACAGCACTAGCAAAAACACATAGCAATATTGATAGCCCTGATTTTTTAGAAAACAGCCTAAGTCTGCATAGTTTTTCATTTTAACTTCACTTAACTAACTTTATTTAAATAATCTGCTGCCCATTTACTTGGTAAAAATATGATGAAAGGGGTAATACTGTTGTCTGTTTTATTGTATGTATTTTATTGGTCAATGACGGAAATAAATATGATGATGATGGTAAAAATACTGTATTGGGGAGAAAAAAAGAAAAAAGTTATAATAAAATCAATAAAATGATCATCTAATTATACAGCTAGCCTATCCCATGGCCTTAAAATATTTAAAAAATAAAAATGAAAGGCTGATACATGCCATTCTTTTTTGCTATATGGAATCTAGGAGCATGACCCAGATGTCCAGCTCTACCTGTCCCAAAGACCTCTCACTGATTGTTTTGTTAAATTATAATAAATAGGGTTACAGCAAGTGGCATCACCTAATGACACTGGTAAAGCTAAGCAGAGTTAGACCACATTGTTATTTCTGGAGTCCTTGGTGCTCTCTGAGCTTGATAGTTTGCTTGCAGATGTTTCATTCCCCAGCTAGGTAACATCATCAGTGCTAGTGCTCCACAGGGAGCAAACCCCAGCACTGATGATCTTACCTAGTTGGGTAATGAAACATCTGCAAGTAAACAACCAAACTCAGAGAGCACTGAGGACTCCACAGTTCAATGCTGAGCTACATATATTCTCTTCTATTGGAACATTGTTATTTGGATAGATGACCACCTGAAAATCACAGATCTATAAGCCTGACTGGGAGGAAAAGAATAGAAAAAATGCAGCTATGTCTTCGCTGTTGTCAAAGACAACTACGTGGCCTGTCCACGTGATCACCAGGAGTACAGGAAGACTTTACTCCTTTAAATGAACAGAGGGAACTTGCTGTATTTACAGGGCCTTACAAAACAAAGAGGTTCTGTCTTGGGACCAGGATGACAGCTTTTTCTCTCTGGATTGATTGTAACATCCAGCCTACATTTACTTCAATTTGGCAGAGGCAAAATCTCAGGAGACATCCATCAACAATCCTATTTTAAATTAAAGCCCTTCTGTTTCAACGCCTCCAAACAGCTTGGGCAGCCACAGTTTTTGAATAGCTATGTGCAGGATGTTTTGACACCTACAGCACACATGGGTCCTTGCTGCACTGTGAAGAGCTGGTGTAAGTATTTACTTACATTTGCACATGCTTCCTCCATAGTTCTGGGGGTGGGTAGCAATAATTTAAAATGAAGTTGAAGAGAAAGTTTACTGTGTAGGTTAATTTACAAGGGACTGATTTATGTAGGACACCATCTTGGTGAAGAAGGCTGATCTAGATAAGCAAGTGGTAAGTTCTAGCTCTAGGATGCTATAGTCCTAATGTAGATATGATATCTTAACTGGCAAAATTGTAGGCCACCCAGAGTCAGGTTTTGTGAGATTGTGGCCATATAAATATGATAAATAAATAAATAAAAGTGATTAACTCAGGATAAAGAAAGGCCAGGATCTGAAAATGTACTTTGTGCTGCAATCACTGCTGTAGCTCCTGTAGGTCATTCCATATCACAGACTTATCTCATTGGGTGAGTTCTCTTTAACTGCCATCTATACAATTTTATTTATTAAATAAACATTTCTTATCTTACCCTCTATTGTTCCATATTTTATTATTATTTTGACGTACCTTATATGTTAGAACCAGAAAAACAAGAGTATTTTCTCAGCTGTGATTTTAAAAAATGTATATTCTGAACTTTCACATTTTAATTTATGTAAACACATTTAAAACTCTATTTTTATGAGAAAAAGTGACTACATTTTTCAAATAATAATAATACAATGAATACTTGTGAATATATATTGGGTGATAACCATTGCCCCTATCAGAGGCTGATGTTTACTATTGCCTCTATCACCCGTTGCTCTCTAGGTCTTTGTTTGGTGGAAACTCTGGTTGGGGGATCCTGGACTTCAACCTCAAGATCTAACCTGAACTGTACTTTTGGCCCGAGTGAGCCCAAAAAGTTCTTAAACAGGATCTATCAAATTATGCTGATTCAACCAATCCATATATTTTCACACAAATACAAATTATTCATTCCAGTGACACTATAGATTAAGGACAGAAAGATAGCTAAAGGCTTGAAGAGATGATTAGATTATCTGAGACGCCTTAATCCCCAAGAACTTTGCCAAAGTCCTAATTTTTGTGCTTTTAGCTATCTACATATTTTCAAGATTTTCTTTTATATCTAATCATTAAAATTAAGAATGCATCTTTTCCATTTTCTACACAAAGACCAAAACTTTCATTATTCCTGATATTATTTTACAAGACAACTATTGATCAGGAAGGTAGCCCGAGAAGTATCTGGAAGAAGACGGGAACTGCAGAGAAGTGGCTGCTAGAGGGGGAAAAAAGCCCCATTCTTGCATTCACCATTTTTTCTGATGCAAGTCCTCCCTTTCTGAAGCCATTTGACCCACAAGAGAGACACACAGATACAGTGCATGAACTAGGCCTAGTATCTCCAGGAAGACTATGAAAACTATGATCGCTATTAAAATCAGTGTTTTGTTTTTACCAGATGATCAGCTATCCCAGTTTTGTAACACAAAGCAACAGCAACAGTACTGATATCCCAAATACAGAGAAAATCAGAAAGGTCTGAGCTGGAGGGAGATAGAAGACTGACCCTTTGGGGTTCTGATATGGAGCAGTATATTTGATGCTTGCAAGAGTGCTTATTCTGTTTTTCTTTAATCATGTTTGTAAATAACCCCAACATCACAAAATTGATATACGATATATATCCCAAATTAATCCTGTGTCCAAAACATCTGTATATTGCATATTTATATATATATATGATGGTCAGGTTAATATTGATATCAGTGGCTTATTAGAACACTCAGAATAGCCTCAAATATGCCACAAGGATAGGATCACTCTCTTACATTATTTCAGCAATTAACCAGAGTTTGAATGTTGACTTAATGACAACTATTGCCCATGACCTATGAACTAGTACTCTCCTGAATATACAGAGCTATAATTTCAAAATGCTCATGCATGTAACCAACTGCTATGCTGGATGGAATATTTAAAAAAATTATGTTCAATATATCTGGAGATTGTTAGACCAAAGGATTCTTACATACTTAAGGAAGTATAATTTAGATAATTAAAAGGCTATAGTTGGTCCAGAATTGCTGGCACAAGTAGTTATGGTTGTACCTGTAACATCTCTACTATGCAAACTACACTGGTTACCAGTGGGCTACCAAGTGCAATTCAAGATGCTTTGTTATCTATAAAGGTATAACTGGAATAGGGGCTGGATATCTGCAGAATCACATGTCTCCCATTGTATCTGCCTTTCCAGTAAGATCCAATAGGGCTGGCATGTTCAGGTCTCATCTATTAAGGTCACTTGCGGGACACTGCAAGCATGCTTTCTCTGTTACTGCATAAGCCCCCTGGAATAACATTATCCTCCAAGTACTAATCCTTATTAAGGATACTTATCCTTCAAGAGAACCTTGAAGACCTGGTTGTTTCCACAGGTGCTAGGCTAGACTGTTAGATGTACCCACCACTGAAGTTGAGTTGTGGAAATTGTGAGGCTTTCTTCTCTCAGTATGGCCATTTTATTGCTGTTTTAATTATTATATTTTTAAAACTTTTATTGGCTGCCCAGAGTCATGTATGGGTAGACAGGTATACAAATTGAAAAAAAGGAAGGAAGGAAGGAAGGAAGGAAGGAAGGAAGGAAGGAAGGAAGGAAGGAAGGAAGGAAGGAAGGAAGGAAGGAAGGAAGGAAGGAAGGAAGGAAGGAAGGAAGGAAGGAAGGAAGGAAGGAAGGAAGGAAACTACTTTCATAGGATTAATGAAGCTCGTTCCATTCTGGGGCATCAGAAGTCTTTTAGATACATAATTCAGCTATGGGGAAACAACTGCAGTGAAATACAGTATAAAGCATTTAGGCCAATGTTGCAGAGAACTCTAATATCAGTATTTCACTATAAGAAACAACTTCACATTTCCTCAGAACAAAATCATATGCTATTACATACCATTGTATTTCCTTTTTTGGGTGAATATGTGTACAATACTCCTTTCCTTTCTCTTATCTTCCTGGCCTGTTTTCTCCATTTCTGAAGGACTTCTTTATCTCTTCAAAAAGATTTTAAAAGCATTTAACATTTCACCAGTAAGCCACATAGTCAATATTGGAACCAACTTTGATGTACTACCCAGAAAGACACCAACTTTGAAAATCATACTGGAATTTTATTCTGGAGCAAGCAAAATTTGTATAGTATTTTTGTAGATGATCAGTCATAATAAATTAAAATGATTCTACTTTTTGGTACTTAATGTAACACATAAATGCAATATGGGCTGTGTGTGTACATGCACACTCACATGCATATGGATTTAAGAGCAGCTTGAGGGTATTCACATAGCAGAAATGGTTAAATCTCCCTTATCCAAGCTTCAGTGCTTTTCAAAGTAGCCACATGCCTCTTGGGAATCACAACAGAAATAGTGAAATTAATTACACATCTGTTTTAAACTCTCAAGACCTAATTTGAAACAAGAAAGCAAAGGTGTCAATAAGTCTAATATTTTCTGTGCATTCTAAATCAGGATGAATTAAGTTAAAATCCTGCAACTATGGGGAAGATGCTAGAGTAAAGTTGTAGGAAAATTGCTCAGAGGCTACGGTGAGGAAGAGTAGGTAGAGAAGTATAACTGTCTACCTCCCCAGCTATCCTTTCTTAAATGAGTATGATCTTAACCTGGAAATCACTTGGTTAGTGAGTTTGTTTAACACGTTACGTTTTAACTGACCCTGTTATGCACACTGTGAAAATGCAGGCTTGGAGTATTAGAAAGAAAAGTAACAGTAGGAAGGAACTGATTGAGTATGGCAGTGAAAAATAGCAGGTGAATAACAATCTCTCTTCTGTTTGCAGTTTTCCTGCACTAAAAATAATTCTCTGCCTTACTGATTTAAAATCATGAATCTGGTCCTATTATGTGAATCTGTGCCCTGAATCGGGCACTCTGCAAGTAGCAAAAAGCAAATCAAAGCTGGATGGATACAATAATAATATATTCATTTATAAAATGAAAAAGGGGTGTGTTTTTCTGTCAAGTGGTAAGAATTTCTACATCCTGGCTCCCATATCTGGGCTGCAAAAATCCAGATGACTGCCAGATGGCAGAAAAGTACTACAGAAGAAAATAACTCTTTGCCACCATCTAGTGGTCTTCTAGATTTCTGCAACCCATCTATAGCAGACTTATCTACACTAATAATAATATATTGTTGAAAATAGTCATAATACTTACTTTCTCCGCTGTTCAATTAAAGCTTGTTTTTCCCTCATTTCTTTTAATGCTGCCAATCTGCACTCCTCAGCCTTCTTACTCTGGATTATGAAATCGTATGATGAAGCAGCAGGAAACAGAGTCTTCTTACCCCTTTGAAATAGACTTGTTAGCTTCAATCAATTACATTTGTCATTAAAAGCTACACAAAATACAGTAGCTGAAAAAAAAGTAATTGTAAAAATGTCTATAATCATTTCTAATATCTCCAGGCTCTATTTATTTTTTTAAAAAACAAAGTCTACTTCAGAATCTGCTCCAGATAGAAGTCAGTTTAACAAAACAGTGACTTTTGAGTTATATAACTCCCACAATCCTTTTTCTGATTGGTTCTGATCTAATTCACACTTGTTCCATGCATTTTTTTCCCCAGAAATTAAAGGTCATAAATAGCTTCTTGACATGACTGTGGTAAATTGAAATAAGCTGTATATGCAAGATAAATATTAAAATAATAAAATTGGTTTGAGCATTATTTGGGGTTTGTTTATTTGTTCTTTTGGTAATTTAGACTTAAACCTTTGATTTTGCTTAGATTTCTATAAACTATATCCAGACAGAGAAAAAAATGACAGAATTAAAAAAGCATGCAGGCTCAATCCAACTGAAGTCAGTCATTACTTTATGTGGGAATAGACTTATTATTATTCTTTGGCTTCAGAGGGACTGAGCCATGACTAACTTTGGGCCAAAACCATCTCTATCTTGATACATTTAGAACTGTTGCATTTTTATTGGAATGAAGAATTAGATTTTTATGAAAATAGCAGAAAATACAGGAAGGCATTATGAAGTAGGTGTTGGTGAGTTCTTCCTGATGTCTTCAAAATTAAAATTGCAATTCTTTAATTCATATTAGGTCTTAAATATATGCTCATTTATTCAAAAATATGTATTCTATTCCTTTATATGCTGATCCCATAACACAAAACATTATGTCCTTTTCCCCACCTCCTGAATTCTTGAAGAAAAATCTGTTGCTATGTTCTATCTGCCTCAAGCCATCAAAACCGTCTAAATCACTATTTTAGCTTAGCTCAGTGGCTTTTTTTAAACAGAAGACTGCATGCTTTGACCAAGGGGGTGTCATTCCCCATTTGCTTCGAGAAAAGAGTGAGGTCATTGAAATCATAAGATCTCATGACCTTTACAAGGTTGCTTTTGGATTTGTTCAAGTTTAAATGGCAAAACAAGCATTCACAAAATTACTCTATTTTAAGGATTTTAAAAAATACTTCATATAAGATATATAAGCTTCTAATGAAATATCCGTTGCAAATTTAAATCCTCATTAGGATCATGTTCCAAAACCAGCATTAGCAGCTGGTAGCTTTCTAGGAGAAAGGCTTTGTAATGGGAACCACTTCAAGGAATTAATTGTCCAAGCATATCTTACGGGCTTCATTTCTTCCTGGCTTTAGATTCCAGTTCACATGTCCTTTGCCACTTTAAAAAGTATCTGATTCATTATCATGTAAATGTTCATAGTTCATGGTTCATTAAAGCTTATTATGAGATAATACATTTGTGAGTCTTTAAGAAGCCACAGACTCCACTGTATTTTATCAGTTTTGCTACAAAACACTGATAGGAATAATAATCTGGAAATATTTGCTGTTATAAATTCTAGATGATAACTGACCATTTCTTTAGTCTTATTTTTGATTTAATTCCTACTTTTAAAAAATATACTGCTAATTGGTTATATTTGTTGTGAATATATATTGCATATTTGTATTGGTTTCCTAAAATGATCAACTGATTGCTAACTAGTTTGGAGTTTAAAAAAAATACACAGAGGCATAGTGCACAGATCCCCAAACACAAGATGGTAGGGGCAATGTTAATTGTACCCCAGCTCTTCCTAAATACTGCCCTGCCCTTGATGTAGCCTGTCACTCAAATTCTCTTTGAAACAGGCCTTGAACATCAAAACTGCTAATTCTCTGTAACAGGTATAGTTGCTGTTTAAGAAATATAAATTTGAAGTCATAAGCTACATTGTTCTTGTGATCCTGGCCTATATTTGAATCCACAGAAAGGAATGAAATCTTAAGAATTTCTATAATGACAATCTGCCATCTTTTAGCATTACTAAGGGAAAGAAGAAAAATTAGGAATTATTTTTGTTCCAGAAATCCTTGTACTAAGTATGCACTATTCAGTTTAACTGGGATGCGCCTTGTAGGTTAAATGAATTTTATGATACGTTATAGTCTAAAACACTAAACCACACAACACATGTATTTTTACTATCTCTGCTTTAAATATACCAAGTGGCATAATTTTCTCACCTACCAGAACAGCAGGCAGCTATTTAGTTCCTCAAGAAATGCTTATCTTTGAATACACTGAAGGGTATTTAGATAAGTCAAACAGGATCAAGTTATGTAGGTTATTCAACAAGATCAAGTTATCTAGATTATTATTATTATTAGTAGTAGTAGTAGTAGTAGTAGTAGTAATAGTAGTAAAATACAGTTCTAGCTTTTGAAGAGTTCTACTAGAATAATCAGAAAGAATAGGGAACATTTTAAGAAGCAATTTCTGAGCCTATTTTTCTGTTAGGGTGTGTAAAAGTTTTAGATTCAATTTCTACATCAAATTTAGTAAACAGAGAAAGAGTAGAAATGAGAACTGACAGGATCCTTGATCTGTGTACTTGCATTAATATTTTGCTCCTCTCTGCAAGTACTCTAGCTTCATTCAACTGTGTGACAATCAGATTGCAATATGATTGTGATGATGACTCTTGTGGATATTATCATGTAGACAGGTTTTGAAATTTGGGCGAGTTTTTGTAATGTTTAGATTCCATTCATTGTTTATAGTCTACTCCAGCATTAGTAAATTTGGGGTGGGGGAACACAGCACAAATTGCCACTCTAATGTATACCACAGTAAATCATCCAGTTCCATACATCTATTTCTTCTGCTCAGGTAAGATGCAAGCAAGCAGAGACGCCACAAGAAGAACGAACAGTCAAATATGATCTATGCAACATTCAGACACAAAAACCTTCCTATTTCTATCCAGAATTTCCCAATTCCTATTACTCATATGGTACCTGATACAGATGCACCATCTATTTTTACAGCCATTTATAAGGATTATAAATTATAATCATTGACAGAAGTGTGTCAAGATACTAAAAATCTCTGAAAAAGCAGCAAGAATTCATCCAAAGGATAATTTATAATGATTGACGCTGAGTCATGCATTTAAACTGCATTCAAGAGAATGTTGATACCTGGAAGATTATTAGACTTTTTTTTAATTAAGGGGTTTTTTTTTGTTACAGTGATTACAACATTATATAATTGTTATGGACATTTTTAATTCTATTATTGGTATTGTAGCTTTAAAAAGAAAAGTTGCTAATTTCCCTTTGGGTTTTCTAGATTTCTACTATTTATTAAATCGTGCATTTTTGGAATTTAACATGCTGCAATAATACATAATTTACATTAGAATGCAAACTGCAAGTTGCCATAAAGTATATAAAAATATTATACACTGGATTATATGTTTTGTTACCTTGATGAAAGTATAGATGATTTACGAGAGATGCTTTCCTTTGTCCTGGTTCTCCTTAATATAGGCATGGATTCATTGGTTACTATTTTGTCTTCAGGGTACTCTTGTCTTTCATCTTGGATAAGTTCATCCCTTAGCTTCTGAAATCGTATCATTTCCTCCTCATTAGGCCATCCATCTGACAAATCCAAACTGGATTTCATAAAGTCTGCCAAGTTTAATTTTTCAACAGGAGGCATTTCTATTGAAATAAAAAAAAAGTTGCTTTATACTCATAAATGGAACCAATTGTGAAAGGAAAATAGGAAAATGTTATTTTTTATTTTTTGTTTCTTCAGATTTAGAAATACACATTTGCACCCGCTCTCCTCTTCATTATTTTAATGCAGTGATCATCAAAAAAGGAAACAGAAGAATCACTAAACCCCCAGCTCAGTAGTATAGAGAATGAAAATAAAATAATATGAAATGAAATGTACTGTTTCTTCACTCAATCTGGTTTACATATCAGTAAGGGTATAATGCAAATGTGCTCACAATCCCCATACTACTCGAGACTCCCCAAAATTGAATTGTCAGATTTTGATGATTTCCCCTGATTTTTTCAGAGGAAAAAATATTTAAGCATTTTTTAAACAAATCAAAATTAAACTAAAACAGAAGCCCAGACCTCAAAGCCACCAGCCCTGCACACTTCTTTTATGTCACTGGATAACATCACCCCTTTGGCTGCTCCCTAAAATACGAATATTAAGAAATTGTCCTCCAAGTGTTGAAATTTTATTTGTCCCTGCTTTAGAGTCTGGTTGTCCACATTGCCGTTTTGCGTTTCCAGTAATTATATAAATGAAACAATGGAATTCTTGAAAAGCCACCTTCTACTTCCTAAAAGATCTATTACCAAGCAGTTTCTCCCACATCTCTCTGCATTCTATGTTTTATTTCTCTTTATATGCAAAATAATCCAGTTTAATAGATTCTTATTTGCTGGTTAATTATCCTGAGTTACAACCAAACAGGTAGGCATGATTTCTAATAAACCCCTCTCCTTAGATTTCGGAATCTGTTAGGAGTCCAGGAGAAGGCCCTACACATTTATTTAATTCTGTCTTAAGATTTATCTCAAATGCTACCCCATTATCAGCAAATATAGTATCTTCTGATACAGTTGGAGGAAGGATTATAGACCTAAAGAATGTTAAATTATATTGAAACATATAGTATATTCTTCTTATATGTTATGCAGCTAATTTGATTTGATACAAAAGACAAATCTTGACTTATTACACCTTTCTGAAATTTCTGTAAGAACTTTAGGGTGTGGCATCTTTTCTATCAATCACTTTCATTATTATAGGGCACTGGCCAGAAATGGGTTTCCACAAATTGTGTCTAGTAGAAATGAATCAAGATGTGTTTTTTGTTGAGGACTTGAGGATTAATGTCTGGATATTTAACTGAAGTTGGAAAACTAAACTGATGCAGAGTACTATTCTATGCAGATTTATTTTGAATCCCCTTTGTGTTTCATGGGCTTATTCACCAAATGTGCTTAGAGATGTACCACAAGTTACTGTCCTGTGTTCTTGGAATGATGATCTTGAATTTACAAATACACAATCAAGTTGACACAGTATTGTAAATTATTGCACATAAGTAAATACAGTGTAGCCACAGCAACCTAGTTTATCAGCTCCACTGAATCTTTATTTTGAGTGGCATTTCTATTTGCCCAGGCCTTGGGCCCCAAATATGTTAAGGGCCCTGTCTCTTGGCTATATGGATAATTATTATAATTTTCTTGGATGCTGTATATATTTATTTTTGTA
This sequence comes from Python bivittatus, assembly GCF_059951505.1. NCBI lineage: Eukaryota > Metazoa > Chordata > Lepidosauria > Squamata > Pythonidae > Python > Python bivittatus. The sequence goes on along the minus strand of NW_028277125.1, from coordinate 66,040,843 downwards.
TTGTTTTTAACTGTTCTTATTGTTTTACAATTGTTTGCTGCCCAGAGTCACTTGATTGAGATGGGCAGCTATAGAAATTAAATAAATAAATAAATAAAATATTAGCTTTAGCTTATTTTATAAAATACATTCTAGATTGGAGCCACACACCCAGCAAAACGACTGAATTGAATGTAGTGTGCCTGCTGTAAGCTGTTTGGGGTCTTTTTTTAAACTGCAAGGTGGGTTATTAGTATTCTTTTAGAGAGAGAATAGCTACCCTTAATTCTAAGGAAATACTTATATGGAAAGTAAGACCTATATTTGTAATTGTCAAAGCAGAGTTGGTAATTATGGATTGATTAGCTTCATCTTTTCAGGGATGCATAGCTTCTTCCAAATCTTCATTTAGCCACTTGATTCTCAGATAATTAGATTTGAGTTTTTTGTCAAATAATGTGTATTTAATTTGCACTGAGTTCACAGACTTGGGATCTCCCTGCCTAATGCAGAGGAAACATAAATATTATTTTTGTTAACACTGTACTAATTAATAAACCATATAACCCATATGAAGAAACACTAGACAACAATTCTGATTCTACAAGATGCATACAAGGCAGAGAGCAGATTCCCCATCTAGCTTGAGAACAGTACAAAAACAGATGTTTTTGCTGTCAGGCTTTATACATGTGCATACACCCAAACTATGAAAAAAACAGGAATCTGAAACCTGGCCCAAAGGCCATCTGGACTATGAACAAGGCCTGTTGGAGGATATCTCATAAGAGATTATGGCCATGATTGGCAATTTCTGGCACAAGGGTATTAGAAAGGATTTAGAAAGGAAAAGAAAAAAGAAAAAAAAAAGAGGCTATCAGAGATCCTAAAGGATATGACGCTAACTGCCCTTTTCAGTGCCTTTCCAGAACATAGTCTATTAAGGCAGTGATTCCAGGTAAGATTTACTGGTTAGCTATGCTCTGCAATTTCTGGTACAAAGATCTGCAGCAGATTTGTTGTTAGAAAAGTAGGATAATTGTTTTACTTACTCCTTAAAATGCATATGTAATCATGGCACTCTGTGTGTGTGCATGTGCGTGTATCTTCAAGTCGGTTTTTACTCTTGGTGACTGCCTGGACAAGTCTCTGCAGTTTTCTTGGCAAGGTTTTTCAGATGTGGGTTGCCATTGCCTGCTTCCTAGGGCTGAGAGAGACTGACTGGCCCAAGGTCACCCAGCTGGCTTCATGCCTAAGACAGGACTAGAACTCATGGTCTCCCAGTTTCTAGCCTGATGCCTTAACCACTACACCAAACTGGTTCTCTCACCAATCATGGCATTGCCTTATCCTTAATTTTACATGTTTAGTTATGCTCTGTTATGACCATGTCCAGTGGAAATTGCTGGAAACATAAGAAATTACTGTGAACAATTAATAGAATGTAAAACAAATGCCTGAGAAAATATGCATCAGATAAAAGGACAACATACTCAGCTGACATAGTAAAAGCTTAAACCCTGAAGATATCACCAGACAAATTTGGCTTGAACATAACATTTTCCTGCTTATGAAATGTCATCAAGGTTGGAAATATTTATGCATGGTACATGGAACCCTTGAAAGTTTTGGTTCTAATTGGCCTCCTGGGTAGAAAAGTAGTTAATTTTTATTCATTTATGAGTATTTGTTCATATACTAGAACACAGGTTAAAATAAGAATTTGACCTTACACAACCTCTATTCTTCATAAAGTTTTGTGACTTTGGTCTTTAATAGCTTCCTTCACTGAATTAACTGCTCAAAAGATATTTCCAAATCTTCTTGCAGGGTAAAATATTTAGTCATGAATTTTATGCAACACTAAGACATTGTTTTTTCCTGGCAATCTTCCCATATTTTCCCACTATCAATGCAGTTTTTTTTTTAATACAAAAAATGAAGAAGGAAAAGATGGAAAAATCTGATTGGTAGTGTTGGAAATGTTGCTTCTGAAATTAATCCATGTAATTTATGCAAAAGATTGGCAATCAGCATTCCCATTTTCTCAGTTGCTTTGAAGTTAGGAAAAGTAACACTGGAAGAGAGATCCAGTATCTTCTCCTGCGCAGCTTTCCTGATCTAAATTCAAAGCTAAGGATGGGAAAACAATATACATAACAAACAAATCATATATGTATCAAAGAAAACAATTAGTCACAGAACTCTACCATGTATTTGAAAGTACAATTTATTTTTATACAAATAGCTGTTATGATTTCTGAACATATAGCCATCAGATACAAAATTTTCAGAAATGTAACAGTTTTGAAAACAAATGTTACATGTGCATAAATAAATTACTATTACAATATATAAATAACATCTATCCATTTCTTTACATTCTGATAGTTGACACAGTAAGTTAAGATAGCAATAAATGTTACAAACTTCTATAACATACATTAGGCAAAAAGGCTGAAGATGAGACATTTTCAAGCTAAAGAATAACTTTTCCTTACTTTCATTGGCCTTTTCAAAGCGTCACAGTTTTCAAAAGTGATATTTGGTGGCAAAAAAGCATGTATAATACCATATTACTATTTTTTCTCTACAATTCTAAAACCACGGCACAAATCTTTAGAGTTATGTGTTTTAAATACATTCTTAAACAAAATCCAACAGTAACAAAAAGGAATTCAAGAAAGAATATGCAGAATGTTAGTTTGACCATTCATTTCAATCCATTCTAATGTCAAACACATTTGTGTAAGTGCTGTAAGCTTAAGAAACCTATATTGTTAGATTGGTAAACAGATTAGTCAGAGTTATTAGCATTACATTGCCATAGTGCTAGTACTAAACCATATTTGATACTGCAATCTGGTATAAACTGCTTTAAAAGTGTGCTGTATGAAACACTACAGTAAATCTTAAATTAAGCCAACATGGTCATTATGCCTTCTGCCAAACCTTTTTCTGTTTCTGTAACAGGCAACATAACCAGCAAAAGAGGGCATCAAATTTCACAATGATCATTTTTTTTAAAAAGATCAATCTTTAAATATATATTTGTTATTTGCTTCAGGCTTGGAAAAAGAATCACAAATGTTAACTATGTACACCTCAATAAGCTGAGCACTATTTAAACTTAATTAAAAATAAGATATTTCTTAAGTGCTACCTTTACTGGACACACTACTGATTCTTCGAGCGCTCCTGGGTTTAAACCGAATTAAATCTATAAATCACAAAATTAAAAAATAATTATGTCATTTGTGAAAATCAGATCTTTTTAGGGATCTAAAAATATGTGAAACTACAAGGGTTAAATTATTACTAGTTCTGATCCAGTGCCAGGGATTCAGTGCTGTTTCCATTGGGAAGGAATGTGAATATTTTAGCTTGAGGATTTTCGTTTTTTTTTAATATAATAGAGGAAGACTGTTATTCCAACAAAATGCACAGCATCCAGGCTAGTAGGAAAAAAAATAACATAAAAGAAGGAACTAATTAAGGAGCATCTGAAATAAAGTTAGTTGAAAGCAGAGGACACCATCAAACTAGATATACAGTGGTACCTCGGGTCACGAACTTAATTCGTTCTGCGACTCTGGTCGCGACCTGAATTGGTCGCGACCCGAATCAAATTTTCCCATAAGGTTCAATGTAAATATGGTTAATCTGTTCTGAACCATATGTATTTTTTTTTTAAACCACAAAAATATGAAACAAAGTACAGTACAGTACAGTATGAAGAGAGAGAGAACACTAACCTTGCTCGAGGTGACTTCTGGCGTGGAGGACAGGAAGGCGGGTGGGGAGGCAGTTATTGTTTGGAGGGAGAGTCCCCCTCCCTACAGGAAGCCACGACCACGTGTCATAGCAGGGAAAATGGCCGCGGATCCTGTTCGTCACCCAATGAGGAGTTTGCGAACGGAAGCAAAATTTTGCGAATGGTGCTGTTTGTGAACCAAATTGTTCATGAACAGAAGCAATCGTGACCCGAGGTACCACTGTATTACAACATACAAAATATTTTCTGTGCTACACATACTATTTCTCTAGAAACTTAATATTATAGTTTGAATATAGAAAGACTCTGATTTCTCCAAGAAATGATTTGGTTAGTTTGAGCTAGGGCAAGATATTTGGGGACAATATCCAGCAAATGGCTATTTAACTGGCACAAAACAATCTAATCTATAATGTTCTTGTTGGATCTGCTAACTGAATCCAAACATTTATTTATATGTGATGGACAATATTTTCTTACACTGAACTGATTTAGGCATCACAGCCAGGTAATTACTGCCATTTTTGTTATTGTTGTTATAATTGTTATTTAGTTATCAAGGCTGTCAACTGATAGTTCCTCTATTCTTCTTCATATTCCAACTTCATTACTCATTTCTAGTCCCAAATGGGCTAAACTTTCATCAGCCTAATTTCAAATTCTGGTTTTGAGGTAACATGGTTTACCATAATTTCCTCTACTTAGATGCAATGGCAAATTTTATTATTCCAAGTTTAGGAGGGAATTGGAGCTTGAAGGAGACATGAAAAAAATGAGCTTGAGATACAGCCATGCAGTCTAAATCATAGTTTTGAGTACAATATTTGAACCAAACCACTATATGATCTAGATTCGGAAATATTTACAAAGGATTAGTATCAAAATACTGTTGACCTCCAACTCTAGTGCTCTACTAAACTCACTAAAGAAGCTCATCTGTTTCCACAAAGCGTTGAAAACTTTCCTACGATCAGGCGGTCTGTCACATTTTTTCTTGTATTCTCTAACAATGGCCTTTGCTTCTTGTTCTAGCGGAGAAGGCAAGTCTGTGAAATACAGAATTTCAAGGTATGTGCACATGTTACAACTACACTGACATGTGATGATCTGCTACAATTTTTTTTACGAACATCCTCCTTTGATGATCAATAAAATACCAGAGTAGCATGTAGAAGGTTGTGCAAAATACTTTTTTTTTTTTAAAGATAGTATGTTTATTATGCAGTTTTTTATTTAGAACACATCTAGAATTTTTAAAGGATGGAATTACTGATGCTCTAAGATAAGATTGCTATAGCATAAATAGGGACAAAATTATTTCTTTTCCAGCTCTTTCCATGCAAAATCTTCAAAAGATATGGAGACATTAAATTATTTGGGAAGATCTGTATGAGTTTCATGAATAGCAAAAGTATATTCTCTCTCTCTCTCTCTCCCCCCGCATCTCTGTCTCTCTCCAAACTGTAAATACCACTCAGAAGCATGTGACGAGTATAGAAAATAACCAATTGTCATGGTTTTCAATGCAAAAAATCTGGATATAGCTGTTCCATATTAAAAAATGGTGGATATGGCACAGTATTACTGGATACACATTCTGGTATTTTTTGTCCTTTACGGTTGTGCTGGAATAAGCGCTTTGTATATTGTTCTCTGTGATTAAGCTCTACATGGAGGGGATGACAGAATGAGCTTGCTAGCTCCACTCCATGACATTCTTGCTGTCTTTTACATGTGGAGGGAAACTGTGTATAGATCAGTGGTGGTGAACCTATGACATGTGTGTCAAAGGTGATATGCCACGACATTTTGGGTGACACGCCAGCATTCACCAACACCTGCCAACAACTATTCTCCCTGTATGAGTTACCAAAGAAACTGAGTTTGTTTTACCTGTATTTCATTTTTATAATTATTTGACATTTCTTTATATAATACCTAGCACCACACATGAGTGGACTGTATTTTTTAAAATAAATATGTAAAGAATTGTTTCTCTTTTGTTCCGGGGGTGGCGTGTGTGACTTGCCAGCAGAGTTAAGTTAGGCATTTTCCAAATTTTTGACATGCCAAGACCAAAAGGTTTGCCATCACTGGTATAGATGAAAAATTACTTTGTTTATGAAGACTCACCCTAGGTTTCCAAAGCCCTGGATAATTAGCGTTCTAAAATTTTGGGGATAGTCACCAAGTATCAAAGAAGCTATCAGTTGCAGAGAGTCATTCTCCAAGTACTCTATACAGGAATATAATTAGGGAGAAGATGCCTGCTGCCATCCTTTGATTGGCAGTTCCACCCAAATCCCCCAATCCTCAGATAGTCCTCTAGATGCAATGATACACACCATACTAGGCATCAGAATGTAGATGCCCTACAAACATTGCATTTAGAAGGATTTACTATACCTATTTATCCAAACTCATGCAAGTACATATAAATCAAGATGACATTTTAGGAGTTTCATTTTTAATGCTTTTAGTATAGTCTATCAGAAATATCACGAATATTTTGAGTATTGATACTGACAGTTTAGAATGACATCAGTTCTCTGTAGATACTGACATCAGTTCTGTGAAATTACTGGAGAGTAAAGCACTTTATAAAAATTTTAATGCATTTAGAACAACTTGTTGATCCCTAGAAATCACATAATAGATCACAATTATTCTTCATCTACTGTTGCTTCAGAAAGTTATAGATTGGGGAGACTGGGGGGTATTTTTCTCTCTGGATGCATCTACTGTTTTGATTTCAGCTATTTCCAGAAATCAAATCATTATACTATTTTCATGATAGATTCATCTGACTACTTTTTTCCCTGTAATAAAAGAGGAATCCTTCAGTCATTCATTGAGAGTTCAACCAAAAGTTCAGGTTGTTTATTTGACCCTCAATTTTTTTTTAAAACATTCCCCACTTTGGACTGAGGATGACTTTATAATTCTATTTCCTAGATGTCAAAATACAATGCTTTCTTTCAGTTGATCAGCTACAGTTGCATTAATAAAACACCTACTAATAAAGAGTAAATCAAAGGTATGGACATAAAGTTACTGGTGGTGCATGCTGGATCATTGAGAAGGCCAATGATCAGCTACAGTTGCATTAAGACAACTACTAATAAAGAATAAATCAAAGGTACGGGCATAAAGGTATTGGTGGTGCGTGCTGGATAACTGAGAAAGCCAAAGAATCTCAAAAAGAAGTAATATGTGTTTCATTGATTAAAGAAAGGCCTTTAATTGTGTCAATCATGCCAAGCTGTGGAATGTGCTTAGTAAAATGGGAACCCCAGAACATCTCACTGTCCTCATATGAAATCTATACACAGGTCAGGAAGCCACAGTATGGAGAGGACATGGCAAAAGAGACTGGCTCCCATTTGGCAAAGGAATGAGAAAAGGCTGTATACTCTCCCCTTATTTATTCAACCTATACTGAATAAGGTTGAATATATATTGAGGGAAGCCGTATTGGAAAAAGATGGGTGTGGTTTTAAAACTGGAGGAAGAAATATCAATAACTTGAGCTATGCTAATGACACTATTCCAATAGCTGAAAATGCAAATGATCTGCAAGCTCTAGTAATAAAGTCAAGAAGCACAGAAAAAATGAGATTAAGATTAAACATAAAGAAACCAAACTAATGACAATAGGCACAGCAACCAGCTTTAGAATTGACCATAAAGACACTGAAGTGGTATACAGCTTCTGCCTTTAGGATCAACTAGCAACAATAAAGGAACCAGCAATCAAGACATACACAACAGACCAGCACTTGGTAGAGTAGCAGTGAGGGTCCTGGAAAAGATATTCAGATTCCAGTATGTGTCTATACCTACAAAGATCAGAATCGTGCAGGCAGTAGTTTTCCCTGTGACATGCTATGAGAAGAAGCAGAAAGTTGGACTCTGAAGAAGCAGAAAGACTAATAGACTGATGGAAAGACTAATGAGGCTTTTGAACTTTAGTGTTGGAGAAGACTCCTGAGAATACCATGGATAGCCAAGAAAACAAGAGAATGGATCACGGAACAAATCCATCCAAAGTACTCATTCAAGGCACAAATGATCACAAATAATAACAATAACAACAACAGCAACAACAAATGATCAGGCCCAATAATGGGCACATTATGCAAAGACATAGCTCTCTTGAGAAGTCTATAATTCTGGGAAAGGTGTAAGAAGAATGAAGAGGACAAACAGTAGCAAGCTGGATGGATTCAATTACAGTGGCAATGGGTGCACCACTGAAAGACCAAAAGTACCAGGTTGGGGACAGTCTGTCTTGGAGAAAAGCAATCTATGTGGTCACTAAGAGTTCATACCAACCTGATGGCATATAATCAATCAATCAATCAATCAATCAATCAATCAATCAATCAAGGATATAAAGAAATAAGGATTGACTTAAATGGCTGTGGTTAATCATTTAATTCATTAACATTCAAAAAGCGGTTGTTGAAGCTACTATAGAGTCTTAGTAGCTAAATACTGTATATCATATACGCAGAGCCTTTATTAGGAGCTCAAGCAAAATAGGTAAAATACCAACCATAACACAGAAGATGCTAGATTTACTATCTGGCATCCTTGAACCCTGGGCTGGCACAGAAAAGGCCTATATACTGTAGAGCCTAATGATTCTCAAAGACAATTAGAAAGTCTTATATAAGGACAAAAGTGGGGCACAGGGTTTTTATCCTCTTTTAGGGCATACAACTCAATGAAGTGTAATGAAGAGAAATAACCAAAGAGAAACCATACAAAATCTTAAGCCTATTTCCTCTCTCCCAAACAGAAACCAAACAAAACTGCAGGCCTATTTCCTCTCCCCCTCCCTCTTTCCATCCCCATCATATCAAATGTATTATTAAACTGACTTCTGTTTAGATTCGTCAACGAAAATATTTTGTGCCTTAAATGGAAATAATATTTATTTATTTATTTAAATTATTTATACGGCCACCCATCTCATAACAGAAACTCTGGATGTTGAATACAAACAGTAACTACAACGTATCACTCATAACACTCAAGGTTAAAACAATAAACCTAAATCACAAAAACCAGTTTAACAGCAGAGTTCAGCTAACCTCCTGGCCCAAATACATGGGGAAACAGCCAGATCTTAAAGTCTTGTGAAAGACTAACCAGTTTGGGCCTATCTGGTTCTCCCACAGAGAAGGCATGCACAGAGAAGGAATGACTCCTGGGTCCAACAAGATGATGCTGTTTAATGGAGGGGACCTGGAGCATGCCTTCACTGCAAGATCTGGTGGACTGAGCAGAAACAATGGGAGAAAGTCCCACAAATATTTTCAGGTCACTTGGTATCTTAATTGTATAAAACTCATATCAATTTTAATCACTTTATTAGGTTAATACAGTTATTTCAAAAACATGTATTAAAACATTACTATACCTGGAGTAACAGGCTCTGCACAGTCAATATTTTTATTACTGTTCTTTCGGAGGAAGCATAAAATAACTGACAGACCCTTCTGTACCACTTCAAGAGGGGGAAATTCCAGAGGACAGTGCCTGAGATTTAATGCTGTAAGTGAAACTAAGTTACCTACCAAAAGAAGAAAAAAAAAAGATGCAATGTTAAAATGTTTTAGAAGAAAAGCTCTCCTCATATCACGGTGAGAAATGACTTACTTGTAAAGTTACTTAGAAACGGTAAGACTATTGACTAGCAAGAAGAGTACACTTAGAACACCACATTTTAATAAGTTTCTGGAAGAGTATGAGGAAAGACCACTCTTGCCCCAAGGGCCAGCTGTTCTGTAAGAGGCAAAGCTTCACAGAAAATGGCAGCTTTTGTGCTGTCTCCTGCTAGATATCCCAGAATATGAGGACCTTCAGCAAGCATTCCTCACTTATTTACTCCATTTCTTTACTACCTGCTTGTGTGTACTGAGCACACAGATTTTACCTGGAATAGGCATTCTTGAAGAAATTAAGGTCCTAAGCCATATATGTGTACATGTTATGGTTAACAACCAGCACTTTTATTTAATTGCAATAGGAAAGAAATAGGTAACCAGTACAGCTTCCATAATAGTGGCGTAAGACGGCAGTACTGGAACATTATCACATAGGCGACCACATTCTGCAACAGGTGGTATCTCCAGGTGGTCTTCAAGAGCAGTCCCATGTACAGTGAATTACACTAATACAGTTGAGAAATGACAAGAACATGAGTGACTGTACTCAGCACCTCCTGTTCCAGGAATGGCTACAACTAGTGCAGCAGCCCAACCTGGGCAAAGGACTTCTACCTGCTCTTGTAGTGGGAGCAATGAATCCAGAAAGACTGCCAGATTGTGAGCCTGCATTTTCAAGGACAATGCAACCTCATTAAAGGTGATGCTACCCAGAATTGGCATTCTTCTGAATTAACAGTTACTGTGTACTGCTGTGCTCGAGTTAGAGCCTGGTTCTCCCGATCTAGTCCCTGACAATCTGTAAAACTGGGTCAGGACTTCCAGCAAATCTCTCATTTGACTCAGGGTGGATAGAGAACTGATATCATTAGCATATGAATATCATCTTGAATCTACAGACAACTTCTCCCAGAGGCTTCCTGTAGGTATTAAACAAAATGGGGGAGAGGACTGAGTTCTGGTGTACCCCTTATTAGAGTGTCTGAGGCCTCAACTTCTCCTCCACATAACCACCAACAAGAAACATCTGTTTTGGAAAGAGTAGAACTACTGCGATACAGTCCCTTTTCCCTATCCTTGGAGGTGATCCAACAAGATACTGTATATTGAAGGCCACTGAGAGAGCCAACAGGACAAGGATAATCATACCCCCTATATTCAAATCCTGTGAATGACCAATGCATTTTGATCACATTCCTGGGTCTAAATGGTCCAGGTAATTTGATTCTTCCAGAATTTTTATTAATTGGAACCCCATCACCTTCTCCACAGTCTTCCTAAACTTAGATGGTTGGAGATAGAGCAATAGCTATCAAGGATTGCTGGGTCCGAGGCAGGTCTCTTTCAAGGCAGCTGGCATCTTCTCCTGCACTGAGGCATTGACTACTACCTTTGTTCTTCCCTGGCAGCCTGGGGTCAGAACTCAAGCTCATGTTTGGCAAAACTAGCATAACAGACTGTCTACTTCCTATGTAGGCACAAAAGCCTCCCAGGCTATCTTGCAAGAAATCACTCCTTCCGATTCATCGGATTCTAATCGTCCTAACCATCTGGCTTTCAACTCAGAGTAAATATGACTGATATGAACCAGAAAATGCCAGGCAAAAAAATCACAGCAGCCACTTAACAGATCTTTGGCCCAGTCTTTCCTAATAGATTCCAGGCTATTTTAAACAGTGCTGTTGGATAGCATTCTGCAGATGCAATAAGGGCAGGGAAACAATTCCACTTCACTATTCTTTCTGCTGCAATGTAAACTCAAACCTGGTATCTGGTTATTGTTATCATCATCATCATCTGCATCCCAAATCTACATCACAAACAACTGTAAATAGAATAATACAGAAACCATAAAGAGAAAGGGCCTATTTGAGTGGCCTGCCCCAGGCGATGGGCCTAGTGGGATTCCAGAGGGAGCTTGGAACCCTGAGGATCTGATGGGCCACAGCCTTAGTCAGAGTCTGGAGTGAGTGGATGGCTGGAGCCTTGGACTGTACTTCTCCTATGTAGCCTCTCCCTGTGCATCAATTCCAGGCTGCACCTTGGTTAACTAGGAAATTAAGTGCAAGAAGAGATGCATGGAGTGCTGTTGAAGACCGAAGCAAGTCTGACTGAAAAAGGATAAGTAAGAGTCCATATTTGGAATTATCCCATGGTGATAAGGACTGCAAGGTGTCAGTATTTCTCTACCCTTATTGAGTCTGATATTTATTATTTAAATTTATATAGCTGCCCATCTCAAATATACGACTCTGGGCAGCTAGTTCCAATTAGTATGTCCAGCTGAGGTGCCTGGGGCTCAGTCATTTATTTATATATATATATATATATATATAAAGTTTTTAATATATATATGAGGGGGGAGGAGGGAGACAGAGAGAGGCATCGGGATAGGACATCAACAGCATCACTTGTTCACCAGGGGCAGAGAGGTAAAATTGGATATCATTGGTGTATTGATGATAGCTCACCCCATGGTGATGGATGACATCTCCCAGTGGCTTTATGTAGATGATGAATAGGAACAGAGAGAGCACCGCACCCTGTGGACCCCCACATAGTAGGGGCTGAGGGTGAGACCCCTCCCCCCATCACCACCGACTGATATTGACCCTGGAGAAAGGAGGAGAACCAGCACAATACAGTGCTGCCCATCCCCAATCCCCAGAGCTGGTTCAGAAGGATACCATGGTCAATAGTATCAAAGGCTGCTGTGAGGTGAAGCAGAGCAAGGATGGATGCACAATCTCCATCCTGCTCTTGGCAGAGATCATCTAACAGCACAGCCAATGCCATTTCTGTCCCATCCTCAGGCCTGAATGAAAGGGATCCAGATAATCTGCTTCATCCAGAGCCCTCTGAAGCTGCTGTGAGACCATCTTTTCCACCACCTTCTCCAAAAAGGGGGTTAGATACTGGACAAAAATTGCCCAGTATGGTGGGATCCAGCAATGGTTTCTGGAGGAGGGGGTGAACCAATGCTCCTTAACGAGTGGAGGAACAACCCCCTTACTCAAGGAAGAATTAACCACCACTAGAATTCACCCACACAACATCTCCCAGGCAGCTGTATCCAGCCAGGAGGGGCATGGATCTAAAGAGTAGGTGGCTAAGCTCACAGTCATGACCCTAACCATTTCCTCAGGCCCAATAAGTTCAAATCATTCCCAGATAACAGGGCCAGACTTTGCCCCGGGCATCTCCCTGGGACCTGCAGCAATGCTGACATCCAACTGAGAATTCTTTTTTGATACACACACATACACACATATACTGTATGACTTTTACTAAGAGTTTTGATAATAGTAAAATCTAATATAAACTAAATTAAAAGAGAGAAAAAAAGAGAAAATAATAAAGAGAAAAGAAATGTATAAAGAGGTGACTTCCAACCTTCATCACAAGAATAAACAAATTTAGTAACTCTTCACCCCCTCTGAGGTTACAAACATTTATCTCTTCATCCCATATCCCATCTCTTATCTATAAACAAATCCATAAAACATAATATTTTCAGTCCTGGCACCAACAAAGTCCATAAAGGGTAGCCAGAAGTAACAACCTATCTTGTTTTAACCTTGATCAAATAAACCAATTTTATATTCCTTCCTTTTACTTCTAACAGTCTTAATCTTTAGTTCATTCAAATATTGTTGTAGGATTTTATTTCATTTCTTCTTTGTTCCATCGCACAGAGTTCTTCAAGGCTTTAACAAGCCTGTTTGGTAAATTCAATAGGAAAAAATTATCCAGGTCATTTGTATTTCCCTTTTAAATTTTAAAACCTCAGCCAGTTTCTTTTGTAGATTCAGTGAAACATCATTTTCTCAGTCATTCTCTTGGCCTGTCAGTTGTAAATCCACTTTCAATACCATCTCTATCTTGTCAGGTAAAATTTGTTCTACATCTGTCATTTCTTTTAGACATACTCTATCCATAGAAGCAGACATCATTATTGACATTGTGGCTACTATTTTCTGATTCCATTCTTCTAAAGTCTCCTTTGGTACTTCAATTAAGAACAAATTCAAGCAACTTTGTCTGACAGAAGCTGAGCAAATTCTTCCACACAGGCTTCTAGAAGGATCTCCTAGTCTCCTCTACCCAAGAGGGCACATGTCACCCAAAACAAGGTTGCAGGATGGCTATCTGTGGACGCAATAAGGGCAGAGAAGTATCGTCATTTTGCTGCCCTTACTGCGAGGTAGGCCTTAATAGTGGCTCTAACCCATGTTTAGTTGAGTTTGTCCCTTCTTGAGCGCCAGTGATAATCTAGACATCTCTTCTCCCATTTAATCTTCTTCAATTCTTCGTGAACCACACAGAGTGAAGGGATCCATGAGGGGGGAGAGGTTCATAGGTGCAATCTGATCCAAGGTGTTGGCAGCCCTCTTGTTCCATGTGGCCACCAAGGGTTCAGATGGACCGTGCAGCAGACCAGGAGGAACAACTCCCAGCTCCCTTTGAAACCCATCAGGGTCCATCAGTCACCACGGGCAGACTGATCTAATAAGTCCTGCCTCCCTGAGGTGGATAGTGGCACTGGAGAATCCCATGGTAATCAGGGCGTGATCAGACCATGACAAGGGAGACGCTAGAAATTCCTCCAATTCCAGATTACATTGCCACTGCTCTGACAGGAAAAACAGATCAGCTGTGTGACCACTGTCCTGTGTTGGGCCTTGGGTGACTTGGGATAGGCCCATGGCTGTCATGGTAGCCATGAACTTCTGAGCTGCCTCAGACTCCACTCCCAGAGAAGGCAGATTGAAGTCCCCCGAGACCATAAGTCTGGGGAACTCCACCACCAACCCAGAAATGGAGTCAAGCAGCTTAGGCAGGGAGGTTGCTACATAGCAGGGAGGCTGGTACAGTAGCAACAATCCTAACTGATCCCTAGAGCCCAACTTAATAGGGTCTCACATCCTACAATTGTGGAGCAGCGCCCCTGAAAGCCTTAAGAGAATCCTGGATGACAATTGCTACACCACCATTCCTGCCCTTAAGTTTTGGCTGATGCTACATCTGAAACTAAGCTGGGCACATTTCCAAAAGGGGGACCCCCCCCACGTCTTGGTAATACATGCCAGGTCAGCTCTCGTCTGTGATCACAAATTTAATGTCTTATGGAGTCCTTATTACAAGCTGACTTGGCATTTAGTAGTAGCAGCCAAAAGCCAGGGACTCTGAAAGTCTGCTGACCAAGAATAGGGGTTGAGTTCAGGAAGCTGGAACACAGAACTGGTATAAGACAAGAATGGCCCGTTGCCAATTTCCCACCATTATATGCCCATGCCTGTCACCGTGATGTTCTTTCAATTCCAACTGCTCCAACTGTTCTTTCAGTTCCAACTGTTCCCTAGAGCTCAACTTTAGCCAGGGCCTCCTACCTGATTATCTGGAAAGCAGAAACTCTGAAAGTCATTAAAGTCTTATGGATGACAACTGTACCACCACCACCACCACTACCATGGCTTCATAGCTGAAACCCAGATGGGCATATCTATGAGAAAGGGCCTCTTCTCTCCTGGGCTACTCAAGCCTAGTTACACACAGCAAGTGGACTGCCTCATCCACAGTCAATTATGGATGAGGGCAGTTTTATTACATACTGGCCTGGCATCAAGAATCTGATGACCTGATCTACTGAGGGCTGGAAGGCAGGACAGCTCTAAGTCACCAGACTTGTTTTCCCCACAAGTGGCTGACCCACTCATATATCATAACCTTGATGGAATCACTCTCTCCTCCCCCAATTTCATCCCAAGCTATCCGCCTCGCACGCTAAAGAACATACAGTATTTAATCTCCCTCAGAGAGGCTCTCATCCCCCATGGCAGATAACATACCTTCTCCTGGCTGCTCCTGCACTCAGACACTCAGCAACATGGTGGTAAAACAATTGCTGTAGGTCACTAACCACTCCCATTTACCACCCATCCATCCCCATATACCATCCTCTCTCCTTCCATCTCTGGACCCCATTTCAGACAGTCTGAATAGGGTTGTAAATCACACCAGGCCAGTCTCCTTCAAGACAGTCTCAAGCCATAGACTGTACAAAATGGAAAAATGAAAATCTGGAAAATGCCCAGTAGGATAGATCAACCATCTAATTTGGGTATAGAGGGCAAAACTCCAGAGCAGCTATGGGGCTTGGGTAATAACAAGCAGTCCCTCAACTTGATCCACTCTTATCACCCCAGCTCCCTCCAGGTGCTTCTCCTCAAAAAAAACTTCTTAAGAGGTAAGGCAACCATCAGCACTCCTTTGGCAAGCTGGTCCCATTTGTCCAGATGGAAGAGACGAAGAAACTCTAGTCAAATCTGTTCTGCTTAGCTGCTGGCACACGCAAGAATGGGACCCTCTGACCCCACTCTAGGGTTATCTGTGAGCTAGCAAAGTAGAAACTCACAGAGCAGAAGAAACTGCTGGTGAAGTCAATTCACACAGCTTCGGGCTGCTAATTCTCAGACTGTGCTGTGCCAGCTTCCATCTCCATCTGCTGCTCATCTGGTGCAGGCCACCATTACTGCTGCTGGGACCACCTCCAAGCAAGGAAGATGTAAGATTTTTTTGAAGTCCTTAAAAAAGTCTGTGCACACAGTGATCTACCATATCTTCCACAACTTTAAAAGCAAGCAAAACACCAAACTCCATTTAACTCCAAACACCTACAAACACAATCTTTCTGGATGTCATCCTAGTATCTTAGGAGTCCCTTCATCCATTTTTATCTCCTGGAGCTCCTCAATATATAAAGGAACTCCTTGTAATAGGCAGTCAAGGCGAGACTGTTCAGGACTAATTCTGTACAGCACCTACAGTATTACCGCTGTATAGACACCTGATAAAACTACCCTACATATCAAACAGACCCTGTAGAATCTATTTCTATCCTGACTGCTGGACTGTGCCCAGCTATATGTAACTCCAGAAGGCAGAGAGGCTTTGAGAAATAGGCATGGCAACAACTTGAAAATATAGTTGGCAGTGTGTAATATGTTTGTACCTGAATCTCTGTGTCTCTGTGAGTCTTTGCAGCGTCAGTGGAGGATTTGAGGAAGCCTAAAACTCCTCATGGGCATTCCAAATGTTAGAGTAGTACAAGAGGAAGGCAGTCTATTTGAATCCCTTACTTTCTAGAGTTTGGCAGAAGCAGTCTAATTTCCTTTATGCTCTAGGCCTAGTCACTTTGCTCTTCCGACTAAGCACTTATTTAACTGAGTAACTGGGGAGGTGGTAGGCCCAATCTAAGGCAGTGGGGCATATATGGCCTACGCTATCATTCCCACCTGTTTTTCACAGATGTCTCCACCAGAGGGCAGGAAATTCCCTTATCACTAGTAGAAAAACGAAATATCTTTGCTGTATTTAATGTTTATGCTATCTATTTTTAATAAATGCATGTCCCTGCTTCCATGAAATCAATGAAAATATTGTTTTAATCAGCAGCATGCCCTGTAAAAAGAGGGTGCTCCCAGATAGGTAGCTCCTAGAGCTTTGAATCAAAAGATACTGTGCAGCTATTCTTCCTTTCTCTAGATATGAGAAAACACAAGGTTTCAGATAAAAGATAACACTGTCTGGATCCCTTGTAAACATTTCTTAATGAGTCATGATAAGTATATAATAAATGTCCCTTGAGAATGAGAGTGGGATAGAAGTAGATTAGAATTATTATTAAGACCAAAATCTACTCTTTTATCTACAGTTCTTCATTTTCCATTGCACTTATCACATTTGGATAAAAAGTATATTGAAAAAACGTCTTAATTATATTACACCTAGATTTCAAATATACTTGGCTACAACATATATTTTTTTCTTTTTACAAAAGGCAGTTTAATTTCATTAAGAAAAATGTTACAGCACAAATACATCTGGGTAATATAAAGTAAACAGAACCAATGTAAGTTTGGGGAAAACTATATGAAAACTGCCAAGATCATAATGCAGCCAATAACATATTTTTCACACTGTGTTCAAAATGGTATTTTAAAATGTCCACTCACAGCTTGACTGATTACTATTTCCACGGTTTTGCTCTTAATTTCTGAAAGTGTAGTACTTAATATTCTGCATTAGTCTGTATTTTATTCATGATTACAGGTATATTTGTATATAAATTATTGCTGCAAAAACAGTGCTGGAAGACAAATATCTTTCTTATCAGGTTTCCCTTATTCTAAATTGCTGTCAATTAAACCCTATTAAGAATGTTGTAAAACAAATTTTCTTTTCAGGAATATTCCTCAGCAGTAATACAAGCAGTAATTTTGTTATTCCCAGTTTCACACTTTCTGTGCCTCTTTCCCTTTTTCTACACTGCTCTTATTCATTCTCATGAGTATTCTAACTTCTGATATAATACAAAAATATCCGCCTGTGGACCTTGCTGCTCTTATAGAAATACTGTCTTAGGAAAATACAAGGCTCCTACAGCACCATTTAGTAATATAAGAAAATGAAATATTTATATATATTTTTTGCACATAATACCAATGAATCTTGCATAGCGGTAATGTTAAAATGTTCCTTAATGTATAATATATGAGGTGAATATATTAGAAACATTTTAAATGTATGTCGGCATAATATGTGTCGAACTTAGCACAAAGGTCTATATCTGAGCAATAGACTGAGTAAGAAAGGAGACAGTTTCAAATTTTGAAAAATCAGTTACCTCAGGGATGCCCTAGCTCTTAAGAATCTGGATATTTTCTATGACTTCTTGTTATGTATGTATGTATGTGTGTGCGTGTGTGTATGGTGGTTTAAGCTGTTTCTACATCTAATGAGTAAGGTTGGAACTTAACTCTGATACAAAAGGTGTCTTAATTGTGAAAACAAGCCATTCACCAACAGTCTGTTTATAACAGCAGATGCCAGAACTTGATTGACCTTGTCTGGGCTTAAATGCTAAGCAGGTTTGGGCCTGCTTAATACTTAGATGTGTGACCATCAGAGAATACCAGGAGGGTAGGCTAGACTAGGAAGTTGAAAAACATCCTGGACAGGCATAGCAAATCACTTCTGTAATGTTGCTGAAAAAACTGCATGTTACTAGGACTCAAGCTTGACTCAAGGGCATCAACACTTCTACATTCTCTTCACTCCACCTTATGTACTTTCTAAACAAATAATTTCTGTAGATTTTTAAAATACAAATATAATTTGGCTTTCCCTCTAATCCAATTAATTAAATACGAGGAACGTGTGAGAGAAACTAGCTTAGGCTAGAAAATTTGGGAATTACCTTGATAATGTTCTTCATTAAGTGCACTTTTATTCCACCCTATTTAATACAATTCTTTAAGTACTAAATTTTAGGAGGTTGTACCATGACAAAAAGCATAGGGCTGAATTAAATACAGTGGTACCTCTACTTACGAACTTAATCCGTTCCGTGACTCTGATCGCAAGTCGAGTTGGTCGCAAGTTGAAGTAAATTTTCCCATAAGGTTCAATGTAATTACCATTAATCCGTTCCGGTGTCCACGGACCACGCGTCAGGTGCGGAAAAATGGCCGCGGACCACGTGGAATGGGCGGAAAATGGCCGTGGACCACGTGGAACGGGCGGAAAAATGGCTGCGGACCACGTGGAACAGGCGGAAAATGGCCGTGGACCACGTGGAACAGGCGGAAAATGGCCGTGGACCACGTGGAACGGGCAGAAGATGGCCGCGGACCACAAAGCAGGGCGGAAAATGGCCGCAGACCATGTGGCATGGGTGGAAAAATGGCCGTGGACCATGTGGAACGGGTGGAAAATGGCCGCGGACCACGTGGAACGGGTGGAAAATGGCCGCGGACCACGTGGAACGGGCGGAAAATGGCCGCGGACCACGTGGAACGGGCGGAAAATGGCCGCGGATCCGGTTCGTAAGTCGAGGCGAGTTCGTAAGTAGAGGTAAATTTTTGGGGCCGGAGCTGATCGTATCTCGAAAATTTCGTAAGTAGGGGCGTTCATAAGTAGAGGTACCACTGTACATAGTTTCTTTAGTTCCCAGTCTATTATATGGTAACAGACTTCCATTTGGGTACTTAATCTTTGGGGATGCTTCCATACTTGCTGAAATATACATATCAGTATAGATTTGAATTGAGAGCCAGTTTGGTGTTAAGGCACCAGACTAGGGACTATGAGTTTGAGTCCTGCCCTTAGGCACAAAGCCAGCTAGGTGACCTTGGGCCATTCACTCTCTCTTAATCCTAGGAAGAAGGCAATGGCAAACCACGTCCAAAAATCCTGCCAAGAAAACTGCAGGTACTGGTCCAGGCAGTTGTCAGGAGTCAACACTGACTTGAAGGCAAAGAAGGAGCAGGAGGAGGAGGAGGAGAAGGGAGGAGAAGAATCAATTATTGATTTGACTTCCATAGGGCAATTATTCATGACCTTGTCCTCTTTCTTTTCCTCTTAATGTAACTGATACACAGAATTTTATTGATCATACTAATTCCTCTCACCCAAATCATGGACATGCAACAAATTTATGGCATTTTCACATTGAAGAATCAAAGGCCTTCCAACTTGATTGAAGTTCCCATCTGCTTTTCTTGAACTGTTTCACTTTGCTGTTGAACATATTGGTCCAGCAAGAAACTCAAGTGAGCAGGACCATACTGCAGAAATGTGAAATGTCACCAGCTCTTTCCCTTGGGCAGTTGTTATGGTTAGCATCTTAACATAATCTATAAAGGCTTTTTTTGCTTAGGACAGCATTGTCAATGTAAACTCCTAGGATATCAATCTGCAGCACATACTTTAGGACTTGCAGTATTTCCTGGGGACTTGTTTCCATACTAACAATTAGAAGGTTGCAGTCCACAAAGAGAAGAAGATTCTTATATTTGGATTCCCCCCCCCCAAATGAATTACATCTCAATGGGGAAAATGCGACATGAATATTATATTTTTGGAGCCAATGTTTCCATGTATATAATTGTATTGGCACACATTGATTATTTTATTCTCAAGGAATGCTTATTTCACTTGCAGCAGCAACAGTATTTCATAGCCATTCTCTTCCTTAGGAAGAATGACATGGGGCTTCATACATGATTCTGAAACCAAAGTTTTGGTGGGATGTGCTCAGTCACTGCCATCAGCTTCTCCCTCATAATGTGCACAGGTTTCCAGTGATGCGTGATAGTGTAATGGGATAAGAGAATAACCTTGAGGAACAGGAGGAAGAGCTGGACCAAGACAATGGTCAGATAAGAGAAATCTGAGTCCAAAGCAGAAATGTAATTTGAGAAAATGTCTCAGACTTGACCTTCCCTAGTTCTCTTGTAGATAAAGGCAGGGAGGGGGAAGGCACTTTCAGAGTTGCAAGATTCTGTCACTGTAACCCTATAATAAACGTAGCTTTAATATTCATAACTTTGGCTTCCAAGTCTGGTCTACCTTGAAGGGTTGACAGATAGCTTTGGAGCCATGGAGGATGAGCTGAAGGGTAGGCAGATAGCTGGTTTACAAACCCTTTTACACTAACCAGTAACAGCAGCTGTCTTGAGAAGGTGTGGATAAAAGAACAAAAAAGATACTGCATTATGTGTGTAGTCGGAAAAGTGGGTTGCAAAGATTATAGTCAAAGAGAGAAGGAACAATTAAGATTAAAAGAAGCAGAGAAGATAGAGAAGAATTTTGATGGAAAGTTTAAAAAATGAAAGTGGGTAAAAAGGCTAAACAAGAAGTCTCCAAATGAGTTAATGAAAATAGCAATAAAAGTGATGAAATTATTTGGGATGAAACTGAGGGAAGGCTGGAGAGAGCATTTTGATGTGAAATGTGATATGTTAGAAAGTGGAGTTGAAATGAATACTATAAACATCAAGAAAAAACATCAAGAAAATTTTTCAGAATATTGAAAGATGGTGAGTCTGCCATAAGAGAAATGTAAAATATTGATTTGGCTTGCATATGTAGTGGCTGTGCAACTTCTTCAATGTGTGTGTCAAAGCTCCATCTGTGCTTGACAACTGGAAGAAAAATTTGGGAAGTGCAGTGTGGCTTTATGCCAGACAGTTGAGATTCAGCAGGTAATTGAAAAATGAATAAATGTGAGAAAGAACTTTTATTTTGTTTGTGTTGATTCAGAGAAAGTATGATAAAATGAATAGGTTTGAATTAAGGAACATATATAAGTGGTCCTCCGGTTATGATGGCAATTGGGACCAGAATTTCCATTGCTAAGTGACACAGTCACATGACTGCACCACTTAGTGATGGCAGTTCTGGCAGTCCCGACTGCTGTCATTAAGTGAGGACTGTGCACGTTGTTAAGTGAGGACCTCACATGACTGCGACTTCTGACTGGCTTCCACATTGATTTGCTTATGGGAAGCCAGCAGGGAATATCAGAAATTGTGATCATGTGACCATGGCTCATTGCAACGTTGTAATCATGAGCTGGCCACCCATGGCCTGGCTTGAGATCATGTGACCATGGGGATGCTGCAATGGCCGGAACTCTGAGGACTGGTCATAGCTACCACTCATTCAGTGCCATCGTAAGTTTGAACAGTCACTGAATGAGTGGTTGTAACCCAAGGATCACCTGTAATGCAAATAGGGATATTTAATTTAGCTAGTTGCTAAATGTAAGAAGATGATGGAAATAATGCATGCATGAGAATAAATGGAATGCTTAATGAATAGGTAAAGACTGAGAAAGGATTAAGATAAAGAGGTTTGATTTCCCTTTGATTGTTTAATATATTTATAGATAAATGTGTAAGGAATGCTTGTGGTAACATTAGAAGTGTGTTAGGGATGTGAATATGTGTGCACATTTGTATGCAGACAGTGACACATTGTTGGCTGAGAAGCTGAATTATTTGCAGCAAATATTTGCCTGATGCCATAAGGAATATGGATCTGAGAATTAATGTATTAAAGATCAAGATAATTGTGTTTGACAGGTAAAATGGAAAGAATGATTCCAAGTAATACATAAATGAAGACAAACTATATCAAGTGGATGAACTTTTCTACCTTTTATTTACTAAGGGTAGAAAAACAAACAAAAAAGTTGGGCAAATCCTGGTAGAAATGCAGTGGAGAGTATATGGCATTTTGTGATGGATAAGTATTTGTCAAAAGAAGCAAAAATGGCTATATATAAAAACACATTTCTGTATATGGAAGTGAGAGATGGGAACAATGTCAGGAGAAACATGAAAATAGTTAAGTGGAATGAGAACAGGTTGCTTAAGAAGATAAAACAAAGAGAAGTTAATCTCTTGCAGGAAGAATCTGGCTGTCAGATAACCCATTCAGTGAAATACCTAGGTTTCCATTTGACAGGTTATAATCAAGAAATGTATCAAAATAACTATACCAAATTATGGCAAGAAATCAAACAAGATCTCAAAATGTGGAGAAATTTAAAGCCTTCCTGGTTAGGATCAAGTGCAATTATCAAAATGAACATATTACCCAAGATAAATTACTTGTTTCAAATGGTGCCATTCTCAATCTCAGAGAAAACCTCACAAGAATGGCAAAAAATTGTCTGTATAGGTAGTCCTTGACCTATGACCATTCGGCCAGCAATTGTTCCAAGTTACAATGGCACACAGTGAATGGAGGTTACAACCAGTCCTCAGAGTTCCAGCTGCCCCAGCACTCTGTGGTTACGTGATCACGATTGGGAGCTTGGCAACCTGTTCACACTTACAACCAGTTGCCAGGTGCCTCATGATCACCATTTGCAACCTTTCCTGCTGGCTTTCCCAGAAAGTCAATGAGGAAGCTGACAGAAAAGGTTGCAAGTTGCACCCTCTCCTGCCCCTCTGCGCTTGTGCCGTGCCAATCACTCATGCACCCCCGCATACCCTTCCTGATCCACACTCCTGTGAACCCTACCTGACCCACAGAGCGCCTCTCGCACACCCTCCCTGATCTATGTGGCGCCTCTTACGCACACCTTCACACCCTCCCTGACCCATGCAGCACCTGAGCAGCCCCTTGCACCTTGCACACTCTCCCTGATCCGCACGGCACCACTCTCACACCCTCCCCAACCCATGCCGTGCCTCTTGTGCACCCCCTCATATTCTGGCGGACCCAGCAGGAACCACTTACCTGCCTGCCAGCCTGAGAGTTGCAACTTCCTGCCAGCTTCCCCACTGACTTTGATTATGGGAAGCTGGCAGGAAGTTACCTTGCCTAATGACCGTGGGATTCAGTTAACAACGGCAACCGGGACTGCAGGGAATACTGTTGCTAAGCGATGTGGTTGTGCTTTACCACTGCATCGCTTAGCGATGGACATTCCAGTCCCAACTGCCATCCTAAGTTGAGGACTACTTGTATGGTTTTTAGGGGGTCTAAATGTTTATGAAAACTGTAAATTGGTTGGAGAATAAAGAAGGGGGACGATAAAAATTAAATATCTATCTACTTTTTCCATGCAGCTCCTTCCCCCCTTTTTTAGTGTTTATAAAAACATTAAATAATACTAAAAGATGTTAGCACTAAGTATTAAGCTTAAAGATAAACAATTTTCTCATATTATAAAATAACTCAATGCATTTTGAAACTGTTTATCCACGTCACACTCAGCATTAATTGTATAATTTAAGCAACCTTATCATTACATTTTAGAAATTATATTTAACATCAATATAATCTTTTTTCCTCATCTTTAAAGGTTTAATTTATCTAAATCATTACAGTGGTAACAATTTCTAGTTTCTTTTGTATAAACACCACTGTCTTTAGTTATTATCTGTATTCTATAATGTATTATTCACATTTTATAATTCAATAAAACAATTAACTTGGGGAAAACATTTTTAGAATTAAAAAATAAGAAGATGAAACAAGAAGAGATAGGAACAAAAATGAGTGGGTTATGAGTAAGTGTAGATTGAATACTAAAATGGGTGATCAGTACGAAATAAGTACATTGAAGTGGTTTGGTCACATATTGAGAATGAATGAGGATAAAAATGCAAAACAAATATTTAAAAGAACAGTGAATAGGTTAAGAAGAAAGGAAGGACTAAGAAAGACATGCCTGAATAGAACTGATGAGATCCTCAGAAAGAGAAAGAATAAAAGTCTGAAGAATAAAAGTCAATATATGAATTAGTATTTTGAAAGGAATATATGTATGCTAAGTTTACCTAGATATTATTGAGAAGACAGAATACTTACCAAGCTCCACAGGCAGCCTTTTAATAGGATTTCTCTCTAACAGAAGAGTTTTCAACTGCCTTTTTAATAAATAAGAAAATAACAAACATTTAAATATATAATGAATTTCAAATGACAAATATGATTAGTCAAGAAAATAAGAGACAATGTATATATTCTTATACCATTTTAATGAAAGAGTAGATTCCTGAAAGAATCTAAATGGATCTAATTAATGAATTATGATGTAATATATGTGCATGTATAAGAATACTGTTTATCAATTCCTAGCCCACATCAGGGGCCAACAGGATGGAGATGCTTTCTATGATGTCTCCTCAGATGTCTAGTTAGAAAATATATTTAGTCATATCAGCTATAGAATGATTTTTCAAAGGGTTATTATTTTAAATATTTAGTCCATAAAAACGTTACATCATCATCATCATCATCATCATCATCACCATCATCTATCTGCTGTACAAATCAGGAGAGCATAATTTGAAATTAGCCTCACTCTATCATTAAGAGCCATTTCAAACATTATATATGCCAGACTGGCAGTAAATGCAAAAAAAAAAAAAAGTCACAACAAACATATTCACGCTGTTTTCTTCATGTATTTATATGTGAACTGAGAAAGAACAGAAACAATGTAAGTGAAGAAAGCTCGCTGTGGACCCTATTTTTCTGCAGCCCATTATTTTGATGCTTTCCCCCTAGCCTAATTTAATTCTAGTATCAAAGCCAAAAAAAGGAAGAGTTTGCAGGGAAGTATCATGACATGTTAGGACTCACTTCAATTGCCATCAGATTTCTTCAGGAGATGAGAGGCAGCATATATGTCATGTGATTGCTCTTAGCACAGCTGGGAACCCTAGAGACTGTTTCCCAAGATAAAGCCAACATTGCTCTACAAGCAGCAGTGGCAATGTCTGGGTCACAGCTTAGATATGCAGTGCTAAAGTAGTAACCAGAAGCTTCCTAAGTACTGAGTTGTTTCTGAAGAAACAAGCAAGCCCAACACAGAAACTGAGCAATTTCACAAAGCAATGAGCCACCAACCTCTACAAAAATCTTCAGTTTGCCTATTCAGTACAGGTTGTTCCAGGAGATGACTCATTGTGGGACATCTCTGCCATGCTGAATATGGATAGGTGTGGCATGGTTTTGGAAAGGAGCCAGCTTCCCTCACTTATCTGTCTTTTTTGATATTAACATCAGATCTCACTTTCTTTCTAGAAGTTGGCAGACACTTGAATAAGAAAAAAAATCTGTTCCCATTTTTTAATTAATTTATTTAAAACTACATATTACTGTATATGCATTATTCTTGCTTTTTGAAAAGCATGCTTATTTATCATGAAAAAAATGCATCCATGTGGCACAAATAAAAAAAAACTACAACTCAAATCAGGGCTCTGCACCAATCTCCTATTTAAGAATTAACCCCAGCTGCTATTACTAGTTGCCCCACACTTCATTAGTGATACTGGTAATGGCCTCTTCCAAATCAGAGCTCAGCCTGATGTAGCCTGAGCCTACATCAAAGCTGATTTTTGTAGAGGCTGGTGGCTCATTGCTTTGTGAAATTGCCAAATCACTGGATAGGCAATACCAGTGGGCAATAATTTACAACTACTACTACTATTTTGTCAGAGCAATGGAGAAGAAACTTTAGGACTTTTTTAATAACTGTACCTGTCTTTCTTAAATGGGGAGGTAGCACTGCGTAATGTATCTCAGGCCAGTCTATTCTGAGGACAAAGAACAGCTGAAGGGTATGGTTATAACAGTGCTTCCCAAACTGGGCAACTTTACAATGTGTGGATTTCAATTACCAGAATTCCCCAACCAGCATGGCCATTGTTAAGAATTCTAGAAGCTGAAGTCCACACATTGCAAAGTTGCCCAGGTTAGGAAACAGAGAATTACAAGGAGACAGTTGCAGTCCTACACCAGATATGGAATGTTGCCTGGAACAAGAACCCTGGCTGCTTTTTCTTCACAATAAAAACAGACTAACACATTTTTTAAAAAATGTTGAGATATCAAAGGATAGATCACCACTTAGTTAACTGTGCTAAAAGTACTTCTAATATTTTGCCCTTTTAGGGTTAATATTTAATCATAAATAATTGCTTGATGATAAAGCAATAATTGCTTTATATAGTATTATTTTTTAGCTAATTTAATATGGATATTTATATTTTTACTGTTTTTAATGTTTGATTTTAATTGTGAGCCACCCAGAGTCACCCTCCAGGGGAAATGGGTGGCATATAAATTTAAGAAATAAGTAAATAAATAAATGAACTATTCAACAAATTCCTTTTTTAAAAAAATGGTAGACATATAATATAGCAGAAAACTTACTTGTGGCATCCAATCTCAGAAGGAAGCTCTTTAAATTTGTTATAACGCAGATCTAACCAAGTAAGATTTGGCAGGTTCTGAAAAAAATCTTCAGGAATTACAGAAAGGGCATTTCCTTCCAGATGTAAATGCTAAGACCAGAGAGAGAGAGAGACAGAGAGAGAGAGAGAGGGATATGTGGCCTGTGAGATTGCATTGCTTAATATACAATTTGTGTGTTACAATTTCCCCCCAAATACTAAAAAATGTTGAAATTATTCAAGTGATTTTAAAGGATTACCAAGGATACAGTAATCTTAAAATGCAATTTGTCTATTCTATTGCAACATCTTAAAAAGTGGGAAAACATAATCTATTTTTTCAGTCATCCTTTAATGATTAGATATGTTAACATTGAAAGACTTACTCTAAGGTTAAATAATTTGTATATTTCTGTAGTAAGATGTTGTAGGTCTTTTCGACTCAGATCCAAAGAAACTGATGAATTTGACCCAAGGTTTTCAAGAGCCTCATGGATGCACCTTGATGAACTAGAAACTGAATCACTCCTCCTTTGAATATTTTGAAGGTTATCTCCACTGCCATCATTTTCTGTGTAATACCACTTTTCTTCCATTGTTAATTAACTTTGACTAAACCAGAAATCTAGCAGCTCTTTATCCAAAGATAAGTAATAAACTGAAAAACAACAAAAAATAGATATGTGTAAATCAACAACATAAACATACTATTGCTTCTAAATACATTTAGCATTAATAGAATATTTTTTTCTTAAATAAGGAATAATGGCTTCCTTGCTTCACTATGGTGCTAGCTCTAATACTGCAATTTTGGAGAACTGAATGCTGACAAGAATTACCTTCCAGAATTGCTAGTATCACTAGCAGATCAGAACAGAAGACAAAATTATAATTGCATTTGGACTATGTATGGGTCTTATAAGTCAGATGCCAAAAAAATCAAAAGACAGTGCTGTCTTTTTTCCCCTCTGCTAAGTTTTAGGTTGTATGCCTTATATAAATAGATGGCATTTGTTTGAGGCTTCATTACTGTAGCTGTCAAAAGGCACAGGCCCATGCTGCTAAACCTGATCAAACTGACATTCTTTTCCCCTAACTGGAGCCCCCAGGCCTACTCTGGGCACTAGGTCCTATTTGAAGGGAAACATTTTGCACTCCTGAACAGTGAAATCAGTGGAATCTAACTTGAGTAAGAATGAGTGAAGACGTTTCTTACCTTTAGCAGAAAGGTTCACTTAGAGTAAAACATGAGTTGGTAAAAGAGCCTAACACTTTGCTTGCTACCTCCTATTAGGAGGAGAATCAAGAGAAGAATGCTTGCTTGTATGTGTGCCTATATAGCAAAGGCAGAAGGAAGGACCAGAGATTAACTACCTCTTACACAAAAAACAGGTAGAACAAAAGACAAACAGGGGACACAAGTCATTGTATAAGTATCTACACCTTACTGACCTTGTGTTTAATAGGCTGCAAGGTACTGAAGTCAATGCCATTGAAATCACACACCAGCAAAGCCTGCTCCTATCCTTTTATTTCAAAAGTCCTAGGGTAGCTAACTCTTCATCTTCATTCACACTGGATACCATACCAGAGTGGACAATAATATAATGCTGGGAGCTAACATCAGTATCTGTGGATATTCTCTCCTCTTTCAGGGGCCTTCCATACATTCCTTCATCTCTCCACGCCTCTGTCACAACATGACTTGGGGTTTTTTTGTTTTTTTTTTTGGACATCTCTAACACTCCACATTTTAGTTTAATTACTGAACTCCAAGATACCAAGTCATTTTGACACTATGCGGTACAGGTAGTTCTCACTTAATGACTCTAATTGACACTATCGTTAAGTGATATGTCATGTGACCACTCCAGCAATGGCAGTTCTGGCAATCCTAGTTGCTGTTGTTGAGTGAATCTCATGCGGTCGTTAGGCAAGAACCCACCTGGATCCAAGCCATTCTTGGAAAAAGATAAGGGACTGCCTCCACTTCAACTCACCCCATCCACCTATCTCCCCCCAATCTCTGTTCTTTTGGCCACCTGCCTACCCGCTGCCACTAGCTGCTCCCGCTGCCCAGCCCTGCTCACTGCTGCACTGTGCGCCACTACTGTACTAACCGGGGCCTTCTTTTGTGCCAGTGCAGCCAGGACCTTCTCTTGCACACCACCCAGGGCTTCTCTCATGCACCAGCCAGGGCCTCCATTGGTACCCTGCCCAGGGCCTCCGTTCGCATGTCGGCTATTGCCTCCTTTTAGCTGGGGCCTTCTTTTGCACCTGTGTGCGAAAGGAGGCCCTGGGTGGGGCGTGAACAGAGGCCCTGGCCGGCATGTAAACAAAGGTCCTGGCTGGGGTGTGAGAAAAGGCCCCACCTACAGCGGTGCAAAGGCGGCGGCATGAAAGAAGGCCCTGGCTGGTACAGTAGTGGCATACAATGGGGCGGCAGGCAGGGCTGGGCAGTGGGGGCAGCTGGTAGGCAAGTGGCCGAAAGGTGGTTGTAAATGCAAATGGGCCCAAATTGTCTTCACCTGACCGCAAGTGCATTGCAATGGCCGGAACTTTGAGGACCAGTTGTAAATCCCTTCATTCAGCACCATCATAACTTCAAACCTTATATTTGCCACCACCTTTTCAAGTAATAGGGAACTGTTCAAACTATGAATTTAGCTTAATTTCATAAATCTGAAATACTAACAGTGTATTATTTGCTTCTAAAATGTATTAGCCAGCTTATAACTAGTATCTCTGAGACAAAATCCAAATCATAATAAATGCTTAAAAGTAGCAAGCTAAAACAGGCATCACAAAAGCTAAAAATATCAGAGATAAAAATATAGCATAGCAGCAGAAATATACAGCGAATGGCAAGAAAGAATTTTAAAAAGCTGAAAAGTATGTACCAGACATGTATCTGTGAAGTATTTCCAAACTTCAGGGACTATGAATGAAAAAACCTTGCACTTAGGTGGCCATCTGCCACATTTCAGCATGTTAGTAGGGAGTCTGATCAACAGGGCTTGGCTGAGCTTAGATACCCATGGGTAGGAAAAGGTGATGCTTTCGAAACTGGGGCTCCTAAGCACGAAGAACTTTATAGATAGCACTAGCACTTTAAATTGGATTTAGATATGAAGCAAGAACCAACAATGGTGATATAATATTGATGTAATATGATCATAATGCCAGGTTTCAGTCAGTACACTATCATTATTTTGTATTAGCTGAATACAAAATACAGTCAGATTCAAAGGCATAAAATCTACATAAAATGTATTTAATAGTCTAAGTAATTAGAAATTAGATCACTGAAACCAGACCATTACTATCGGAGGATTACGGTTGGAATACCTGCCTCTTCTGAAAAAAAGTATTCCATGTCACATTGGACATTTGTATCTCACCGACAAAGATGGATCTCCAAGTATCCTAAGCTACAAACTTAATGTTTAGGAATGTAATGTCACTGAACTTGTCCAAATAACCTTATCCACCAGTTTAATTTAATTGTTAAATAGCACAGGGGTAAGTTGGAGATCTATGCAACCTCAGTACATAAATGATATGGAGTCAGATAGAAACTCCCCAGCATCAACTTGTAGAAACTGCTATCCAAGAGGGAATAGGACCACTATAAAATGGACATTTTTTTCAGAACAGTTGATGGAATTAGAAGGTATTGAGATCTAGGAAAAACAAGAGTTATACTGCTCCTATTGTTTTGGAAAGGTTATTCAAATGCTGTGATGTGTCTATACCTACACAGATCAGAATCATGCAAGCTACAGTATTCCCCTCAACATTTTACGGAAGTGAAAGTTGGACTCTGAAGAAACAGGATAGGAAGAATATTGACACTTTTGAACTTTGGTGTTGGAAAAGACTCCTGAGAATACCATGGACAGCCAAGAAAATCAACAAATGGGTCATCCAGTGAATCAATCTAGAGTTCTCCTTTGAGGAACAAATGATCAGGCTCAAATTATCCTACTTTGGGCACATTGTGCAAAGACCTAGCTCTCTGGAGAAGGCTCTAATGCTGGGAAAAGTGGGAGGAAAGAGAAGATGACAAGCAGCAAGGCAGATGAACTCAGTTACAATGGCGATGGGGCACCACTGGAAGAGCTGAAAGATCATGGAGAACATCTACCAATGTGGTTACTAAGAGTCAACAACTTGATGGCACATATTCAAAATAATAATAATAGTTTTCCCAACAGAAGTCCCCAAATTGAGACTGACAGTCACAAATTTAGTTCCAATTTCAGGCCCAAACCTCAACAGAAAAGAACCCCATTGGAATTTGAAAGAACTCTTCATTTTTTAAAGCAATAAGAGTTTTATCTCTCTAGCTTATATGGTGCACTGGTAGTCCTCATTTAGCGACAATTGGAACCAGCAATGTGGTCATTAAGCAAAGTGATTGCTAACTGAAACTGCATCTGTGCTTATGAACTTACTTCAGCTTTCCTTTGCTTTACAGACCTGCAAAGGTTGTAAATGTGAGGATTGGTTGCAAAGTTACTTTTTCACCACTACTGTAACTGTGAACAGTCACTGTATGAGGCAGTCATTAAACAAGGACTATCTTTAGTCTTCTTGCCATCCCGTGTAAGAACTATTTCCTTTGGTCTCTACTTCAGAATTCTCAGCATTGCTGTTACTTGTTTCCATTCATAGTATAATTTTTTCTTCATTCCACCCACTCAAAGCATCCTTTTCTATCATGCGTGTTCTATAATAAGACCCCTTACCTCAATCACTTAATTTACATTTGTTTCTTTTGCTGGTTTCACTCAGTACAAGCAATGGAATGTTGTGAGTATAAAAGATAAATTCTCAACAATCCTCCTTCCAATGATGTATATGAAAACCTCAGGCTATAGTCTCTAAGTGCTGGATATGTCCTTCACTATATCCTGCTACTAGGTTGGAGGCAGGAGAAGTAATTTTGACTCCCTATTTTTATTCATGCACTGTGATAGGGTGTCCTATCATGTATTTGAAGAACAGATCTGACAGACACCAGTCTTTTTTTTTCCTGGACCTAGGGAATGTGTACAGGATAAATACCCTACAAATAAGATCACTAATTTCTTGCTTCCTGGTTCCATCTTTCTTTAATGAGATTCCCAATCAGCTTCAGAGCCTTGTTGTCAGGTTTGACAACATACAAGAACAAAATTTTCTTAAATTTTTACTTGCAGTAACAGTCTTTAAAGCATGTGTACTGATGTACACTAGCTAATTTCTGGAATTCTTGGAAAACATGCCAGAATAGTTAGATTTTGTTTTAATCTTTCAAATTATTCTCATGCTGGTAAGCAACATTTATTATGAGATACTGGATAGGTGCTTTTGTTTTAGTAACAACACTGAACCATAGAATTATGTAATTCAAACTCCATAGTGTAACAATAACAATTGGGACCAATCTAAATGTCACAACATAATAGATAAACTTATGAATTGAGTTCTTAAAACTTTTCATAGGGATGGATGTTAAACAAAATGAGGGCAGAACAGAAAAGGAAGGAGGAAAAATCCTAGGATATTACTAATCTGTAAAATCTGCATTGGTCATTATCTGAAACTTTGTAGGAGATTGCCAACTTAATTGGATCATACACTTTGGCATGCTACAGTTTTCAGGGATGCTAAGGCAAAAAGGTAGATACAATTTTGACTCATTTTTGAAAATTTCTACTCATAAACCAGAGAAAGATATGGGAATTATGGCAACAGTTATAAACTCTTTGTAAATCAGCATCAAACATCTCTTACTTTCAAGATCAGTGAGATATTCAAAGTTGCGGCATGTTTTTGTTCATTTGAATACTATCAGAAAAAAGGCATACCAGAGTCCAATTTTAAAGTTGCTCCTTTTGCTATTGCTGTTGGCCTCTTCCCTTTTACACAATAAGTAATTCATATTTAATGATATATATTTAGCCAGTTTGGTGAAGTGGTTAAGGCATCAGGCTAGACACTGGGAGACCATGAAACTTGGGCCCATCATTCTCTCTCAGCTCTAAGGAGACAGTGGCAAACCGCTTCTGAAAAACCTTGCCAAGAAAAATCCAGGGACTAGTCTAAGCAGTTGCCATGAATCAAAAACCGAATCCGAAGGTACACACACACACACACACACAATCATATATGCCTGTGCATACAGTACTATGTATGCATATATGCACCACACCAGACACAATTCCTTGGCAATCAATGTGCTTTTTCTTGGCCCTGCAATTCTGTGTAGGTCACCTGCCACCTGTGAAGCTGGGTGGGACATCAGCCCCTCTCCCCCTCCCACCCACAAAGGCACACTCCCCCTTCTGCTCCGTCTACAATTCTGCTTGATTCTGCCGAACGCGGGCTGGCCTATTCTTTTGGAGCCGCTAAATGAGAATCTGCAATTTTCTGAACGGCAAATCACTTTTTTTTGCCTGGGGAGTTAAGTTACACCCAGGATGGACACAACCCCATCCCGCGAAGTGCTCACTGCGTCGAAGAGAGACCCCGGAGAAAAAGGTAAACCCTCTTTTCCTTTGCCATTTAATTTTTAGCATGCGTTTATGTTTATGCTGCGCGTTCGTGTTGAGGTACAATAAAGCAGCAAGACATCTTCCCCGCGGCCTGAGACTTCGCTTGCAGACCCTCCCACTGCCATGAGCCTCCGTTCCTCCTCCTCCCCGCCCTCGCTTCTCTCGTCCTTTCTCACCAACTTACTCCACGGAGTGGTGCGAGGGCCGCCAGCTGCGCCGAGGAGGCCCACTGCCCCTCTGCAACTCAGCCGCCCCCTCGCCTCCCACCCCGGGCATATATTGGCGCACGCCTTTTCTTTATGTCGTGGCGAAAAGGCAACAAACAGGCCTCAGGAAGCAGCTGCCGGGGTCGCCATAGCAACCCTCAAGCTGCTGGGAAGCGCCGGAGGTGGCCTCCTTTCGACTCGCTGGCGCCGGGAGGGAGGGAGAGAGCGGGGCGGCTTCTGCGGCCGCGGAGGAACGTTGGGGGCCCTCGGCTGCCTTCGCATTTTGCACGGGATTCCCCGCTGCTCGCCTCGCGGGGAAAACAGCGCAGAAAGGGAGGGGGAGCAGGAGGGAGAGCAGGCGTAGACAGCCGCCCCGCCTTTTGGATTCTTTTCCCAGCCACGCCCACCGTCTGTCGCCCCCTCCGAACGTTCTCGCTCCGGACACCTCCAGTAATGCCACCTCATAGCCTCAGATCCCCCTTCCTCCCACGCTCGGCTTTAAATTAGGCAGAGATCTAAAATAATGAAGGCTGCAAAAAGCCAGTCTTTGGCAGCTTTAAAAAGCACCCCACATCATTTTCTAGCTTTTTATTTGGATAGGCACCAGCTCGCCCTCGAATCCCTCCCCCACCGTCTTCTCAGGATAAGCCATCACCCATAATGATTTAGCATACTTTGGTACCAGCGTGGCTTTAAAACATTAAAACTGGCCATTGTTTTGCCCTTGAAAGTGCCCTGCCTGTGGGTTGGTTCCATGGGCAAGGAGCACCCCTTCGGTATACTTAATTGCCGCCTCTTTTCAGGCACTCTTCCTGAACAAAGTCTCTCAGTTTTCACAGGACTTGAACAGAATCACAATTTTATACCTTTTTAAAGCAGCCTGATAAGGTAATATACAGTGCATTCGGAAAGTATTCAGACCCCCTTCGCTGTTTTCAATTTTGTTATGTTGCAGCCCGATACTGCAATCACTCAAATTCATGTTTTTTTCTCATTAATCAACAGTACCCCATAATGACAAAGTGAAAACAATTTTAGAAATGTCTGTAAATTTATTAAAAAGGAAAAACTGAAATATCACATTGGCATAAGTATTCAGACCCTTTGCAACAACATTTGAAATTTAGCTCAGGTGCCTCCCATTTCTCTTGATCGTTCCTGAGCCGTTTCTACACCTTCCGCCGTCCACCTGTGGTAAATTAAATTGATTGGACCTGATTTGGAAAGGCACACACCTCTCTATAGAAGGCCCCGTAGCTGACGATGTATACTGTATCAGAGCAAAAGCCATGAGGTCAAAGGAACTGGCTGCAGAGTTCAGAGACAGGATTATTGCAAGGCACAGATCTGGGGAAGGCTACAAAAAAATTTCTGCTGCACTGAAGGTTCCCAAGAACCTTGGCCTCCATAATTCTCAAATGGAAGAAGTTTGGCACAACCAGGACTCTTCCAAGAGCTGGTTGCCCGGCCAAGCTGAGCAATCGGGGGAGAAGAGCCTTAGTAAGAGAGGTGACCTGATGATCACTCTGACTGAGCTCCAGAGATCCTGTGTAGAGATGGGACAAAGTTCCGGAAGGACAACCATCACTGCAGCCCTCCACCAATCTGGGCTTTATGGCAGAGTGGCTAGATGGAAGCCTCTCCTCAGTGCAAAACACATGAAAGCCCACTTGGAGCTTTGCAAAAAAGCACCCGAAGGACTCTCAGACTGTGAGGAACAAGATTCTCGGGTCTGATGAAACCAAGATTGAACTGTTTGGTCACAGTCCTAAACGTCATGTCTGGAGGAAACCAGGCACCACTCATCACCTGCCCAATACCATCCCAATAGTGAAGCATGGTGGTGGTAGCTTCATGCTGTGGGGGTGTTTTTCAGCAGCAGGGACTGGGAGACTGGTCAGGGTTGAGGGAAAGCTGAATGGAGCAAAGGACAGAGATATCCTCAATGAAAACCTGTTCCACAGTGCTCAGGACCTCAGACTGGGCTGAAGGTTCACCTTCCAACATGGCAATGATCCTAAGCACACAGCCAAGACAACACAGGAATGGCTTAGGGACAACTCTGTGAATGTCCTGGAGTGGCCCAGCCAGAGCCCTGACTTGAACCCTATTGAACATCTCTGGAGAGACCTGAAAATGGCTGTCCACCGATGGTCCCCATCCAACCTAATTGAGCTTGAGAGGATTTGCAAAGAAGAATGGCAGAAAATCCCCCAATCCAGGTGTGCAAAGCTTGTTGCATCGTACGGAAAAAGACTCGAGGCTGTAATTGCTGCCAAAGGTGCTTCAACAAAGTACTGAGTAAAGGGTCTGAATACTTATGCCAATGTGATATTTTAGTTTTTCCTTTTTAATAAATTTACAGACATTTCTAAAATTCTGTTTTCACTTTGTCAATATGGGGTACTGAGTGTAGATTAATGAGAAAAAAATGAATTTGAACGATTGTAGTATCAGGCTGCAACATAACAAAATTGAAAACAGTGAAGGGGGTCTGAATACTTTCCAAATGCACTGTAAATAAGAACATTCCCCCTTTCAGGTAGTGGGGCAGTTGGATAATTTTAGAATATAGTATCAATGGTCAGATTGCCATATGGTTATTACTTCAGTTGTGAAGCATACAGACAACTTTTCTATGTTTTGCAATTGCTTTTATATCCCAGATGTGTTGAGCAACAACAAGCAAAAAAACCATTCGTAACTCTAAATGTGTAGTTTCACATTTTAACATGTGGCAACTTATGGTATTCTGTGATTACTCTAAGATTAAAATTGGGTTTGTTTCTGCCAAATAACATTGAATAAGCATTGTTTTCCTGTAGAAAAGAAGAATACCTTTGTAAAGGAAAAGATGTAACATGAATATTGGAAACCAGGTATCCACAACCTGCTTGCTCTCTATAAAATGTTTCTAAAAATGTGAAAAAGGATACTTGTGCTCATTATATCATATGCTGGCATGGGCATCCACTAAAGGGGGAGCAAGTGATGAAATGTATGTTGCAACGCTGCAACACAAAGTCTTCACCTCATGTACTTATGTGATTTTGCAATGCATGTACAAAAGGGCAGATCTTGCATTATAACATGACCCACTTTTGGCATTTTGGCATTTTCATTCAGAACAGATGCCTCTGGAAGGCTGAGGCAATTCAGGTCTTGGAGATGAATCTGTTTGCTACTGTTCTCTTCCCTGCCTCTTTTCTGGCCAGTCATTTGAAGGCCCCCACTTCAGCCCCTAATGTAAACCATATGCATATACTCTGGGAGGGTTCAGTGGGGACAGAACAGTATAAGTCTGTATTCATGAAGAGTGTTCTTGCATTCAAGCCAGTGCAAACAAATTTCTTGTTCAGAGCTTGCCATTCAGAGGGCAAAACTTGGGACTGATGAAAGGGGGCATATGAGAAGGTGATGTAAGGGTCATATCAAGATGTCCAGTGCCATCCCTTCACCTCTAGAATGTGTGTTTTAGGCTGTTGACAATGTGGCTCTACTGCTTAGAATTATGAATTAAGACTTGAAAGGTCTATATTCAAGTCACTATGCAGACATCAAACTCTCTAGCGATGTTTCAAAAACTATGTTCCCTGCAAATCTCTTTTCCCTGAACAACCTGATGGTGATGTTTGAGCTGATCCCAGGTTTTCCATGATTTTGAATCAAATCAGTTTCCCTAACCTATCATTAACCTAACCATGAATGAAGAGATGTTCTTCTCAAATGTCATACTGATACCACTGAAAATAAATGTATCACTAGATTTTGGATGAAAGTTCACAGAAAATATGAGCTTTTTAGTGAAGAGGCATAACATGAAGAGTCTTTCAATATACCTTAGTGGAAGTGGATTTTCAGCAAACTCTAGAAACAAGACCAAAAACTGAAATTGGTTGAATGTTACATTTACTCTAAGAGATTGATAAAATATGCCATCATATATAAGTCCATACATCCCATTAAAATCTAATATTTATACAGTGGGAAAATAAAAATATTATTTAAATGTTTTATTTCAATAGTCCTTTTATTTTTTTTCTTTTAGAAAATAACTCATATGTAGGCCTTAATAAAAACAATTATTTGATGCTCATGGTCTTAAAAAGTTCAAGAAACCCTATAGTCTTCTTCAGGAGTTCACAATGAGTGTGTGAAAAAGCAGTGTGCCCATGCATGTAAACCTCATCCCTAATGTCCCCATCCCTGCATTAATGTCAGGCCTAGCCCAAAGAACTCCTGGAGACCATGCAGGTTCAATCAGCAAGGTTTATTAGCCAGTGCCTGTTTACAGAAATCTTCTCAGACTGACCACTAGTTCCCAGGCACAGCTATTCACTATCTTCTGGAATGTTTAGGGATGCGCCAGCTTTCTCCGCTTATCTCCAGAGCGTTGCTCTGGAGACGAGAGCACCGTTTTCACCCCCCTTCCTCCATTCCAGTCCATCACAATTAAGTAGCTTCTACATTTGTCTTCACTGCAGAAGTTGGAAGTTTGTTGTAGTGGCATGGCTGAGCCTTTAAGGTAGAAAGGTGGAAATTTCAAACTTCCTTTCCAGGAGCTCTTTGGTTTTATATTCTATCACTGCCTCTTGCCTCTTGGGGTAGCAGCTTGGGACCTCTCATTACTATACCTATATTCGAGGCTCACCAACCGTCCTCTCCGTTGGTTTGATGTTTGACAGACATAGTACTCCCACACCCTGCTGCTGTTCTGGCAGGTAAAATGTTTAAAAAAGAGTGACAGAATTGCTATAAGACCATTTCCTGGTGTATGGAATCAAGTTGTACGACTAGTAGTATTCACTTTTCTTCTGCCCAGGGAGATAAACCAATCTCACAAGGAATAAACAAAATTAAAATGTATTAAAAATACAATTGTAGCAAAAAAGCTTTAAATATTAAGATCAGATAATAAGTGTTGGAAAAGATGGGTTACAGAGCTAGCCCAATGATGAGATCCAACCACTGTAAATGAATGGAACAATAACAGGATCCAGCAGAACATTTAAAAGTAAATATAAGGATTCCAACATACCACAAGATGGCGTTAATTTGCTACCATGTAGAGAAAACTTGCTTTAAAGAGACAATAGCATTACTGACAGTAGTGCTGTACACTGACAGCAGTGTTTAATCCATATTTTCTGCATCTTGCGATCATTTTTATTCCTCTGTATACTTTATTCCATGCAAAGGAATAAAAATGATTGCAAGATGCAGAAAACATGGATTAAACATAGCACAATTCTAGCTAGAGATTTATTTTTTGTTTCTTCTGATTCAATTGTTTTCTCTAAGTTCCAGACTTTAATCTGGGGTTGAAAGAGTTTTCTTTCTTACCAGTTTGTCACATAGCTTCTTGCTTAAACTGGCTTTCCCCAGCGTTCTGCTTCTTACAGTATTTTCAAAAGAACAAAGTCTCTTTTTCTTTCTCTCTATATGTCCCAAAGCAAACATCTGCCACATGCTATAAAGTAGATTCAGAGCCTATGAATATCTAAGCCTGTCTAGCATGGGGTTAAGTGTCAATATGGTGAATGTAGGCTAGTTTTCACAATGGAGGCCTCTCTGTGTATTCAGCTGAATCCTACATCATTAGAATTCCCAGACATGTAGAAGAATCTTCCCTGACCTGGAACTTTCCAGATTTCGTTGGCTAAATTTCCAGACCATAAGACCATGTTAATGGGAATGCTTGAAACTGCAGTCCTAACACACTGCTAGGACATCAGGTTAGAGAAGCCTATGCAGAGGCTTATCTGCACATTTCAGCTGAATATGCATATAAACCTCCATTATAAGGACTGAGGTTTCACAACCTGGCCACAGCTAATAATGAAACACATATTTTGTAGGCTTACTATGTCTGGGCTGCAAACTTCTCAGTGACCACTAGAGGACAGCAAAGGGATACTGAAATGCCAAACTCTCCATCTATGGTTATCTTTACTTTTGCCTCCCAGATACAGAAGGTGTTTTAGTAAATTAGGAATTTGAAGTAGTGTCCTTTTTGTTTTTTTTCAAGCTGCCTTGAGTCTTGTGATCTAGTGGCCTATAAATCCAGTAAATAAATAAATAGGTTTCACTAAGCCTAACTTTTTAAATGCAGTGTGCTTTCACT
This sequence comes from Python bivittatus, assembly GCF_059951505.1. Lineage (NCBI taxonomy): Eukaryota > Metazoa > Chordata > Lepidosauria > Squamata > Pythonidae > Python > Python bivittatus. The sequence continues at coordinate 66,000,996 of NW_028277125.1, read as the reverse complement.
CATCTCTGAGGTTATCAAAGAAAGTACCAAATAAGATGAATTACCCAAGTGCCATTCCTAAAAATTGCATCCCCATTCATTTCTAAACCAAGCATCAGCTTTCCCAGATATTATTATATGAGTGCTCACCTGCAGTGAACATTTGCAAAGACTGGTGAGGTAGTATGTCAGTCTGAAATCAGTCTGATTTTTTTCAAGCGGGCTGGTGGGGATTGATACAAATCTATTATGTGGCTAAATGGAATACAATAAACTTACATTACATTTTGATAACCTTTCTGAAATCTATGAATAATTTAATTTACACTATCTGTAATTCTTGCAGAAAGAAAATGAGATTGCTACTGTGATATTGCCAGAAAAAAAAAGCCTGTAATAAAACAAATTCCATTGTAGGCAGGGATTGCTTAATTTGTGTGGACAGTAATTGCACTCAGGTAAGAAGCAAGGTTGGCTGGTATAACAATTTCTTTGCAGGGATTTCTTTTTGCCTTTCCTGATTAGACAAGTGCCAAACTGAGAGTGTGGTTAGCACATCGGTACATATTTAATTTCAGCTCTAAAATTCCTTACATTTATAATGTATTAGTTTGACATTTTAGGCATAGTAAAAAATGACTGTTCTTTATTGATCAGCCAGGGAACAATTTTTCCAGCCTGAGCACCTTCCAGATTTGTGGATTTTTAATCCCCCAAATTCTCAGCAAATTATGTTTACCAAGGGATTTTGGAAAAGTGCAAGGTTAGGAAGAATATTTTAGTGAGCTACTGTGCTATCACAGCTAAATGTCTTTTGCATTCTACTATGAGGTCATAATATATGTCTGAACTGAGCTCTACTCCTCACGACACAACATGCAATTTTCCTGACAACAGTATGGAAGTGTCCTTTGCCCTGGTCAAGGATTTTTTTTACTTAGTATATCTAAAACTCTGGAATTTTGTAGTAGTCTTCCATCTTCTGAATTCGGTTGAGGGTATCAGATGCCACCACCCGCCTTAGAAAACCTAAAGCCCCACCTAATTGTTATACTTGTGCCTCAAAGTGAGGTTAATTATTGGCTACTCAGTCTGGGAGAAATATTTCACATATGGTTTGGGGAGTTGTAAATCTGGCTAGAGAAAGGAGATGAAGGCATAGCTGCTAAAAGCCTAAGGACAAGAACCCTGAATAGAAATACTCTTTTCTTTATAATAACACCATGGGATCTATATACCATTTATTTTTTAAAAAAAATTAAAACATACAGAATCAGTTTGTAAAATAATTATTCAGACCAGAAAGTAATATGCCTCTTCTTTTCTTTCTCTGACATTTCTTCTTGAAGATAACTTCTTTCTCTGTGATATACTACATTGGCCTGAAACCAGGTTCTCAGGAATTAGTTTTCTCCCATACTTTAAATGTGTTCCAGACACTATCTCAGGATTCAAAATATAGCCTGCTAGCTAAAAGTAATGGGAAATCACTTAAAATGTGACTTGTTATTTCTCCTAGTGATATAAGTTTACTGTCTCTAAATTAGCAGCTCTCAATTTTTCTTTTCCACCTTAGAAAAATGTAAGGATTAACGTTGTTAAAGGGGGAGGATATTTTTTATTTTATAAGCACAGATTCTTAAATTAATGTAATTAAGAGTGACTCCTTGTCCTCCAGCTGGTGAGTAAATACCAGAGAACAAATTAATAAAAACAAGTAGCATATGTCCTATATTTTTGAATGAGACATCTAGATCAATTCTTGCATAAAAGACAACATGCAAACCGTGGAAATAGACATATGACCGAAAGACAAATCAGTAAAAAACACCTGAAGCTGAAAAGTTGTTAAAAGAATGAAATATACAGAAAAGCACAAAACTAATTGCAATTTACTTATTGTGATCATGTATACCTGAAGGTGGGATATGATTTTAGACAGGACATACAAAAAGCATAAGAAAATCCCATCAATGGAACATGATAGCCATAATCATTAAAACATGATAAATACAAAAAAGGAAAGGGTACTTAGTTACACTTAGATGAAGATTTTAAAAATACATGTCAAAAGCTGAGGAGGTGATTTTCTAGTAATTTGCAGCTTCTTGGCTGGACTGTGATAGTTTGTGTTTAATTGCATTTTATCAGGCTTCACTAAAGCTAAATTTGAAAAACATAAACTTTAAAGAAAAGTAATATTAACCATGCAAAAGCAGTTCCAGAACATTTTAAAAATAAGCACTCTGGGAGAGAGCATGCCCAAGAGTAGGAGCAGAGGGCATCCCGTTGAAATTCCTGCTTGGCATCTGCTATTAATTCAACAGAAAAAAGACAAATGAGAAGTGTTGATTTAAGCCAAGCCAAGCATGAACCAGTTCTCTGTATTCCCAGAAAGTATATATGATTCTACTGTTTGTTTTGTTCATGCCTTCTGATGCATGCCCTCCATAGCAATTGATCCAGCTGGGCTGATTATTCTTAGGATTGTAACCTCTACAAATACCCTAGACTCTCTCATCCACAGATGCAATGAGTCTACTGATTATTATTCTGATTGGGATTAAAATCCAAGGTAAATAATAATTTCTAATATCCCCTATCTGGCAGAGAGCCAGATGGGTCTAGTGGTTAAGGCATCAGGCTAGAAACCAGGAGACCATGAATTCTAGTCCTGTCTCAGGCACAAAGCCAGCTGGGTGACCCTGGGTGACCCTGGGCCAGTCACTCTCTCTCTCAGCCCTAGGAAGCAGGCCAGGGCAAACCACTTCTGAAACCTTGCCAAGAAAACTGTAGGGACTTGTCCAGACAGTCACCAGGAGTCAATACAGACTTGAAGGCACACACACACAAACACTCTCTGACATCCTACCTATTCACAAAAGTAATCCCTTGCAACATGACATCCCGAAACACGTTTTTGTCACATCTCTGGCAGGAAATGTTGTTCTGTCAAAACTGAGGCTTGCTGATTTATGCCTAGCCCCGCCTTCTTGAATCCTGTGAGAGAAGGGGCAGGTGAAAATAGCAGAGAGTGTCCTGGGGTGAATATTTGATGCAAAGGTTCACAAAAAACATACTAGTGTTCAGTTTGAATTCATGCAAAGGATCATTCCATCTTGATATGAGTAGTTTGTTTAATGAAATTAAAATTTAGTCAACAGAACTTTGAGCAAAACTAAAAATAGAAGTTTTAAAACATCAAGCAAACCCGCAAATGGAATTGCATAGTTCACAAATAAGCAACATTCACAATCTTACATAAGACTATTCATAAAACATGCCCAGTACGATATAATTGATGGCCCTTTATTTCAATTTAACTATTTGTGACCTCCCCCCTGCCAAAAAGTCCTGCTGTACTGCCTCATCGTGGCAGGGGAGCGGTGGGCTCCTGAGAAGGTTGAATGAACAACTTCAGGAGTATATGCCAAGAGTGCTCAGAAAAATGGGAACCCCAGAACATCTCATTTTCCTCATGAGGAACTTGCATACAGATGAGGAAGCCACAGTACAAACAGAAAATGGTGAAATAGACTGGCTCCAGGTTGGCAAATGACTGTGCTAAGGCTGCATGCTCTCCCCTTATTTATTCCACATATATGAGGAATAAATAGTAAGGGAAGCTGGATTGGAAGAAGCTGAGCGTGGTTTTAAATTTGGAAGAAGAAACATCAATAACCTGCGCTATGCTGATGACACTACCCCGATAGCTGAAATGCAAAGGATCTGCAACCCTAGTACTAAAAGTCAAAGAGCACAGTGGAAAAATGGGGAAAAAATTAAATATAAAGAAGACCAAACTAATGACAACAAGTAGAACAAAAAACTGACAATGAAGGTATTGAAGTGGTGGGTAGCGTCTGCCTTTTAGGATCAACCATCAACAGTAAAGGAACAAGCAGTCAAGAAATATGCTGCAGACTAGCACTCGGTAGAGTAGCCATGAAGGCCTTAGAAAAGATATCCAAATGTCTTGGGACTTTCGGGGAAGAAATGGCAAACTGAAGATGGTTCTGCTGAGAGCAGAGCCGATGACCATGGCAGAATGAAGAGCCGGTGGGTGGGCCGGCTCTTTGGGATTCCTCTCTAGACAGTTGCTCCTCATGAGGAGGCCTTAAGACAGTGGTCTCCAGTGGGATTAGAGCTCTGGGAGACGAGGGAATGTTATCTTTGCCCAAACTGTGGTCAGAGCCTTTATGGACACAGGGTTTGCATATTCCTTTTCTAATCATTTTTGGAAATTGCTTATTAATTGCTTTTCAGCTATTAGGAACCTTTGGGATGACAAGTTTTACAGTGCCAGGTGAGTCTCCTTCACTCTTTCACGAAACAAATTTTAAATACAGGTTTAAGGACTTAACAAAAAATCTTTCTTTGGAATAAACGACAAAAGGGTGATTAGAACATTGATTTTAGAAAGTTACAAGTGGACTAACAGTCCAGATAAATTTGAAGTAAGATTTTGAGATTCAATTATAAGAATCCTTCCCATGGTAAAATGCTGTTGTTTTGAATTCTTAAAAAAAAAAAAAAAAAGAAAGGATAGGATAGGATTTTGAAGGTTGGACACTAGAGGGAATCAGAATGAACTCATGCTTACAATTAAAGGAGAAGAACACTTAAATTTGACTTACTAATACAGAATGGAGCAAAATACTTTGGGGCAACATTGGATGTATTGAGGGATATTTATGAACAATGGACCCAGAAGTTAATTTTAAGAGTGTCTGCTATTATAGATAGACTGTGTTTAAAAGACATTATGGAAGAGGAACAAGTTTTATCGGACAGTGGAGAAGCCAGCCGGAAGTTGCAAGTCCCAGGCCTGCAGGCAGGTAAGTGGCTGCTGCTGGGTGGGGGAGGGAGCAAGGGGATGTGGAAGAAGGCTGGGAAGGGTGTGCAAGGGCGCAAAGGAGTGTGCAAGAGGTGCCGCATGGGTCAGAGAGGTTGTGTGAGAGTGCACAAGTATGCCAAGGGTGCGTGAGAGGTGCTGCACGGGTCAGGGAGGGTATGCAAGAGGTGCTGTGCAGGTTGGGGAGGGTGAGTGAGGGTGCAAGGGGGTGCGTGAGAGGTGTCATGCAGGTTGGGGAGGGTGTGACAGGGTGTGTGAGAGGTGTGGCACAGGTTGGGGAGGGTGCTGAAGGGTGTATGAGGGTGTGAGGGAGTGTGTGAGAGGTCCATGCAGGTTGGAGAGGGTGCGTGGAGATGTGAGGGGTTGCGCAAGGGTGCGAGGGAGGCTTGGGGAGGGTTGGGGAGGGTGCACAGGGGTGCGTGAGTGGCTAGTGTGGGGCAAACACAGAGGTGCTGGGGGAGGGTGCACGGGTGGGGGAGACTTGTGACCTTCCCTGCCAGCTGCCCCATTGACTTTCTGGGGAAGCTGGCAGAGAAGGTTGCAAATGGCGTTCACGTGATCAGGGGCTCTTGGCAACTGGTCATAAGTGTGAATGGGTTGCCAAGCACCCAGATTGCGATCACGTGACTATGGGGGTGCTGGGATGGCCAGAACTCCAAGGATTGGTCGTAACCACCATTCGTTCAACGCCGTCATAACTTTGAGCGGTTGCTGAACGAATGATCATAGGTTGAGGACTATCTGAACATGTTCTACTGTTTCAACTACCCCAACTCACGGGGGCATAGTCTCCATTCCAAAAGCATTTTCTTAAGTTAATCTTCTATAACAGCTGTTGGGAGACAATTAAATCGAGCAGCAGAATAGATCATCTTTATATTTAGGTATAATTAACATATGAAAATAACCTGTCAGTTGACCAACAATCTGCTCTTTGGCCAATTTTAATGGGGAACATATTTTGTCTCTGTCAGTAGTACCTGAAAATCAGTATCCAACAATCGATTTCTAATGTGTCTTTTTCCTCCACAGTTTTGTAGATGAAATAAAGAGAGACCAATTGAATTAGGTTAGGGTCTTTTTTTTTCTGGCAAGTGCTGATGTAGGTGTCCTTTAACACAAAGGCTAAGCAATTCTCCAGGGCTAAATGTTGATGTGCACTAATCCAGAGGTTCAGTGGGGTGGGGAGGTGATCAGCCCCACTAGGTAGACTAGACTAGGGAATCAACTCCACAGGAAGGCTAAAACTACTTTTGTGCTGTACCTTCTTCTCCTCCTTATATTCCAGTGCATTATGCCAAATGTTATCTTGCTGTTCTGGACTTAAAAATGGTTTCAGCCCCTTTGCCTAGGTAACAGTTCTACATATAGTACTGTGCAAAAGTTTTAGGCAGGTGTGAAAAAGTGCTGTAAAGTAAGAATGCTTTCAAAAATATATATTGTAATTGTTTATGTTTATCAATTTACAAAATGCAAAATGAGCGAACAGAAGAGAAATCCAGATCAAATCAATATTTGATGTGACCACCCTTTGCCTTCAAAACAGCATCAATTCTCCTAGGTACACTTGCACACAGTTTTTGAAGGAACTCGGCAGATAGGTTGTTCCAAACATCTTGGAGAACTAACTACAGGTCTCCTGTGGATGTAGGCTGCCTCAAATCCTTCTGTCTCTTCATGTAATTCCAGACAGACTCAATGATGTTGAGATCAGGGCTCTCGGGGGGCCAAACCATCACTTCCAGGGCTCCTTGTTCTTCTTTACACTGAAGATAGTTCTTAAGGACATTGGCTGTATGTTTGGGATGGTAGTCCTGCTGCAGAATAAATTTGGGGCCAATCACACACCTCCCTGATGGTATGGCATGATGGATAAGTATCTTCCTGTATTTTTCAGCATTGAGGACACCATTGATCCTGACCAAATCTCCAACTCCATTTGCAGAAATGCAGCCCCAAACTTGCAAGGAACCTCCATCATGCTTCACTGTTGCCTGCAGACACTCATTATTGTACTGCTCTCCAGCCCTTCCATGAACAAACTGCCTCCTGCTACAGCCAAATATTTCAAATTTTGACTCATCAGTGCAGAGCACCTGGTGCCATTTTTCTGCACCCCAGTTCCTATGTTTTTGTGCATAGTTGAGTCACTTAGCCTTGTACCTGGGTCCCACTGGTTTCTGCCAGTTCTGTGCTGATGGCACTGCTGGACATCTTCTGATGTGGAAGGAAAGTAAGCATGTTGTGTCTTTCATCTGCTGCATTCAGTTTCCTTGGCTGATCACTGCATCAGTGGTCCTCAACGTTGCCCGTTTCTTTGTGCTTCTTCAAAAGAGCTTGAACAGCACATCTTGAAACCCCGGTCTGCTTGGAAATTTTTGCCTGGGAGAGACCTTGCTGATACAATATAACTACCTTGTGTCTTGTTGCTGTGCTCCATCTTTCCGTGGTGTACGACCTGTGACGTGAAACTGTCTTCCACAACCTCACCTTAGTAGCAGAGTTTCGCTGTTCCTCACCCAGTTTTAAGCCTCCTACATAGCTATTTCTGTTTCAGTTAATGACTGTGTTTCAACCTACATATGAAATTGATGAACATTAGCACCTGCTTGGTATAATTGGTTAATCATACACTTGACTCTAATCCTACAAGATCCCTGACTTTGTGCAAGTGTACAAAGTGTGCAAGTGTAAAAATTGATGCTGGTTTGAAGCCAAAGGGTAGTCACACCAAATATTGATTTGATTTAGATTTCTCTTCTGTTCACTCACTTTGCATTCTGTAAATTGATAAACATAAACAATTACAATATATATTTTTGAAAGGATTCTTACTTTACAGCATTTTTTCATACCCGCCTAAAACTTTGCACAGTACTATATCTCCTCCAAGGTCATTTTCCTTAGTCTCTATGGGGGGAGGGACAGATGTGTGATTTTAGTATTCAAAGATGTTATAGGATTAAATGGGCATGCTTTTAACCTCCCTTTCACAGAACTCTTTCTCTCCTTTACAGAGAAGCTCTGAAAGCTTGAAA